>NW_019154151.1:8603378-8795215 GCF_002288905.1 Enhydra lutris kenyoni | reverse complement strand
AAGCTGTCATAATCAAGACAGTACGGTACTGGCACAAAAACAGACACATAGATCAATGGAACAGAATAGAGAGTCCAGAAATAGACCCTCAACTCTATGGTCAACTAATCTTCGACAAAGCAGGAAAGAATGTCCAATGGAAAAAAGACAGCCTCTTCAACAAATGGTGTTGGGAAAATTGGACAGCCACATGCAGAAAAATGAAATTGAACCATTTCATTACACCACACACGAAAACAGACTCAAAATGGATGAAGAACCTCAATGTTGGAAAGGAATCCATCCAAATCCTTGAGGAGAACACAGGCAGCAACCTCTTCGACCTCAGCCGCAGCAACATCTTCCTAGGAACATCGTCAAAGGCAAGGGAAGCATGGGCAAAAATGAACTATTGGGACTTCATCAAGATCAAAAGCTTCTGCACAGCAAAGGAAACAGTCAAGAAAAACAAGACAACTGACAGAATGGGAGAAGTTATTTGCAAACGGCATATCAGATAAAGGGCTAGTATCCAAAATCTATAAATAGCTTAGCAATCTCAACACCAAAAGAACAAATAATCCAATCAACAAATGGGCAGAGGACATGAACAGACATTTCTGCAAAGAAGACATCCAGATGGCCAAAAGACACATGAAAAAATGCTCCACATCGCTCGGCATCAGGGAAATACAAATCAAAACCACAATGAGATACCACCTCACACCAGTTAGAATGGCTAAAATTAACAAGTCAGGAAATGACAGATGCTGGTGAGGATGTGGAGAAAGGGGGAACCCTCCTACACTGTTGGTGGGAATGCAAGCTGGTGCAACCACTCTGGAAAACAGCATGGAGGTTCCTCAAAAAGTTGAAAATAGAGCTACCCTATGATGCAGCAATTGCACTACTGGGCGTTTACCCTAAAGTGATCTGAAGGGGCACATGCACCCGAATGTTTATAGCAGCAATGTCCACAATAGCCAAACTATGGAAAGAACCTAGATGTCCATCAACAGATGAATGGATAAAGAAGATATGGAATATATATACAATGGAATACTATGCAGCCATCAAAAGAAATGAAATCTTGCCATTTGCGACGACATGGATGGAACTAGAGGGTATTAGGCTTAGCGAAATAAATCAATTGGAGAAAGACAACTATCATATGATCTCCCTGATATGAGGAAGTGCAGATGCAACGTGGCGGGTTTGGGGGGTAGGAAAAGAATAAATGAAACAAGATGGGATCGGGAGGGAGACAAAGCCTAAGAGACTCTTAATCTCACAAAACAAACTGAGGGTTGCTGGGGGGAAAGGGGTCGGGAGAGGGTGGTGGGGTTATGGACACTGGGAAGGGTATGTGCTATGGTGAGTGCTGTGAAGTGTGTAAACCTGGCGGTTCACAGACCTGTACCCTTGGGGCTAATAATACATTATATGTTTATAAAAAAAATTTAAAAATTTAAAAAAAAAAGAAATTAAACTGAGAGAAATTTATATGTTTAATAATTCATTAAAAAATAATATGCCCATGACATGCTAGCATAAATGACATATTCTATGAAAAATAACTAAATCTGCTAAAAGAAAAATAGTAAGAAGAGTGACGTTGTACATTTTTACATTAAATATTTAGCATATTAAAATACACACAGTAACACCTAAAGGAACATATACAGAATGTATAACTTACTTCCAAACTAGAACAGGGGGAATCAATCCAAAAATAAGAGAGAAAGAAGGGAAAAGGCAGAAAAAAAGCAGATCATTTAGAAAGCTCAAAATAAGAGATTTGAAAAAAAAAATTTTAAAAGATATTTGAATTTGTTCCTATTATTTCAATAATCACTACATAGGTAAATAAACTAATTCTCCAGGTTAAGGAAAAATCCTCAAACAGGATTTAAAAATAAAATCTAGTTATATGCTATTTAAAAGAGCATCTATGGGATGCCTGGGTGGCTCAGTGGGTTAAGCCTCTGCCTTCCGCTCAGGTCATGATCTCAGGGTCCTGGGATCGAGCCCCATATCGGGCTTTCTGCTCAGCAGGGTGTCTGCTTCCCCTTCATTCTCTGCCTGCCTCTCTGCCTACTTGTGATCTCTGTCTGTCAGTTAAATAAATTAATAAAATATTAAAAAAAGAGGCATCTAAGACATGAGGACAAAAGAAGACTAAAAAAACCCTAAACGATGGAAATATACCAAGTAGCTACCAGCCAAAATAAAGCCAGAGTAGTAATGTCAATCCCATACAAAACAGACTAAACAAAAACATTTCTAACAACAGAGTTACTCCATGATCACAGGTTTGATTCATCAGAAGTGTAAGAAAACCCTGTGTACATACCTAATAACAGATGCAAAATATATAGCAAAAATTGACAAAACTTTGAAGAAAAATTGACAAATACTTCACAGTGGGAGATTTTCAACATTTTCATTCAGTAATTGGTAGATGGGTAGCAACAACAAATCCATAAGAACACAGAAATTTTCAGTTCCAGTAATCTTCATTTCCTCACTCTACTTCAACAACTCTCACCCCATGGTCACTCTGAATCTTGTCATTACATTGAACCATCCCCTCCTGAAATCTTAAACTTCAAAGCTATAATTTTGTATTAGTCCATCTTTTAATCCCACTACATACTGTGACAATCACCAAGGCATCCCAAACCTCAGCTGTATGTGTATGTTCCCAATCTGCCATCTTCTGTCTTCACCTTCTTCCCTTTTCAGTCTCAACTCCCTGGTCCTTCAACCCAATCACTCTCATGCATCCTTGTCCAACCCTAGAGGGACTGCCTGTCCTTGCATGTTAGTAATATCACATATCCGTGTTCTCTAATCACATCTGGGCCTTCAAAACTTGTCTTTAATCATCTCCTATTACCATCTCCATCAGGAGCTATTTCAAAATTTATACTGTCTCCTCAAATATATTTTATCATCCTGGGGCACCTGGGTGGCTCAGTGGGTTAAAGCCTCTGCCTTCGGCTCAGGTCATGATTCCAGGGTCCTGGGATCAAACCCCACATCGGGCTCTCTGCTCAGCAGGGAGCCTGCTTCCTCCTCTCTCTCTCTCTGCCTGCCTCTCTGCCTACTTGTTATCTGTATCTGTGAAATAAATAAATAAAATCTTTAAAATATATATATTTTTTATCATCCCCTCCTCATTGTTAGCAGAAGACTTTGCCTCCTACTTGAGTGAAAAAATTGAAAGAAATATCACCAAGACCACTATGCAGGAACTCCCTCAATTGTATTCCTTATTGACCCACACATTTATTACCATCAACGCCCACCCTTTTTGCTTGTCAGGAGAGGTATCTCTCTTCCTATAGAGAGCAAATTCCTATAGTTTTTAAGAAATTTTTTTAAAGATTTTGTTTATTTATTTGACAGAGAGAGAAATCACAATTAGGCAGAAAGGAAGGCAGAGAGAGGGGGGAAGCAGGTTCCCTGCTGAGCAGAGAGCCGGATGCGAAGCTCGATCCCAGGACCCTGAGACCATGACGTGAGCCAAAGGCAGAGGCTTAACCCACTGCGCCACCCAGGCGCTCCTAAATTCCTATAGTTTTAACTCCGATTGCTAGTCTTTTTTTGCTACTTCTCTATACTCTCACAGAACCCTGTGTGTTCTATCATAGGATTTATCACACTCTACTTATCTTCTCCCCTGCTACATTTAAAAGATCTTCCAGGTTAGGGATGCCTGGGTGGCTCAGTCAGTTAGGCGTCTGCCTTCGGCTCGGGTCATGATCCCAGGGTCTTGGAATTGAGTCCCACATTGGGCTCCTTGTTCAGCAGGGAGCCTGCTTCTCCCTCTGCCTGCTGCTCCCCCTGCTTGTGCTCTCTCTCTCTCTCTGACAAATAAATAAAATCTTTAAAAAAATAAAATAAAATAGGGATAGAAGTGTATACTTCATAAGGTTGCCAAGAGGTTTAAATGGGTTAAAACCACATTTTATCAAGTGTGTATTTTGTACTTACAATACATGTCAGTTTGGCCCAGCCATATTTCCATTGTTCACTAGTCACATGAAATTAATGGCTACCATTCTGGACAGCATAAGTACAGAAACTAGTAGGTGCTCAATAAATATTTTTTAAAAAGTAAGCTCTACACCCAACATGGGGCTTGAACCCACAACCCCAAGATCAAGAGTTGCTATTGAGTTCTACTGACTGAGCCAGGCAGGAGAACCTCAATAAATAATTTCTAAAGAATACTGGTGTCAGAACACAAAGAACTTTCAGAATGCCAGGACCAGAAAAAAAAATACTTTACATAGTCTAACACTTTTTTTTTTACATTTTAACATCTCTGAAAATAATAATCTTATAATTGATGCCATCTGAGAGTTTCAATGACAGTACTATTTTGTAGTGGTTCATAAGATAAAGATGCATCTTATAACTGATGGCATCTTAGAGTTGATAAAATAACTGTGTATATAAAGCACCTAGTACCTGGCATATAGGCCTCACATAAATTATTTATTATGACTTACTCATATTTCCATTCCCAATACTAAATTCACTGTCAGGCATAGTACATAGTTAATAAATATTCATTAAGTGAACTTCTACAGGATACCCTGTGACCTTTGTACATCTATCCAAATATATTATATGCCTTCCAAAACTACCTTCTTCTCACAAACTTCCTTTTATGGTCAAAGATACCATCATTCTGGGCCATATTGACTTTAAAACCTCAGATCTTCATCTCTTGACCCTTCCCTTAATCCAGTTTAGGGATCAGATCCTGTCAATTCTTCCTTTATAACTTCTCCCCCAATTTGCCCTGAGAAACTTAAAAATGCTTATTAATCCATTAAAAAATAATAAACCCATTACATGTTAACATGACATATTTGATGAAAAACTGTATTTTCCAAAAAAAGACTAGAGTAACATAGTTTTACATTTCTAAATTCTATTTAATGTTTCTGATTTAATAGAATACAGCTGGATTCTCTGCTTTAGCACTAAACCTGCTATGTTGTTTTAATTGAAGTACATGAAGACAATCCAGCCTCACACAGATATGTGTAGTTGGAAAAGAAAGCAATATTTTAGTAGCTTTTTCAGAAAACTGTATATTAGTTTTGATAAATGGTAGTCTCTTAAGGATTAGCCACAATGTAGAATCTGAAACCTTACCAATGGACTCTCTTTGTACTATTCCCTTACAGTTCATTGCTATATAAAATTAAAGTCTACTGAAAAAAATGTTAAATACACACATACATACATAAAATTCATTGATATATCTTTCATTGTGAATTGATCTTTCACCCATGCATAATTTTACAACATCATACTTGGTCATCTGGAAAATATTGGTTCATTGAGTTACACCAACCTTCCAAATATTGACACATTTCATTATACAATATCTAAAAATCACATTCATTAATACTGTTACCAATTTCATTTGAAAAGTTTAAGTATTGGGAAGTTGTCAAGTTCACAGTGGTAGATACAAATTTTCCAAACTCATAATTTTCACTTGAAAGTTCAAATCTTATCACTGGCAACAAATACTGTGAGTTGTTTTCTTTGAAATGACAGGCTGGCTTTTCATTTTTTAAAAAAACATCTGCCAAATACCCATGTCTGGATAATCATAGTTTATATGTCAGTCATTCTTGCAAGTAAAAATGGTATTCCATGAAGAAAGCAGCTAGTTTAGCTCACAACTCAATAACACAAGTGCTTTTCCTGAGGACAACTGCAGTTTAGTATACAGAAGGGATTTATTTGTACTCCCCACTTTATCACACAGAGTATTAAAGACATGTCTCGGGGCGCCTGGGTGGCTCAGTGGATTAAAGCCTCTGCCTTCGGCTCAGGTCATGATCCCAGGGTCCTGGGATCGAGCCCCGCATCGGGCTCTCTGCTCGGCAGGGAGCTTGCTTCCTCCTCTCTCTCTCTCTGCCTGCCTCTCTGCCTACTTGTGATCTCTATCTGTCAAATAAAATAAAATAAAATCTTAAAAAAAAAGACATGTCTCAAAGGCTGAAATTTAATAAAATTAATGAATTTTTACTGCTTCATTTGGGACACTGAGAGAAACTAGCTTTTTTTTTTTAAACTATAGTGAAGAATAAAATGACCATTAATACAGTTTGGCCCCACTGCCCTGATTCTTGCTAAGGCACCAGCAGTTTTATTCACGACTACTTTAGCGCTATCAGTGCAAATGTCAACTCAATGAAAATACCAGATAATATCTTGATATTGCTATGAAAATAATTTTGACCTCTCAGAACTCCTGTATCAGGGAGCCGCAAGAGGTCCACAGATCAAATTTGAGAACTGCTAGTCTAGGACTTCATCATGTTATACCTGGATTATCATGTTAGTCTCCTATTTTTCCCAACACTAGCCTCTCTCCTTATTCATATTGTTTGGCATTACTAAACACAACTTCCTTACAATTCTGCTTTCAACATGTTCTGCCCAAAAATTATGTGATTTCCCCCACTGGATAGAGGCTAAAGTTCAAATCAGCTAGCATCACCTTCAAAGACCTCTACGATCTTTCCTCATCTAACCTTTTCAGCCTTACCTTCCACCACTCCCTGACAACTGTAAGTCAGTCTCATCTATTTAAGGTCTCTGGAAACGAAATTTAGATAGTTCACAACTTTGCTTGAAATATTCCCATTACATAAAATATTATTTCCATTTATCAAATCTTAAATCCTATTCCACCTCAAGGCCTAGCTCAATGCCCAAATACTTTTATGATACTTTTTCTAATCATTGGTTTACAGTGCTCTCTTCCTTCCTGGAAATATCACCACAATTACTATCCTCACATTATCATATACTGTCTTTGATAATTTAACTTCTGAGTTGTTTATTTAATTTTACATGCTTTCCTTAATCTACCAACTGGATTAAAAACCCTGGAATACAGACACTCTGCTAAACTTTTTTTTTAAAGTAGGCTCCACACCCAGTGTGGAGCCCAACGAGGGGCGTGAACTCACAACCCTGAGATCAAGACCTGAGCTGAGATCAAGTCAGACACTTAACCAACTGTGCTACCCAGGTGCCCCAGCACTTTGAGTCTTCTACAGCACCTAGTACAATTTAACAAACAGAGTGAAAACATCAGTTTTTAAAAATGAAATCAATGAATGAATTCCCTTTCCAAAGGCAAGAGGAATTTGGTTAGATGAATGATTCACATGGTCTATGAACTACTGATGGTCCTTGAACGTCTTCCAGGTGGACAATAGATTGATTTCTTAGAGTTATTAATGTTTTCAATGGGAATAATTATGCTATTTAATCAAAATCAGCCCATTGGCATCTCATCAAAAGCAATCCTCTCTTTCTCATTAATTCTGATGAGGTTTTTGCAGTGTTAATCAAGAAAATGTAGAATAAGTGACCCATAGGACCTGTTGAAGTGGTTTTAGAGAGAAAAGATGGCAATCATTGCTTTAAATTAGCAGAGACTCCAATGTGGAGTCAATTCTATCCATAACATTTTTATTTCCTTAAAAGAAGATATAAATAAATATGATAAAAACATTATATTTGTTAATATGAGAGGTGCAAGGGTGTTTGTTATGATATGCTTTCTCCTTTTCTATACGTTTGATGTATTTTAAAATAAGGAAAAATGCATTGTGTGACTCTTTGAAGTATACATGGTACATCAACATACAAGAACATGTCATTTGACTGATACATGATGTTGTCCAGTTTTTACTTACCAGTGCATCATCTTGCAATGAAGCAAAAAAGAAGCCATAGAGCAAGTTAATTTGATCCTTGTGATCAATGAAGTCAAACATTGCAACCAGCCAACGATAAAAAAGTACCTATTGAGAGACAAAATGCTTATCTTTAGAGAAATATAACTGGCACAGGAGAGAGCTTAATTCCCCACTCAGGGCTGTTTTAGAAGCTTCTAACACAAAGTAGGATAATAGGTTTTATTTCTCAGTAAAAATTTCTGCTTGAGCAAAGTCCCTGCATCAAGCTATATTGTTCCAAAACTACAGCCTTTGCACAAAAGGCCACTGCCATTACTCCGTAAGTGGCTTTTCCTTGCCAGCCCTTAAGTGGTTCTGAAGGGCTTATCATCAAACTGTTTAAAAAGATTACCTTGGTGCTACCAGAACACTTGCCCACACAAAGCCAGGAGACGGCCTTAACCACAGAATCTTCTGCTATTAGAGTTGTTGGAATCATACACTTCAATATCCGAGTGTTTACAGCACTCCCTAGAAAGCAAACTCCAAATTAAACTACATTTTAGAAACTTGATTGTTCCTTTACTATTATTCACTTGGTCCTAAAATCTCACTATACTAAAGGCAATAAAAAAGTAGTATTTGTTATCTCTTATCATCTTTACAAAACAGTTTCAAACAAAAATGTATCTTTAAGTTCTAATATAACAATAAAGCAAATTCTTAGGCTCTGTATTTCTATTTAAAAAGGAAGGATGCCTACAAGGTTTCTTTTTGGCATGATGAATATGTTTGGGAATTAGAGAGTGGTGATGGTTGTACAACTCTGTGAATAAGCTAAAAAAATATCCTGAATTGCATGCTTTAAAAGAGTGAATTCAGGGGTGCCTGGGTGGCTCAGTGGGTTAAGCCTCTACCTTCGGCTCAGGTCATGGTCTCAGGGTCCTGGGATCGAGCCCCACATCGGGCTCTCTGCTCAGGAGGGAGCCTGCTTCCCCCTCTCTCTCTGCCTGCCTCTCTGCCTACTTGTGATCTGTCAAATAAATAAAATCTTTAAAAAAAAAAAGAGTGAATTCTATGGTATGTGAATTATACTTCAAAAAAAGTCTTAAGAAAATTTCAAGTTTTTTTTAAAGATTTATTTATTTATTTCAGAGAGAGAGCATATGTGTGCCAGAGCAGGGGAAGGGCAGAGGGAGAGGGAGAGAAATCCTCAAATTGACTCCCTACTGATGGCAGAGGCTGACAGGGAGCTTAATCCCAAGACCCTGAGATAATGACCTAAGCCAAAACCAAGAGTCGGATGCTTAGCCAACTGAGCCACCCAGGAACCCCAAGATTATTTCTTATTTTGTTATTATTTTTTAATGGCACAATAGATTCTGACTTATTTAAAACTGTTGACAGACATCTTGCATGAGCTGGTTCATTTAAGAATAAACAAACTAAATAAATATATTTGTATTCTCCATCCCTCCAAAAAGTGGGGAGGATAGCAGAATGGAATAGCTATTCTTGGAATTAGCTAGCAGTAATAATATTTTATACTGGTCCAATCTTTCCATCATACTCTCTGGGCTTCCATGGAATTCTCCCATCTGGTAATAGAAGTGATGTTGCAAATAACTTTTTATACACCCTGTATCAATTTCTGCTTATTAAGTCTTCAAGAATTAAATGTATATCTCATCAATATTTTTGGTATGTGAGCATTGTTTCATTTACATTATAATGTGGTGATCACAACCACTCACTGAAAAAACATTGTCCTCAACTTCTCATGCAAATAGAATTCTCAAAAACATCTTGGATCCATGCATCTTTAACCACTGTTTAACATGCATTACAGTGTGCTGATCACATCCATTCGCTATAATAATACTGTTCTCAAGTTCTGCAAGTAGCATTCTTAGAAATACATGTGTCTTTAAACACTGTTTTATATGTATTATAGCATGACGATCACATCCACTCACTGAAATAGCACTGATCTTAACTTTGCCTGCAAGTAGCATTCTCAGAAACATCTTATACACATCTTTTTCCCCCTGAGGGTAAAGACTTCTCTTTATTTTTTTATTTTTGAAATAAAAAGTGTGTAGGCAAGCCTGGGTGGCTCAGTAGGTTAAGCGTTTGCCTTTGGCTCAGGTCAGGATCCCAGGGTCCTTGGATCAAATTCTGCATCGCATCGGGCTTCCCGCTCAGCAGGGAGCCTGCTTCTCCCTCTGCCGGCTGCTCCCACTGCTTGTGCGTGCTCGCACTCTCTCTCTCCAACAAATAAAATCTTTAAAAAGAAAAATGAATAAACTTTGCCAAACGTAAAACAAACAAAATAAATCTACCTAAAATCAAGAAGAAAAGAAAAGAACTCTAGCTACACATCTTGACAAGCTGTGTGATCTTAGACAAGGTTCTTCAGCCATCTGAGCCTTGGCTTTTCTATAAGTAAAATGGGGATAAAGTATCTACCTCCTAGGGTTGTGAAATGGTAAATGTCCATCACTCAGCCTATGACTGACTATGAGATAGTAATTTCCCAAGGAACTGTATCTACTGTTATTATCCAGTCAAGGATAAGTAGGATGTTCCAGATTTCCTAGCTCAATGCTATATATTATAGACTCAATAAATGCTATTAAATTTTAAAAATTTTTAAAAATAAAATAAAAAATAAAATTTATATTTCAGATGTACATGATGATATGATATACATATACATAGTGGAAACAATTATTACAGCCACACTAATTTACATATTATCTCCTCACGTTGTTACCATTTTTTGTGTGGTGAGGGCGCCTAAAATCTACTCTCTTACCAAATTTCCAGTATTCAATACAGTATTATTAACTATAATCATCATGCTGTACATTAGATCTCTAAATTTGTTCATGATACATACATTCTCAGTTTCTACCCCATCATTCTGCAGAGAAGGAAGAAAGTAATGGCAGATAATGAATCATAAGAATAAAAATTTCTGTATTCCACTATGGTTTCTTGTTTTCATTTTCTTTTTTCCCCCCACTCCCATCCCCTAACCCTTCTAAAGCTTAAAACAGTCTGACCACTAACACTTCACACATGTACCAAATTCAAGGGGTGAATTCAATACAGACTCAATACTTAACTTCCCAGTGACTTTTTAACTTCTAAAGTGTCTGAAGTCCTTTTGTACTTAATATGACATTTCAAACACACCTGCCCCTGAATATGAATTTAAACTTAGCAAAAGATCTACAGGTAAAGATACAGTGGTGATGGAAGATATCACAGAAATAACTTAAAGGAGATAAACAATTAAGGGGGCCCTATCTGACATCACCAATTCCAGCTTAAGGGAAAAATGAAAAGTAAGAATAAAAAGCCAGAGATTATGTTTAAAATTGTCATATATAAGCTTCCAAAGCTGAGGCATGCATTTGCCACAAGACCTGGTAAACATCATGAAAACCTTTTAACCATTCATTTCTGAGATATCAAAAAAGAGAAATTCCAATATAGAAAACACTTGTATATCCCATACATGTTTTAAGAGAAGGGAGAAAATTCTCAATAGACACTCATCAGTTAAACATGGGTTCCTGGGAAGATAACAGAACCAAACAATCTGAAACCACTTATAAGAGCCAATTCAAATTTCACTTTGTAGGAAAACACAGAGAACTAATCTAGTAAAAGTAGAGAACTAAAATACCTGAGAGTCATATTTTGAATTCGGCTAGTAATGTGTTATTGCTTTAAAACACACACCCCTGCAAAACATGATGTTAGGGTATACACAAAGGAACCCAATATGCAAGACCTAGGAAAGAGTATATAAATCATCCAGTTTTGATAAATGTCTTAATATTTCAAAAAAAAAAAACCAGTAGAAAACCCAGTAGCAGTATGATACGGTATAAACACTAGAAAGGGAGTTAGGAGATCTGAGCTCCTCAGTTCTAGCTCTGACATTAAACAAGTCTCTTTAACAACCCTGGGTCTCTGTTTCCTCGCCTTTAAAATGAGGATAGATGTTCAAGGCCTAAAATACCTTCTGAGTCTGAAAAAATAAATAATAATACTGGCCAGGTGTTCTTTCTTTCTAAGAACCTCTCCCTCTCCATTAAGTCCTCCCCAAGGCACTTAGAACAGGAAAGGAAGCATTTCCACAAAAGAAAAAGCATCTTTACTGTTAAGGTCAAACACAATGGAATGGAGACAGTTTCAAAAGGGACTTGCCATAGTAAGTGATCCTAAAAGCAATGAAAGAGACTAAGTGATCTCTTAAGCTGTCTTATCTATGCTTCTTAAGAGAAATACTAAAAATTACTCCCATGTATTTGGTGACAAGAGTCTATACATTCTATTTGTAAAGACATGTAATAACTAACCATTCTCAGTATTACTATGTACACAGAAACTTCTGGTTCATAAGATAACTTAAACACAAAAAAAGGCCCACTTTATGATCTTACCAGATTGGTTTTATGAAGAAAATAATACAAATAAAGTACTGCAACTGATTCCAATAATCTATTTCAAAGTCTGGAAGGCAAAATTAATAGCAAACTGATGACAAATGTATCCCCTTATCATACCAAATTTGCCATTGAGTGCCACATTTAATAGAACATCAATTTCTTCTGGAGCTAACCCATTCTTCCACGCCACATTTTCCACAGTTTTCAAGTGCTCTTCCAAGATTTTATCTTTACTCTGTGAAGTTTTAGCAGAATCTGGAAAAAGGAACAATATTAAATAGTGGGACCTTTAAAATTTTTTCAGTCCTCAACCCCAACAGTTAGGGTTAACTTAGGATACTTAAAAGAAATAGCTTCTTTTTTAAAGTAGGCTCTACACCCACCATGGAACCCAATATGGGGCTTGAACTCACAACCCTAAGATCAAGACCTGTGCTAAGATTGAGAGCCAGACACTTAACCAACTGAGTCATCCAGGTGCTCCTAAACAAATAGATGTATGTTAAAAATGCCTTCCCCAAAACCTTTCAAAGCCTTTAAAATTCTAGAATATTTAACAGCAATAGAGGAACAGCACCTTCAGTAAGGAAAACTGAACCATGCCCTGGCATGTCTGCTCTAAACTAACTAAAAGTACTGAACTTAGACTATAAGCAGATTCAATACTAGGACTGTAGTTCCCAAACTTTGCTGCAAATTGGAATCATCCAGGGAGCCTTTTAAAAATCCTGATGCTCAGACTGCATTCCATGCCAATAAAAACAGAATGTCTTACAGTGGATGCCAGGCATCAGTGTTTTTTAAAGATTCCGAGATAAGGGGCTCCTGGGGGGTTCAGTGGGTTACGGCCTCTGTTTTCAGTTCAGGTCATGATCCCAGGGTCCTGGAATGGAGCCCCGCATCGGGCTCTCTGCTCAGCAGAGAGCCTGCTTCCCCCCCACCTTCTCTCTCTCTCTCTCTCTCTGCCTGCCTCTCTGTCTACTTGTGATCTCTGTCTGTCAAATAAATAAATAAAATCTTTTAAAAAAAAAAAAAGATTCCGAGATAATCCCAATGTGCAACAGCTTGGAAACTACCTTGCCAAGAATTTTCTTTGTTGTTGTATCCCCAGTACCCAGCATACTGATATTAGGAAGCACTTAATAAATGCCTATTAAATAAAGAAAAGCATGAATTGAGCAAAAATATGCTTTCCTTTAAAAATCCATAAGAAAAAGTCTAGGACATTTTTACAGCAATAGAACTTTCATAAGGAAAATTATCTGTCTTACCCTTCTCAAAGTATCTCACTGCTATTTGCAGAGCATCTTCTCCTTGATCATCAGCATGTCCATAATCCTCTGGTGGATTGTCTTGTTCATCATTCAGGTTGTGCTTTGAGTCATCCAGGTCTTCTTTTTCTTCCCCCGCCAGATTAGTCTGATAACTATCACTAACTTTCGAAGTCCTCTTTTGAGCCTGAGAGTCCTTAACTCTCTTTTGAGATGACATTATGGCACATGCTCTATACAGAAACAAGTGTCAAGTTACCATTAAACAAACCATCCCTTTTTACTCCACAAAGACAGGAAGCATATCTGCTTTGTGTTCCCAACAGTTAGTACACAATACCTAGGATACAAATAATACAGACACACACAAACACAAAAACCCTAACAACCATCCAGGCAACAAAAAGGCTAACTTTCACAGATGCCCTTGACCTAAACAGGAATAGGGAGAAACAACTCTCCAGGGTAATACTCACCAGTTGAACAGGACTTCTTGTGGAAAAAAATCAAGCACAAGCAACATAGCAAGTTCTCTTAAAACGGCTCTACCACAAAATCAAGTCGAAAACTAATCCATTTCATACATTCAATCTTACTTTTTCCACTCACTCCTATTTTTCTCCACCCCCCCCTTGATTTTGTTTTTAATCTTTTACACTCTCCACTTCATGAGTGCTAAGTTAAAACAGCTTAGTTCAAAAGTGAAACTGGTGACCAAACCAAGGACTCTCACAACAGAATCATTCCCCATTAATTAAGTCATTTATCCAGTAAATAATTATTGAACATCATCAAAAACAAAGCACAGTTTTAGTTACTAAGGATAAAATAAAACAGTCAAGGTCTCAGATCTCCTGAAACTTATGGGGGTAGGGTGGGAGGAGTGTGAGAGAGGAGAGTGCCACCATCTGATTTAAGACTTTCTAGCTGCAGTGTGGAGAACAGAATGTTGGGAGTCAAGGAGTGAAAACAGACGAATTTTTATTTTTATTTTTTTACTTTTTTATTTTTTTAAAAAGATTTTACTTACTTATTTGACAGAGAGAGAGAGTGCAAGAGAGGGAATACAAGCAGGGGGAGTGGGAAAGGAAGAAGCAAGCTCCCAGCTGAGCAGGGAGCCCCATGCAGGACTCAATCCCAGGACCCTGGGATCATGACCTGAGCCGAAGGCAGATGGTTAACATACTGAGCCACCCAGGTGCCCTGAAGGCTTTTTAAAAAATTCGTCTGGGGGCGTCTGGGTGACTCGGTCGATTAAGCGGCTGCCTGTATTCCGTCTCTCGCTGTCTCTCTCTGTCATATAAATAAATAAAATCTTTTTAAAAAAATAATTAGTTAAAATTTAAAAGCCTTCACCAGTCCAGAAGAAATATGACTGTAGTCTGAACTAGGCCTAAGATAGCGGTGGACAACGTAAAAAATGACTGATACGTTTTGGAGATATACTGGGCAAGGCCGTGATAACAGGATGTACGGAAAAGGAAAGAGAAGAACCCAGAAAGACTTAAGTTTTGGCTTCAAATGGGAAAAACTAAGGAAATCGTTGGAATGACAGTTACTCAATCACACCTCCCTAGAACATGAGGCCAGAGCTTGAGAGCGATATGTGTATCTAACCCAATGGGGGGTTCCGAGTTCCAAGTAGTTTCCTGGGGGGGTCCGAAAAAAGAAGGACGGGAGAGCAGCTTCTCACCCCATCCAGCTGAACTGTCCCATCGCCTCCCAGACACCCAGCCCGTCACAGACCGCCACTGCAGAGAGCAAACTCGGCCAGGACGACCGACCCAATGGACAGTTATCTGAGCTGGGGAAAAAGCCCGATCCCTGCCACATCTTGCAGAAGAGTTGCTCAGAAATCAGGAGAGTCCCTCTGCTCTGAGAGTCCCCACTTCGCGCGGTCTTTAAAAGTAAAAGTACCTCACCTAACACACTCCTCAGTCGCAAAGCCTCAGGAATCCGAACACTGCCTCTCGGATTCAAAAGAGCGGGCCCCGCCCCGCGCATGCGCTTCTTCAGAGACCCAGGCTGCCCCAGGCAGAGCGGCGCGCTCTGCTGAAGCCTGATTGGTTGGGTTACAACTCAACGGCGCGAGGAGGCGCGCGGGCGCCGACGCTGACGCAGATCCAATCCCGAGAATCTCTTGCCCCGCCCGCCGCGGGTAGGGGACCCGCAGTTTGTAGACCGTTGCTGCTGGAGATAGCTGATTGGCTGGCGTTTCCACGGTCCTAATAATGTTCGCATTCGTCATTTTGCGTAACTTGCTGCAATTAGTGTCCTTATTCCTGAATTTAACAAGAGTAATTACAGTGATAATTTTGCTCAGATTGATCCTCAAGTATCGGAACTTATAGGAAAATATGAAACTGCAAACTTCGCAATAAGGGCTGCTTATCTCTTGCTGAACAAGAGACTTGGGTTATTGAGTCTATGACTTCTGAAGCCGTCGCTTTTCCCAGGCAAAGTTCCGGGGTGGGAGGAAAGGACGGCTGGAACTGCCCTCTTTTCACCGAGGGCGGGCATACATATCTTCCAGGATTTGCCAAAAACCTGCGTCTTAAGCTAGATGTGGCACCTTTCACGTAACCTACCAGGCAACACATACAGATTTATAACTTTGAGGAATCAATGAGTCTTAAAGAAACTGGCGGAAACAGCAACAAGGGTTTAGTTTGAGACCTGAGCCTAGTCCCTACTTTAATCTCTTACTAGGTAGGAATTAAAGAGGAAAGGTAAATTAAATGGCTCTCACTGATTTTTTGAGGCCAAAACATACCCATGAACTGAGCAAAACTGTAGAAGGAAACTGCAATCAGGGAGAAATGAAGAATCAAAGATTAAGTTGTTATATTTGGGAAAGACTACACCAGAAATTACTATTTACCACATCTTATATGATTTTCAGAGTACTTTAATGAACTCTTGTTTAATCAAGCATAAGAACTGAATGTTTGATATTTTATCTAGTACATAAACTGCTCTTATCTAGGAAAACTGAAAATTTCTCGAGTCATTTTTCATACTCTTAATGATTTCATAGATTCAACTGTGTATTAGAAGGGATTTTAAGCCTTCGATCCCCTTCTCTTTTGTAGATGATGAAACTGGGGCTCTGAGTGGTGAAATAACTTGCTTAACATGACAAGTCTGTGGCACTGGAACATGTGCCAGTTTGTGGATACACATAGTGAGAGAGCACTGGTACGCCTTTGTTTCCTAGACCTGCAATTTTCTCTGAACTCATTCTTCCACCTTCCCTTGGCATCACCTAGTGAAGCAGAACTCCCTAAACCTGAAAATTGTATTGATCCTAATGCTCTAGCTTTCTTTCTTTATATGCTGACATTACCGAAGTGTGGGAGAACTTAAATGAGATTGGAAAGTTGGTAACCTCATTAGTATACTATGTGATATACAATTCCTTGTCTTTCACTTTCTCATCCAGAATCAAAAATAAAAGGGCGTGAATTGCTTCATACGAACTTTTCTTCCCAGATTTTCATTACCTGTCCAGACAGTTTCCTCCAAATTTCAAAAATGTTTATTTTGAAAGAATGAGAGAAATAAGACAGAGGTATCAATTAACAAGAACAATGGCACTGAAGAAAATACAATAATTTGTACTCCCCACACACACAATGCCCCACCCCTCTCCCCATCCCTGGCACAATAATAGTAAAACCATCAAAGCACATCAAACAAGGAGAAACAGCAGTACTGAATGAAGAAAGCAAAGTTTCATACTGCTCAATCCAACCAATCCATATCAAATATCCTTCCCCCAACTAGACTCCAGCCACTGTAATGATAAAGAGGTGTAGAGGAGACAACCACAGGAGTAACTGCGATCTCGGTTTACACTAGCAAAGTTCAGTGAAGATTCAATAGGAGTAATGAATCTGTTTGGCAGGGAAACACTGGATACAGCTCCTCTGTCAAGTTTCAGATGATTTAAGAGAACAACTAGAGTTTGAGATTCACAGATTTCTAATGGAACTAATCCCTGCTCCCTCAACCGTAATGGAGCAGCTGCCAAATCCTGGTTAGTTGCTGAGAGTAGTAGGAAGTGAGGCAACTTTTGGCTTAAGAAAATCCAAAAAAAATGTCTGGTAAAAGTTTACTGCTTCGATTTCAAACTGTGAGCAAAGATGCTTAGTAGGTTGAGTTGGGGCAAAGGTAAGGTGAAACTTCCAATTTTATCACTTGAATTAGATTATGTATTGACTGCATATATCCCTTATTTTAATTAAACTCAATATGGAGTATTTAAAATTTCAACAACTGTTACAGTGGAGGCTAACCAGTATAACTCAGTGTCTCGAATTGAAGCAACTGTCTCCTAAAGTGGTAAATTAAAGTTTTCAGCTGAATTTCCCTCATCCCACAGGAATACATCACTTGATTTATACCAGAAGTAAGCAGGATTCTCTTTAGAAGAGGTTTATTTTATTCTGCCCTCACTAGAATCAGTTTGTAAAGGGAAGGATACCTGTGCAGGATTAGTTCAAGATCAGAGCCTTATCCTCACACCTGCGTGCACAAGTGTGCACGCGTGTATGTGCACACACACACACACACACACACGCACAGACAGTAAATACATTTTCCCACACATAATTTTATAGTCACATGCTTGCTGGAGTCCATCTCACAAATACACTTCAACAGTTAGCCATATACATGTACATGCAGCAAGATGTGAGTTGCCCCAAAGTGATTAAAGGTGGTGCACATATGTCTATGTGGGGAGGTCATTTTAGGGTATAGGTGTACACAAGCCAGTAAGACCATTAACTTGCAGATCATATTTTTCCCTTTCCCTCAAGATAAATAAATCAAATGAAAAACACACACTGACATCTTCCTGGGTGTCATGGAGGCAACTGCCTGGAAGGTCCACTTTTTGCACTTCTGCTTTCCTATGACAACTTCATTTTGCCCTGAGGGGCCTTCTCATATAAGGAGGGCTGCTCCTCCGCATTCCCGGCATTCCCCGCTTGCCCCGGCAGTGGCAAGGGCTTCTTCTCAGAAGACCGGTCTTCAGGCTTGCGGGCAATCAGCAGGCGGCAGGTGAGCAGGATTCCAAACACCAGAGCATGGGCGTAGCGTTTGAGAGGATCACCGACTAGCTGATGGAAGAAGAGCACAGCCAACACCAGCAAGAGTAGGAAGAAGTTGGCCACATCTTTGGGACGCCCAGGCACAAGGGTCATGACAATGCCACAGGCCACCTCAAGAGCACCAATGCTTTTGCGGAGGAGGATGGAATTGATCCCCATTTTCTTCAGCAGAGGGAGGGCTCGGACATAGCTCTTGTAAGCACGTTTCTAGAGTGAAATACCACAAGGAATGCCACATTAACGTTGATTTTAACGTTAGAATGAAGAACACACAAGCAAGGGCTTCCTTCTGTCCCCACCAGGTTCCCCCCCCCCTTTTTTTTTTACTGTGGTTCCTAAATAAAAGCCTTGTAATGAAGATAAGAAAAAAAACAAGCGATCTTCTGAGATCCCTGTGATTTAAACCTTAGTAACAGCAGGGCACCTGGGTGGCTCAGTTAGTTGAGGGTCCAACACTTGATTTCAGCTCAGGTTATGATCTCAGGGCCATGGGACTGGGCTCTGCCCTCAGCATAGAGTCTGCATGTCCCTCTCCCTCTGCTCCTCCCCCCACTCACACTCGCTTTCTCTCTCTAAAATAAATGTTAAAATAAATAAATAAATAAAACTTAGTAACAACACCAAAGAGAATTTGGCTTTACAGTTAAAAATTATTTTCTGATTATAAATCACAAACAACACTAAAAGCATTTATAAGAAAATTTATTGGGCCCATAAAATCTGTTACAGATTAGCCACATTCACATTTTCTAGTGCCTGCCTCGTTCAAACCCAGATGCATACGAACACCAACAAAAATGAAACAAGGCAAGGCGCAGTATGATAAAGCCTCACTAATTTGGACTTCCCAAATTTGGAATCTGTGATAATTCGAAAAAAGCTAGGCAGGAGTTTACACTTGCAGAATCTGCAAAAATTAAAAAGTGAGTACTAAGTAAATAGAAAAATTAAAATGTGTGCAAATGTTAGCCCCTTATATATCTTTAAAATATAGTAAGATAAAAACTAGTCTCATGGTCAGTGAGATAAAAGTCCCAGGCCTTTACAAGATGCTACTTTGTTAGCCTGGTGCAAGTTCATTAATTTTAATCTAACAAATATGTATTGAACACCTACAATGGATTATGCGATGGAGATAAAAAGGTAAATAAGCCAGGGTCAAGAAGCTCTTGGTCTGGTGCGGGGAAATGGATACACAAAACGCCAGTATAAAGCAATATGGTTAAGGACACATAATAGACATCTGTATGAGGTCTAATTGTAGCCCAAAGGGAGACATCATACAACAGAGGAGGGAGTCACGGGATATATTACAAATTAATAAGATTATATTGACCTTAGGGTAATAGATAATCATATTTTTCACTGTATTCAGATGGGCCTGATCCTCATTTTGTAGTAAATCGATGAGATTTTATCAAGTGTCTTATTAGGTTGGCCCACTGCTTTGTTTTCAGTAAGTATCCATTAACCCATTCAATATTTATTAAGTGCTTCCTTGCACTAGGCACTGTCTAGGTACTTTGGATACAGATATCAATCATTCAAAGGCTCTTCTTTCCTAAAGCTTGAGTTTATATGAAGAGAAGTTATGGGTGCCAAACAAAATTATGCAGTAGAAACAGTGGAGGCATACCAGAGTGATCAAGTCTCCCTAGATGGAAACAGAGAAAAGCTAGAGTGGAATATTAAAGGAAGAGCAGGTGTTGGCAAATCAATAAGCAAAGGGCATTGTAGGCAGAAGAAACTGGATGAGCAAAGGCCCTGAAGCACCAAACAGACTTGTGTGTTTCAAACACTGCCCCAGTTCAGCATAGGTTGAGAGAGGGAGGGGTGAGAGTGAGACATGAAACAGGGGAGATAGATATGAATCATGGATCCTGAGAACTATATACATCCTCTTATATATGTCTATATATGTGTCACCAGGAGATCTTGGAGAACTATATATGTTGTGCTGTGGAGGTGGGTTTTATCCTATAAGCCAGGGCGAGCACCATAATTTGCTTTTGAGGAAGGTCCTTATGGAAATAGTGTGGAGGGTGCATTGGGAGAAGTATGCCTGGAAGCAAGGAGACCAAATAAGAGACTTAGATTAATGATAGGAGGGATAGAAGGAAGGGGACAGAGTCAAGAATATTTTTAATGCAATATCATAGAACTTAGTGTTATACTGGATGTGGGCACTGGGGGAAAGGGATAAGTCAAGAAAGATTCTCTGGTCTCTGGCTTGGGTATGTGGGTAGAAGGGTGTTACCATTCTCCAGGTTTGGGTATGCATCTGGAAGATCATATTGGGGGTGGGGCAAGGGGTAGGAAGGAGTAAGGGATTCAATTTGGGTTTTTTAGTTGAAGTATCTCTAAGACATCTAAGTGGAGATGTCTAGTAGGCAGCTCAGTAATAGAGGTCTAGAATAATGATACAGAATGGATAGTCATCAGTATCCATCCTGATGTATATATACATCAGTATGTATATATACAGTCTATATACAGCAGAATGTATATATGTATATATATAGTATAAATACAGCAGTATATGTATATGTATATATACAGTATATGTGTATATATGTATGTGTACATATATATACAGCAGAATGTATATATACAGTGGGAAAAATTGTGTGCATTTTGTGTGCAAAAACTGACATTTAAGAAATGGAAAGAGGAAGATGGTCCACAAAGCAGACAGAAGAGAGTGTGGTCAGAAAAGTAGAGGGAAAACCAAGAAAGACAGGGTCATGGGGGTCAAGGTTTTCAAGAAGAGAATAGTCAAAAGTTCCAGATGCAAGGCAAGTATCATAAGAATCAGGCAGAAAGCCAACTTGACCTCTTAGAAGCATCTGGCACTTAGAATAGTGTTCACACTCTCTAGATTTGGAACAAACGTCGTCATCTCTCTCACTTCTGGATCAGTGAATGCAACTTATTTCATGGATTAACTACCATAAGTGGCACAAGATAATCCTCTATGAGGACTGTTAAAAGACCAATGGTTTAGTGGGAAAAAAAAACATAATTTTTATTCAGACAGACTTGGCTTTAAATCTCATCTCTGTCACTTTCTAGTGGGGTGTCCATAGGCAAATTATTTGACCTCTCTGAGCCTCATTTTCCTGAGCAGGGTTAAGAATAAAGTGAAATGAGCCAGGCTATTTGCCTTGAATGTAAAATTTAAGAAGGCACCAAAAGGATTTCTTGAATAAGGTAAATGATATCATTAATGAGTAAAATATCAAAGCTTCAGATAAAGGCAGGATCCAGCTCTGCACTTACACAACCCTGCCTCATTTATCTCTTCCCAGTCCTGGCCCTGTCAGATCCTGTCTTTAAAATTTCACCTCACCCTAGTCCCTATCCTATTCCTGAGCATGTAAAGAAACACAGAGGGTTAGTCATTCTTCCTCCCTCTTCCCATTTTAGGTTAAATCAGGGAGTCCCAGAGAAATTAGGAGAGATGTTGATGAGTTGGCAGAGTAAAACCCTGGGTTGAACTGCAGGAGACCCATATGGAGCAGAGCAGAGGTGGTGAGGAGAAGTGTACCCATTTCCTCTCACTATTAATCTAGATGCCACCTGCCCACTCTCTCCCTCTCTGCACTCTGGTGAGAGTGGCAGGGCAACATCAGGGAAAGAGGTCTAGACACAAGAGTCTTCTTCAACACTTTTAAATGAGGACCATTTCTAATTAACAACACAAAGCTTCCCAAAAGGCAGTTCCTAAATCCCAAATGTAAGCTTCTGACATGATGAAGGCAGGAGGCAAGATGAGTTTCTTACAGTCAGTTCAGAGCCAAGACTTCCAGATGCTGGCTGAGTGGCTTCTGGAAACACTCCTTTTTTGGCTAAGGCTAACCACCCATCATTCAAGAATAGATTCTTAACTATACTATAGTGGAATCCGTAGCCTGGGGCCAAATTCCAGGTCTTTAAATCAAGTTCCCATGACTTCAGTGATCTTTTTTTTTTTCTTTACATTTGGTGTAACTCCATATTACTTTATCAGTTGTTTATCTAACTTCTTAAACTACCACTGTGGATCTTTAATGCAGCTGTTGCCTCTTTTTTTTTCTCTTTCTTTTCTCCAGAGGAAACTGCACATGGATAAGCCATTTCATCAAATCTTTAGTGCAAAGCTGAGTAGGTACAGATAGCATCTATTCTCCAGGACTTCAGACAGGGAATGTTTAATTTGTTAGAAATGGGACTAAGCTTGGATGGAGTCTTGACATTATAGGAAGGCCTTTATTCTTTCTCCTGTGGAGTAGGATGGAGACATCAAAAGAATCCTACTATTGCCAGCCCCATCAGTGTTTGGTCTGGGCCACATCAGTTCTAACAATAGAAGGGTCACATGTCTTGAATCTATAGTAACTAGAGCTCTAAAGACTTTAATTGTCCTGATGGTAAGAATAAAGAGAGTTGACTGAGTCACTCTCCCAAAAGGCTCTCACAATTCACTTTGTTAGGTCTGTTTCCCTTCCATTGCAATGACCCAGACCCTGTAACCATAGTTTCCTTATAGGGCAAGGAAGCAGGGAAGAAGAGTGTTTAGTCAAATGTTTCAAATCCCTTTCATAGAAAGCAATTGTCCAACAATATCCTTGGGCTGAGATTTTTAAGATAGGCTTAATTTCAATTTTAGTTTTGCCCCTAAGTTGCTTAGAGAAAATCACTAAGCATTTTACTATCTGGGTTTCCCCTTTTGTAAATTAAATGAACATTTTGGAGATTTAGTTAAAAAAATCATAACATCATGGTATCAGACAAGGGCCACACAGAGACACACACACACATTTCATTATCAGTGAACCATACAATGAGAAGTCCATGCATTTGCAAGCAAACCATGGTGATTATTTTAATGATAATAGCGGTGAATCAAACAGGTCCATTCTTATGGTATGAGAAGATACGATTCAGACATGAGTCAAAAGCATATGGAGCCTTTCTTTAGTCATACCCTTTCTCTTTTTGTCATTTACTCTTCAGAACAACGTAGGGTCCATGATCTCATATTAATGACATTTATTTGAAGAGCTCAAAACCATCTAATTGCATTTATCTTCAATTGCAGTTAATTACTGATCCAAGTCAGCTAACAGGACAAAATGGGAACAGAAACCAAGTGGTTTGATCCACTTCAGTACACTTATGCCAGTTAGGTAAAGAAAAAAATGGCTAATCCACTGTAAATTCCATTTATATAAAGTTCAAAAACAGTAAAACTAACTTATGTTGTTAGAAGTCAGGAAGATAATAACCCTTGGGGAGGTAGTAACTGGAAGGGGCCATGGGGAGGCGGGTTTCAGGAGAGCTGGTGTGTTCTTGATATGGGTGCTGGTTACACAGGAGTATTCTGAAAATTCCTTGAGCTGTACATTTACGTTAGATGCACATTTCAGAATGTATGTTACACTTCACTAAAATTTACAGAGGAAAAAAAAAACTATGAAAGCCAAAGAGGGCACTGACAAAAATACATTTTGGCTAAAATTCTCAGCTTCGTTGATATCTTAGACCATAAAGGCTCATAAATGCTGCAAAATATACTGACTCGAATATGATTTCCCTGCATCTTTGTAGGGGAAAAAGCCAAATGTGAGTTATTGATTATTTCTTCAATGCAATAAAAAGCCATCACGTGTTTAATTGCCAAATATCCATGTGAATTATAAACACATTTTAAGCAATTCCACTTTCTGCTGTCATATAGTACCAACCTACAGAGGAAGCTGGCGAATCTCGTCCTACTAACCAAAGTGGATCCTTCCCAGATTGCATTTTAGGGCAGAAGGCTTCAACTATTAGTCAAAGGTCACTTTGAAACAAGCATAGCTCTTGGCCATTGAGAAGCTACACGTTCCCTGGCATCACCTCCAGTGGAGTTTAGCTTGAGATGGTTGAATGTATGAATTAAGCAAAGTCACTTTCCATCTCAGGGTCAGTTTCCTCTCTGATGGAATAAATGTACTGTACCACCTCAGAGAGCGGTCTAAGCATCAGTGAATTACTATCTTATTACCTAGCTGGAAAGCAATTAATCGCAGTGATTGGAAGCATAAAAGATTACCTAAGGACATTAAATAAACTACCCAAACATCTGGAGTGTTTCCCCAGGGATATACAAACCCTAGGGCATTTAACTATAGATAAGCCAATCAAACAAACAACAAACCTTCACTTTGAGGGGATAAGAAGAAGCAGAGCCTTGCCCTGTTCTTAGCGCCAAAATCCCTTGGCTTCATTGTGACGGGATTTTGGTGTTTTCTCACTATTCTGCGTGTAGCCCCTTTTGATTACAGAATGGAACCACTGCCTCAAAGAGCTGAATACCAAATTTAGAGCAAGTCAACCATTTGTTTGTTCCCCATCACTGCCCAGGAAACTGCTTAGCAGCATTTCTATGTGCTGTCTCCCAATTTCAAGTGAATTAATGAAGGCATTTAGTCAAGGGAGTGATCAGTCATGTTGAGTTCATGTGGGCTTTAGAGTACTCTATAATGACATTTGCTAAATCTGGAGGAGGTATGGGGCGACACACACCAAATGGGCAATTCAAAGAGACATCTGGAAGTTCTGCATGGAATCCACTGTGCATTAACTGGCAGCAAGTGTGGAGCTTTCAAAATTAGCTAATTGCGTAAAGGTCTGTTCACCAGGGCACATGAAAATAGCATCTTGCTCTTTTAAGTGCCTGATTTCAATCCCTTAAACTGACCGTTCAGATTAGTCAGGAAGCCCCTGCATAATGCAGAATCAATTATTACCATCACTTCACCCAGAACATTTCTTGAACACTGGCTATATGTAAATTACCACTGTACCAGATGCTTCCATATATAATCTCAACTAATACTTACAACAACCTTCTAAAGGAAGAATTATTATCCTCATCTCACAGATAAGGAAACTGAGGCACTAGGAATGTCAGGACTCAAGCACTAACCTATATGACTGAAAGTCTGTGCTCTTTCCATTAACCATTCCTGGTTTCTGCAGTATACAGGAAAGAAGTTAATCATTGGTCCGTAGGGTTTTCAGCCATGATTCCTCACAGAGGGGACAACACCTAAGCATAACACTAATGGTTTTAGAACAAGAAAAATAAACAGTGACAAAAAAGAAAAAAGAAACAAAAATCTAAATTTGAAATTGGTTTCAAAGTAAAGGTTTGAATTGGTGTAGTTGAACGGTTATAAAAAAGAAGCAAGAATGTGCCAGATATGTTCAAGAATCAGTTGCAAGTTCTGACATCCAAAAAGGCAGTTGTAATCATTAATGACCCCTCTACTGAGAAGATTCAGTCACGGACTTGGTTTCTAATCTCTGCTCCCACAACAGCGTACCCTATGATATTGGATCAGTTTGATCCATCAGTAAAATAAGAATAACTAATAAGATGAATTTACCTCACTGATATGTTTTAAAGAACAAATAATCTTTAAACAACAACACTTTGAGATCTTGTAAGAAAAGCTGCTGCAGTCAATGAATGACTGTCAATGCAGAGGAATCACTCCTAAATGGAAAACAGAAAATCCCAGATAATCAGCCTAGCTGATCTAGAGTTGGGGTCCTTAGGGGCCATACCGCCTTCTGAGAGCAAGAAATGGCTCCTGAACTACATAATCAAGATCGAACCAGAGAACTCTGAAGGGTGGTGACCAGCCAAGACAATGCTCCAATGACTCATTCATTCACTCATCCATTCAACAAATATAAATCGAGTCCCTTCTTTGTACTAGAACTTAATTTTTCCCATTTCCTTTGGACTTAAGAATAAAGCTTGGCCAGCTCAGAACTGGTGCAGTGGCCCCTATGCTGGACAGCCCTCCCCAGCCTGGGGCCAATGTTCAGTGCAGGAGGGGACCCTGGAAAAGGCAATCTGAAAATCCTCCTCAAGCTTCATACTACTGTGAAGTCTACCTCCCAGCTAGATATAGTTCCTCCATTCTTTCCAGATACCCCTGAACACATAAGCACAGAACTGTGCTTGTACACACACACACACACACACACACACACACATTCACAATGGTTCTATACTGCTGTATTAGCTTATACTTATATAAATATGTTCCTTTGTATGATACGAAATCTTGACATTGGTTTCTTCTGCCTTTCAGGAGACTGCAAAACACAGCTCCACTCCCTAGGAAGAAACCTACTGTAAACCCATTTGTGGCTGGTCCTCCTCGTGAGCTCCTGCCAAGCTGGTAAGAAGCTTCCCGGTGACTCCATTTTAGCTGGATTGCCTGCAGATCCTAACAGTGTACTTAGGGTACAGGTTGGGGGGACCTCTAACACAGTGGAGGAGGGCCTGGGGGCTGGGAAGTATATTGAAGAAGGCTACTATGTCCTAAGAAAAGGAAAAGTCAAAAATACCTAAGGTTCACACACAAACATATTAATACATGTATATATGAAAAGTAAAGAAAAGCAATAGCATTTCATTTACTTGTAATCTAAACTAAACTACTACACTGAAACCAAAATATAGTGGCGTTTCACCTCCACCAGGTCCCTCTGCATTTGGTGGCATCTGCTACCCCACCTCCCCTCCCCTCCCCAGTGCAGGCTGCCTTGGATTCTCATTTTGACCTGATTTCAATCCCATCTGGCCAAACATGCTGGGAGGAGGGGAAGGGAGAAGGAGAAATACATTAGTATTTGCCATTGGGGCTAGACCTAGGCGCTGGAGTCCCAGCCACCCTCCCCCACCCCCAGGGTGATCCTGTGGTGAGAGAGACATGGAAAGCACCAGCTCAAACCCTGAGTCAGAAACCAGAGCTGCCTGCAAACATTTTCTAGCATCTACAATTCACCAGTCTCCATCTATTTGCAGCTCACGTTGAGGGGCTCTGGAAGGCTCCGCAGTGGGCTCCAGGAGAGCGCTATTTATTCCTCTCAACGTGTGGGGCTATTCCTCCTTGACTCAGCCCTAATGGAGAGACCCTCTTCCCTCTTTTCTCTCTCCCTTCCTGTTCCTCCCCTAAGCTCCTTTCCTTCTTGACCTTGAGAGCCCAGTAATGGGTTTGGCAGTCAGGCAAAGGCAGTGAGAAGCAGGTTCTCTTCAGCCAGGGTGGGGAAATGAAGAGGCAAAGTGACAGGGGGGGAGACGCGAGACCGAAAGTGCTGGAAACATACCCTGCCATCTCCTCACACTCTACAGCATAGGAACAAGTCCTCTTCACGCCCAACTGGGGAGAGCAGCCCAGCCCCCAGGTTGCAGAGGAAATGTTTTGGCCAGTCACCTTCGGTGATTCCAACTCTGCAGAGGGGAAAAACTGCAGAGGACCTGACCCCGGGCATCCACAAGAGGCAAAGTGGGGATTATGGACTATTTTGCAGGAGAGCAGAGGCAGACTTTGCAGATTTTGCAGATTAGCCCAGAAACAAAACAAAACAATACAAAACAAAACATCAAGGTCTCCCTTGAGAGAAGAGGAAGAAGCAGGCACTCAGTGACCTTTATTTGGGCCAAGACTGCTTTGTCTCAAGGATACAGACACACACCCAGGCAGCTAGGGATCAGCTCTCAGCCAGGGATGAGTGCCTTTCCCGCCCCTAAGAAAGGCTTGTTTTAGTAGCCTGTTCTCTCCCAGCTCTTTCCGTCCTTCCCCTTTGTTCTTCCCTAAGATAAATAAACTCTCCAGCCTGCTAAACTCTTAGCTCCAAGGGAAGGAATCAGACTTGCAGACTGCTTGCCCGGACTTTGGGTGTGCTAGAAGGAGGGAAGGATTCCTGCCCAATGACAGGTGTTACGCAGGTCTCAGCCTTCTGGTTTACTTGGAGGTGGGGGTGTACTCGCTGGGCAACCCCTCCCCCAACTGGCATCCAGTGGCTCCAAAACAGTTGCTCCCAGCATAGCCTACAAATGAAATCGCTCTTGTCCAGCTGCACCTTCGAAGCTGCAAAGTTGTTGGGGAGAAGGTATGGTCCGGGGTGGGGGTAGGGGTTAAGGGGACGTGACCATGGACTGGGAAGGAAAGAAGGGGAGAGGTACTCGCAATCCCTGGGGGGTGCGTCCCTCGTCACCCGTTTGCTTCACTTACCATCTCAGTGTAGGCATCCTTGCTGAGCCTGGGGGTCAACTTGATAGTTCCCATGAAAACAAAGAAGAGTCCCAGGGCCACTGAGAGGGCCACAACAGTTACGGTTCTGGGGGATGCCATGGGGTCACCAAGGCAGGTCCCAACTAATCCTTCTGCTTTGCGCACCCCGTCTGTCTAAGGCGCAGGCAGTTAGCACAGAGAGAGCTAGAGGGACGCTGCGGAGGCAGCAGGCAGCTAGAATGACAAAGGGAGAGGAGGGAGCTCGAGAGAAAAATTGAGAGATCGAGATTCAACCTCTCTCACTACAACAATCTCTGGGTCCTAATGCCCTACTCTTACTCCTGGCCAAAAGCACAGTCTGGAAGTTAAAGAAGACCTAAACTGAGGTGGGAACTTCACGTCTTAAAATGGGTGGAAACTAGGTTATGCTTCGAGTTCAGTCCCTGGGCTGCCTCTGGAATGAGGAATCAGGGAAGACCTCCTTCCCACCACTTCCCACCAGGCGCACTTTTCATCTCTAAGTTATTTACTCCCTTTTTGCCACCTCCCTCCTTTTCTCCCCTTTTCCTTTCCCTCAGTCAAAACAGGAGTCCTCAGTTTGCTTGTTTCTGCAGTGGGTAACACTCAAGGATAAAACGGCAAAGTTGTCAGGCTCCATTGCTACTGAAGAAAGCTTTATCTTTCTCTTCCTGGAAAACCGTTAATGGCTCCCATTGCCCAGCGATTAACTCCAGAGTTTTAAATTTGGCATTTTGACCTCTACCTCTCTTTGGAAATTTATCTTCCAATAGCTCCCATGCCACCCTTTCTCTCCCATCTCCTCAGGGCCCCAGACAACCTGAGCTTTCCCACCTCCCCTACGTTCCCTTTCCCTAAGCCATCACTCTTCTCTAACATTTAACCTTGTCTTCAATGTTATCTCTTCCATAAAGACTTCCCTGATCCATTCCCAGCAGGATATGGTTTCTCCCTCCTCTGATTTCCTGAAATAATAACCAATGTCTGTTTACTAAGTTTACTAAGTGCAAGACAACCACCCTTTACCTGTATTAACTCATTTAGTCTTTACAGCAACACTATGAGCTAGGTACGAGCTCCCACTTTATGGATGGACCTCTGAGGCACAGGAAAATAACTTGCTCAAGAGTATATGCTAACTAGAAAGTGGAGAGCCAGAATTCAAACCTAAGCAGTCTTAACCTGGGTTAAGAGCCCAGGTTCTTGGGCACCTGGGTGACTCAGTCACTGGGCGTCTGCCTTTGGCTCTGGTTGTGATCCCAGGGTTCTGGGATGGAGCCCTGCCTTGGGCTCCCCGCTGGGCAGGAGGCCCACTTCTCCCTCTCCCTTTGCCGCTCCCCCTGCTTATGCTCTCTCCTCTGTCAGATAAATAAATAAAATCATAAAAAAAAATAGAGGGGCGCCTGGGTGGCTCAGTTGTTAAACGTCTGATTTCAGCTCAGGTCATGGTTCTAGGGTCGTGGGATCAAGCCCCATATCAGGCTCCCTGCTCAGCAGGAAGCCTGCTTCTCCCTCTCCCACTCCCCCTGCTTGTGTTCCCTCTCTGTCTCTCTCTCCTTGTCAAATAAATAAAAATCTTTAAAAAATAAAATAAAATAAAGAGCCCAGGTTCTTAACCATTGCTCTATTGTCTCCCCATATACTTCATACTCTGCATCGTAACTATGGCACTGACCTGATTCTGCTTTGCACTATAATTACACACACACACACACAGACACACACACACACACCTTTTTGATGAGGCAGTGTTCATTAAGTGAAATAATAGTCTGGAGTCAGGTCCAGAAGGTCCAGGGTTTAAATGCCAGCTCTGCCACTAACTCTGTAAACTTGTCACTTAAGTTCTCTGAGCCTCCATTTCCACATTTATAAAATGTCTATGAAAATTCCACCTCAAAAGTTTGTTGTAAGAATTTGATATAAGTAAATCGCCTAGCACAGTGTCTAACATAAAATGATGTAGTTCCCTTCTGTGTCTTTTGCCTTCCTAATCTGCTCCACAGTTTAGCTTATAAGCATTTCAAAAGTAGGAACAACTTTTCTATATCCCATAGTACCTAAAACAACGCCTTCTGTGCACCAGATCCTGATAAATTTTCCTTGGAGGGGGAACTGAAGAAATTTAAATACACATATTATCCCTGGGAGTGGTAACACTTGAAGGTTCAGCAATCATTTACATCTTATTGTGAAAGATTTTCAGCCTTTGTGGTTATGATTCGACCTATAAATTACTGAGTTCTACAATGCACATACAAGTGAATTAGGCACTATAGGAATTATATACCATTTTGCTTTCAAATTACATGATAACGGGAATAATAATATTCCTCATAAAATGAACAAAATACTGAATAATAATACTACTAATAAATATAAGAGAAAAATAATTTCTGATCCCAACATGCCGAAATGAACATTATTCTGATTGGTCAATATTCTAATTGACCTTTTTCTTAAATATTTCTCTATGTACAAAATATATACAAATTAGTTTTTCAAAATTTGATCTTACTATAGAATCAGTTTTATACACTGCTTTTCTTTTTTCACTTGTTAGCATTTTTCCATATTATTAAACCGTCTTCGTAAACATTATCTTTCTGGGCGCCTGGGTAGCTCAGTCAGTTAAGTGTCTGCCTTCAGCTCAGGTCATGATCTCAGGGTCCTGGGATGGAGTATCAAATCCAATTGGGCTCCCACCCTGCTCAGTGGGGAGTCTGCTTCTCCCCCAGCCCCGCCCCCCATTTGTGTACACAGGCGTGCACACACGCTCTCTCTCAAAAATAAATAAAATCTTAAAAAAATCTTTCTGAAATGATGGTATAATACTTCAACATCATTTGAATGTACTATGTATATTTCATTTGACTATTCTCCTATTGCTAGGTATTGTTTTCATGGTTTTTGCTTCTGCAAGTGAAGTTTCAGTGCACACCCTTATATATCAATCTTTGTCTAAATTCTTGAATTTTTCCTTAGGATAAATTTCTAGAAGTTGGATGGGTCAAAATTATGATCTTTTTATATGTGCATATTTTTAATATGTATATATTTAGTAATAGCTAACATTTACTTATCACCTAGAGGATGCCAGACATTATGCTAAGTGACTTGCATGTATTGTGAGATTAGTACTATTAATTCCCTCCATTTTATAAATAAGAAAACGAAGCAAGGAGTGAAGCAGCTCCCCAGATCCAGAGCAGGGCCACCAGCTATTGGGGTATTCAACTTAAACCTCTGCTGTTCCTCCATTTACTGTTGCTGCTCCTTTAAATCATTTAAAGATATGAATGTTTAAAAGACTCTTGATACATATTACAAATGGGCTTTCCAAAAACAAAATTTACCTTCCCATCAGCAGTTTAGAAGTATGTACACATCACCACATCCGATCTGCATTAAGGACTTCAGTGTTTTTCATCCTCACCAATTTCATTCATAAATATTTGTCTTTTGTGGGTTATTAGCATTAGAACATTTTTTCATATATTCATTGGTCAAATGTATACCTTCTGTTTATGTCATTTTCCATTTTTATTCCATTTCCATTTTTATTTTGACCGTTGGTGTTTTTTTTTAAAGATTTTATTTATTTATTTGACAGATATAGAGCACAAGTAGGCAGAGAGGCAGGCAGAGAGAGAGGAAGGGAAGCAGGCTCCCCGCTGAGCAGAGTCTGATGTGGGGCTCAATCCCAGGACCCTGGGATCATGACTTGAGCCAAAGGCAGAGGCTTTAACCCACTGAGCCACCCAGGTGCCCCGCGTTGGTGTTTTTTGATCGATTCATGAGAGCTCTTTATATCATACTGACATCGATTATCTTTTAAATATCTTTCCCAGGAGCCCTGTGTGGTTCAGTCGTTAAGCATCTGCCTTTGCTGAGGTCATGATCCCAGTGTCCTGGGGTGGAGTCCCACATTGGTGAGGAGAAGCAGGGATGAGTCTGCTTCTCCCTCTCCCACTCCCTCTGCTTGTGTTTCCTCTCTCACTCTCTCTCTCTCTGTCAAATAGATAAATAAAATCTTTTAAAAATTTTTTTAAGAATAAATAAATACCAGGGTGCATGGGTGGCTCAGTGGGTTAAGGCCTCTGCCTTAGGCTCAGGTCATGATCCCAGGGCCCTGGGATCAAGCCCTGAGTAGGGCTCTCTGTTCAGCAGGAAGCCTGCCTCCCACTCTCTCTCTGCCTGCCTCTCTGCCTACTTGTGATCTCTGTCTGTCAAATAAATAAATAAAATCTTTAAAAAAAAGAATAAATAAATATTTTTCCCAGTTTATGTTTGCCAATAAATTTAATGGAGTCAAGTCTAGCAATACTTTTATGGCTTTTCCATTGCTTTTTTGTTTAGAAAATCTTCCCCATCTCAAAATTTAGCATTTGCTTCTACTTTTTAAAGCTGTTTTATGCTTTCTTTCTTTTTTTCCACATTTCATATGTTGATGAATTCTGTCCTTGTTGGTCTGTGATGCTTCCTTTATTGTATATTGGGTTCTTATCTTTTTACTTGGTCAGTCTGAAGGCTTCTAGTCCATTGATTCGTTTGTTGATTCTTGTGACAATATAATAATGTGGTTTTTTGTTTTGTTTTTAAAGATTTTTTTTATTTATTTATTTGTCAGACTGAGAGAGCGCCAGCACGCACAAGCAGGCAGAGGCAGAGAGAGAAGCAGGCTCCCTGGAGAGCAAGGAGCCCGATGTGGGACTCGATCCCAGAACCCTGGGATCCTGACCTGAGACGAAAACAGCAGCTTAACTGACTGAGCCACCCAGGCGCCGAAAATAATGTTTTAAGTGTTATAACTTATGTATACATTTTAATATCTTGTAAGCCAAGTATCTCATCATTGTTCTTTTTTTGAAAATTTCTTTGCTATTCTCTCTGTTTATTCTTTTAGGTGAACTTAGAATCACTTCATCACTGTAAAATAACTTTGAATCTTGACTGGATTGACTTAAACATATAATTAATTTTTAAAAGCTGTCGTCTTACAAAATTTAGCTTTCCCATCCAGAAATATGGCATCAATTTCCATTTATTCAAATCCTAGTTGCTCAGAGATATACAAATATCCTTGTTTTCTTTGTGTAAAGCATATGCCTTTTTTAAAAAAGTTATTTCTAGGGGCACCTGGTTGGCTCAGTCAGTTGGGCATCTGCTTTTGGCTTGGTCATGATCTCAGGGTCCTGGGATCAATCAGGGTCCTGGAATTGAGCCCCACATTAGACTCTGCTCAGTGGGAAGCCTGTTTCTCCCTGTCCCTCCTGCTCCCCTGCTTGTACTTTCTCTCTGTCAATAAATAAATAAAGTTTTTTAAAAAGCTATTTCTAGGGATTCTATACTATTTTTTGTCGTCATCACAAATGGATTTTTTTTCTCCATTATATCTTCTGGCCGGTTGTTGCTGTCTTACAGGAAAACTATTGACTGCCATTCATTCCACCACTTTGCAGAACTCTTTTCTGAACTCTCTTTTCTGAGTTAAACCTGAGTGTTTCAACTGATTCCCTTGGGTGCTCTCTAGAGTGACAAATGCATCAGCTACAAATAATGGTGGTTTTTGTTTCCTTTCCAATAGTTATACCTCATTCCTCTTTCACATCTTACTGTGTTAGCTACAGGCTAGCTTCTAAGATTTGCCTGGCCTGGGCCAAGAGTACAAATGGAGGCCCACTTACCACATCTCAAGGAGCCATGAGTTGGAAAGCAAAGAGAAGCTAGAAAGCCAATACTTGTTACTACTGGGAAACAATCATTGTTATAGAAGAATCTATTGCTATTGAGAGAGGAAGGGTTTGACAAGTTGATTTATCTTTTCTCTTACTAAGCACTTCTGTTGCTCAAATCCTCCCTGCACACTAAAGCAGTGTCTGATATAAGCAGCAGCATAATACACACCTTCACGGCATTTGGATGCATTGGCCCTTTGTTTCAAGTACACAGGGCAAGCAATATGAAGTACTCCCCTTGCATTTGAATGATGTTAATTATGAGAGCAGTGGGTTAGGGTTATGTGTTCTGCCACACTGAGCATTGGATCCTGAGTGACACAGATGCCCATGTCTTTAAATACATTTATTTGTATGTGTATGTAATATGAGGGACCCTCCAAATTATGGGTGCCAGAGCAGAAGCCCCTCTTGCCCCGGTCTGAGAATAGTACTGGTTACTCAGAACATTTTTTTTTAAGATTGTATGTATTATTTGTCAGAGAGAGGGCACAAGCAGGGGTAACAGCAGGCAGAGAGAGAGGGAGAAACAGTCTCCCTGCTGCGCAGAGAGTCAGATGCAGGGCTAGATCCAAGGACCCTGGGATCAGGACCTAAGCTGAAGGCAGATGCTTAATGACTAAGCCACCCAGGCGCCCACTCAGAACATTTCTAAGCACTTTTAAATGGTAGCAGCTTAGCTTTGTCTTCAATCCTAGTAAGAATGCTTTTAGTAATAGTTATCATTTACTGAGGGGTTACCATGTGTCAAATGCCGTTATAAGTGCTTTACATACATTATCTCATTCATTCCCTACAGCAACGCCCCAAAACAGGAACTATCATTACTGGGCTTTGTTTGGCTAAGTAACTTGCTCAAAGTCACATGTCTGTATGTTACTGAGCTGGGTATGTTACTGTTTGAAACCCGGGTATGTCTGAAAAAAGTCCATTTTATTAATGGCTACATCATGCTACACTCCTATTTTATCATTTATCATAATGTTAGCTGTTGGTTTGAGATGATTCTTTATCTTTATTTGGCTCTGGAGGCAAAATAGAATAACAGATTTTTTTTAAGATTTTATTTATTTATTTGACAGAGAGAGAGATCACAAGTAGGCAGAGAGACAGGCAGAGAGAGAAACAGGCTCCCCACTCAGCAGAGAGCCTGATGCGGGGCTCAATCCCAGGACCCCGAGATCATGACCTGAGCTGAAGGCAGAGTCTTAACCCACTGAGCCACCCAGGTGCCCCATAATACCGGATTTTTTAAACTTGAACTTGAAACTGAACCGAGATCCAGTGCCTGGTTCCTAGAGAGTTGGCCCTCCTTGTTGTCTCTTAAGGAATGAGATATTCTATTCTCTTTTTAAAGATTTATTTATGTATTTTTAGAGAGAGAGGGAGAGAAAAGCTCCCGCAGACTCCCCACTGAGCGTGGAGCCCCATGTGGGGCTCAGTCCTAAGAATCCTGAGATCATGACTTGAGTTGAAACCAAGAGTCAGATGCTCAACCGACCAAGCCACCAGGCACCCAAAGAAATTTTATTCTTGATCTATACCATTCCTTACATTCTATCATTTGCATATTTGTAGGTTTTTGCTCCACCTGTGAAGGTCTCTGGGTAGTGACTATACCAGGGGTCATGAACTCACATGCCTACAGCAGGTGAAGAGTTCATGTTAATATGTAAATCTCATGGGACATTAGGCAACAGATACTAAGTTTTTTTGTATAGTGATCCCCGAATGCTCTGAAAATTCTGTCCAGTGAGTTCTGTTATTGGGCCAATGTTTATAGATGGGAAAATTGAGGCTCAAAGAGGTTAGGCCATTTCCTCAAGGTCATCTTCTCATGAGTGGCAGAGCTAGAAATAGAGTATGCCTAACAGCAGAGCCTATTTTTTGGACCATTATTAGTTTTTAAACTTGGCTGGCCTTAGAATTACCTGGAAGTTTCTTTTTTAAGGCATCTGCAGAGATTCTGATTTAATTGGTCTGGGCCAGGGTCCCCACCCCTGGTATTTTTAAAAAGCTTTCCAGCTGATTCTTATGTGGGACCACACTAATGAACCCTGGACTCTGTTGCCTCAAAATTCAGCAACCTCAGCGTGTCTCAGGGAAACACAAGGCACGTGGTGGGAAAAGAGCAAAAAGTGAAAAGAGAAACAAGGTTATGGTAGGGTGAGTGCCTCTGTCTACTGTAGGCAACATATGGTCTTTATAAGGCAGGTGTGAACAACGAACTCTGAGGACAGCTTGCACGGTAATGGCTCTTTCCTCAGCTTCACAAGTAGTGCTAATCGAGACCCTCTACAGCACTGGACTGAATGTGTCAGTTATATCAAAATCCCAACTGACAGGTAGCTATAGTCAGCAAATGCAGCTCTTCGATTTTAACTCTTTGAGTTACTTCCAAAAGAGAACCAGCTGTCAGAACCAAGTTAAAAAAACTGAGCCTAATCCAGGATGTGTCCATTTCCGGCAATCCTGTGTTCTGTGAGCACAGCCCCCGCACTGAGTTCTCCTCCAGGGTGGAATCTCTTGTCTGGTCTTCCTGGAGAGGCTGAGCCCTGAATAGAACCTGCAGTTCAGAACATCCCCAGGGTCCTTGAGCACTGAGCCATGTGGAGCAAGCAAGATTTCTGCCTGTCCTTACAGCTAGAGGCTCTTCTGTCCTTGAGGGAAGGCCATAGAAGGCAGAGTACAGGTCCTCTGCTCTAGCAACAACAGCATTACTAGGAAACTTGTTAGAAATGCAAATTTTCTGGGGCGCCTGGGTGGCTCAGTGGGTTAAAGCCTCTGCCTTAGGTTTGGGTCATGGTCCCAGGGTCCTGGGATCGATGGAGCCCCACATCTGGCTCTCTGCTCAGCTAGGAGCCTGCTTCCTCCTCCCTCTCTCTCTCTCTCTGCCTACTTGTGATAGCTGTCAAATAAATAAAATAAAATCTTTTAAAAAATGCAAATTTTCTGGCCCTACCCTATACCCACTGAATCAGAAGCTCTGGAAAGGGGCCCCAGCAATCTGTTCTATCAATTCCTCCAGGGAATTTGGAGGAACACTAAAATTTGAGAACCACCGATGAAAAGCTAAAAGATTAAAAGTGGAGACACAGGCACGGACGACTGAATTCAAGTTCTGGTTGCACCATTTACTGTGTGACCTTGGGCAAGTTGTTTCTTCCTCACTAAATGTCAGTTACGTCATCTGTAAAATACAGCTACAATTTTCTTTTCTGTAAAATATGTTCCTACGTGGGATAATGCACATAGAACACCAAGCACAGAGTGAGGCACAGAATAAGGATTCAATACATGTTGAATACTTATTATTATTATTATTATTAGGGCTGTTCTGGAAAATCACTTTTATTTCCAACATATTGGATTCCTTTGGAAAAGATCTTAATAAAAGATCAGAAGCCAAGCAAAGTTTCTTAAACAACTCAGTGGGGACAGAACAGAAAGTATTTCAGGTACGTTTTGTCACAGAATCATGAAACATAAAAGCATAGGGGAGTATCTTAAAAACAATCTAGTCCTACCATTCCATTCAACTTGATAATGGCTTTTGAAAGAAATATAGGCATATAGCATCAGAAAAAGAAAGTAGAGAGGAATGTCATTATTATTGAAGATTTGCTGGAGATGGTGATTTGGAGAGCATGGAAACTGTAACCCCTAGGTTGTTGTAGAATTTGTGCCCTTGGGTTGAATCCGAGGCATGAAGCCGAGATTCATGTACTCATGATGTTCCAATGTGGATCAGGACATGGGAGAGGTGTCCCCATGTTATTTCTCTATATCTAGCTTTGAGGGAAGAGAAGCCAGTGTTGGAATGCTACTAATATTGAATTGCAAATTCCAACATTATAAAAAGCAAAGGGTTGGGACCTTTTTAAGTGAGAAAATGAACATCAGCACCAACCATATAAATGTGATGTAGTAAATATCTTTGTTACCTTAGAAACCAGAAGATAAAGGTAGCTAGGTAGTTTGGTGACAGTTTCCAGGGTAATTCCTCCCACATACAACATGAGAGCTTTCCTATTATGTTAACTCTTTCTCTACAATCCCATGGGACCCTCACTCAATGTTCCACTATCATCTCTCTCTCTCTCTCTCAAAAAACTCCCTTTCTGACTTCCCTATTTTTGTAAGTGCCAATGCCATTCTCCTAAGTACTCTCTTCAAAAACCCTTGATGTTTATCAGAGAACTGAAGGGCCCCAAAAGTAATATGTATCTCCAAACCTAAGAGATACAGTTTAGAAAAAATTAGAAACATAAATCGGGAAATGATAGACTCTTCAATTGAAAAAAAATTTTTTTAAAAAGCTCACAGTGAATGAAACTAACCATCTGTGACTCTTCCCTGAAGCAACTTCTTGTAAATATAATTTGTAGATATACTGCAGATTAGATTAAGATGCTTCCCAATATCTCACCTGGGAGCAACCAACCCAGAATGTAATTCATGTAAGATGAGCTGTTACCTTGGTAACTGTGACATGAGGATAGGGGGCAGGTAATATTGTAATGACAGAAAATTCTGGTAAGTAGTTAGAGGTGATGGAAAAAAGAACAGTGGAGAGTCAGCGTTTATCCAACACTGTTCAAGTAATAAGAACGCCAGTCTGGAAAGCATGTTACAATTAACCCAAAGACCTCTATCAAAACCATTCATCTCTGTCTGTTTAAGTTGCAAGTGACCTTCTGATTGCTAGTTTGGTTTCTCCAGTACATATAGCTGATAGTTATAACCCTAGATAGGAGATAAGAATATTTCAGCCACTAGAAACTGGCCTGTAAGCCAGTATCCTACAAATCTGCTTCGTGTATGTTAGTCCCTCAGAGTCTAAATCACTTTCACGGGAACTGATAAAATCTAGTTCTCATTTTCACAGTTTGGACTATGGGGGCTTTACCAAGATGCATCAATTTGCTTTTTTCTCTGATATTTTACTCTTTTTCCTTATTATCAATGTAATGCCTGTCTATTGTAAAACAAAATTTGAAAAGTACAGAAATGAAAAGGAAACTGACAAATGATTCATTCCTAGGCCTGCTATCTAGAGGCAACAATTATAAATAGTTGGTGTATTGCCTTCCAATGCATTTTTTGCTTTATACATATAGAATCGTACTGAATGGGTAATTCTTTATCCTGTTTTTTTTCATTTAAGGTTGCCTTCTACACGTATTTCGATGTCATTACAAACTTTTCAAAGACACAGTTTTAAGTTAAATTCTTCCTGAAGTGTAACACACATACAGAAAAGTGCACATATCAAGAGTATAGACTGATCATTTTTTGCAAAGTGAACACACCTCTATAACCAGCACCCAGATGAGGAAACTGAATATTATCAGCACCTCAGAATACCCCTCATTCCGCCTGCCAGCTACTCCCCACACCCTAGAGGTAATGCCATTCTGACTTCTAACACCATACCATGGGTGTCATTTTTAGTATTTCTGAAATTGTCTATGGATAGACCATATTTTAGGTAATCATTCCTTGTTTTCTAATGTTAGACCTTAAAGATGCTTTTTTGTTTATTTTATTTTATTTTATTTTATTTTATTTGAGAGAGAGACAGAGATAGAGAGAGCACAAGTGGAGAGGAGAGGAAGAAGCAGGCTCCCTGCCCAGCAGGGACCCCGACCCAGGGCTCCATCCCAGGATCCTAGGATCATGATCTGAGTAGAAGGCAGATGCTTAACCACTTAACCGACTGAGCCACCCAGGTGCCCCGACGCTTTTAAAATTTTTAACTGTGAGACCCTTTAGGCATATCTTTGTTCACATCTCTGTCTCCTTAGAATAAACTCCAGAGATGAAATTTCGGGGGCAAATAGTGTGATATTTTAAAAGATTCTTGATTCTGGGGTGCCTGGGTGGCTCAGTGGGTTAAGCCTCTGCCTTCGGCTTGGGCCCTGGTCTTAGGGTCCCGGGATCGAGCCCTGCATCAGGCGCTCTGCTTCACAGGCAGCCTGCTACCCCACCCCCCTGCCTGCCTCTCTGCCTACTTGTGATCTTTCTCTCTGTGTCAAATAAATAAATAAATAAATCTATCTATCTATCTATCTTTAAAAAAAAAGATTCTTGATTCTAATTGCTATCCAGGAACTTTATATCAATTTATAATCCAACCAGCAATGCACAAGAGCATCTGCCTCACTGTCCATGGTCTACTTCGAGGAATAACAGATCTTTTTAAATCTTTGCTCATCTATATACTTTGCATGTTTTGTCATTACTAGTGAGGTAGAACAATTATGTTTCTCTTCCTGTGAATGAATTATCTCTTCAAACCTTTGCCAAGGTCTCTGTTAGGGTCACTGTGTTTTTCTTATCCATTTATATAAGCTCTTTATACAATAAAGATAATGATCCTTTGCCATACTTGTATATCTTTTTCTGTCTGTTGTATATTTTTTAATTTGTTCATTATATCTTTGTCATATAGAAATTCTTAGGGTTTATGTAGTAAACTCTACCTACTTGGTGGTTTTTTTTTCCCTACTGGTTTTCAGTTTAGAAGGTCCTCCTATGTCCAAATTTCAGATGCATAATTATCTATATTCTATTTTAGGGCTTTTATAATTTGAGTTTTTTTACCTTTCGACTAATCATCTAGTATTTCAGTTGATGCGTAGAGGTAAGTCTCAAAATTTGATGAACATCACTATCAGTGCTTGTTAAAAACTCAAATATGGGATGCCTTGGGTGTCTCAGTCGGTTCAGAGTCTGCCTTGAGCTCAAGACATGATCCCGGGGTTCTGGGACTCCCACATGGGGCTCTTCGCTCAGCAGGGAGCCTGCTTCTCCCTCGGTGTGCCTCTCCGCCTGCTTGTGCTCTCTCTCTCTCTCTGACAAATAAATAAATAAATAAAATCTTAATAAAAACAAATATTTCTGAGTTCTATCCCCCTGAGATTTTGAGTCTGTAGGTACAGGGCGGGGCTCACGAATGAGTACTTGTTACAGTCACCCCAGCTAATTACATTGTAGATGAGCCCTTGTCCACATTTTGTGAAATTCTTTTTTTTAAAGATTTTATTTATGTATTTGAGAGAGAGAGAGAGAGAGAGCGCATGAGCATGGGGGAGGATCAGAGGGAGAGGGAGAAGCAGACTCCCCGCTGAGCAGGCCCCCCCCCCAATAGGACTCCAACCCGGGACTCAGGTCAGAGCGGTAGGCAGATGCATAGCGGACTGAGCCACCCAGGTGCCCCACACATTTTGAGAAATTCTTACAAAACGCAGTGTAGGAGCGCCCGGGTGGCTCAGTCGTTAAGCGTCTGCCTTCCGCTATGACCTGAGTCCTGGGATGGAGTCCTATGGGAAGGGGGTGTCCCTGCTCAGCGGGGAGTCTGCTCTCCCTCTCCCACTCCCCCTGCTTGAATTCCTTCTCTCGATCTCTCTCTCTCTCTCTCTGTGTGAAATAAATAAATGCAATCTTAAAAAAAAATAGAACGCAGTGTAACCTGCCTTGGTACAGAGAGAGACCTAATGCCTCCCATCTGGATGACTGCAGCAGTCTCCCTCAGCTTCCAAGCCAATACACCCTAAAATCTTTTTCTTTTTTTCTTTTTTTTTAAGATTTTATTCATTTATTTGACAGACAGAGATCACAAGTAGGCAGAGAGGCAGGCAGAGAGAGAGGAGGAAGCAGGGTCCCCGCTGAGCAGAGAGCCTGATGCGGGACTCGATCCCAGGACTCTGAGACCATGACCTGAGCCTAAGGCAGAGGCTTTAACCCACTGAGCCACTCAGGCGCCCCAATACACCCTAAAATCTATCCTACACACAGCATCCAGAGTTCTGTTCCAGAAACATCTCCTGAAAAACTCTTCATTAGCTGCCTATTGTTAAAAAAACTAAGGGGCACCTGGGTGGCTCAGTGGGTTAAAGCCTCTGTCTTCAGCTCAGGTCATAATCCCGGAGTCCTGGGATTGAACCCTGCATCGGGCTCTCTGCTCAGCGGGAAGCCTGCTTCCCTTCCTCTCTCTCTGCCTACTTGTGATCTCTGTCAAATAAATAAAAATAAAAATCTTAAAAAAAAAACTAAATCAAATCCCTCATTCAGCACTCCAGGCCCTTCATTATCCTTCCTGACCTAGTGACCTCATCAGCCTTCTAGAACGCTAACGACTTCTGCACAACCCTCCCATCTAGCCTGGCCTGCCTCCTCCTGGGCCTTGGACACAAATTGCTCATTCTTGTTTTCCTGCTGCAGCTCCTACCTCTTCTCGGGTTATTTAAATCTTAAGCATTAAACTCAATCCTCACATTCTTTTCCTTCCCTCACTACCGGGATGATGCCCTGCTTTGCTAGAATTACCAAAGCCCATTGTTGTGTATTCTTCCCTTGTGAGTCTTCCCATTGGGTCACGCAATTTAGAGGGCATGGTCTGTGCATCTATTCCTCTCAGCCTCTAAGGCGGTTGCACCTGAAGAAATGTGGTTAATGGAAGTGATTATAATACCTGTTATTTCTGAAAGCTAATGAGGTAGCCTCTCTGAAATCTCTAGACCAAAACAAGAATGACAAATTTTTAGAAACTTCACGTTGTTGTGATTTGGTTTGCTGATAACCCAGTTAAGCAAAGGTTGTCTCGGCTTCAACTCTTATTTAATTAAACAATATTGCTTGTCACCTATGACATGTCCATTTATTGTCTTTTCCAGTTGAAGAGTCTAACCTTTTCTTTAATATGGGATATTTCTTTTCCCTCTTACAAATGTGATGATTTCTCTTTTATAGAAGAATATGCTTTATTAGATTAAATAAATATAAAAGGATTAATGGCTAAATAATTACATTATAGCTTCCTTAATTTCTTTTCTCTCTGTACCCCTCAGGGTTCTCTGCCTTCTCAAATGACAGACTTGCTTTAAAGGAGTTCACTTAGATGCTCAGAACAGGTGGGGGATGCCCTTCCCTTTCAAATAGACAAGGGAAGGATTCAATTCAAAGCATCAAATATTCATGGAGCTTCTATTAGGGCACCTGGCTCAGTACTAGGCACAATAATGAATGCCAAGATGAGAAATGATAATGGAGCAGAAGGATATGGGAAGGAGAAGAAAAGGAAAGAAGAGGTGGAGAAAGGAATAGAGCTGTCTATCTGCATAAAAGGGGTCTAAGAGGATGGGACGCCTGGGTGGCTCAGTTGGTTAAGCAGCTGCCTTCAGCTCAGGTCATGATCCCAGCATCCTGGGATCGAGTCCCACATCGGGCTCCTTGCTGGGCAGGGAGCCTGCTTCTCCCTCTGACTCTGCCTGCCACTCTGTCTGCCTGTGCTTGCTCTCTCTCTCTCTCTCTCTCTCTCTGACAAATAAATAAATAAAATCTTAAAAAAAAAGGGGGGGTCTAAGAGGAGAGAAAGGGAGAAGAGAACCAAAGAACCAAAGGTGCATTCTCCAGCCTGGTCTCACTTGATAGCAATGTGCAAGCCTAGAAATATGAAGCAATGGTTTGAGTTAAAATCGTGCTTAAGAACTGTTAGAGTGTTTAGGAAAGGCCATAAATCGGGGGGTACCTGGGTGACTCAGTCATTAGGCATCTGCCTTCGGCTTAGGTCATGGTCCTAGATCAGCCCCACATTGAGCTCCCTGCTCCATGAGAAGCCTGTTCTCCCTCTCCCACTCCCCCTGCTTGTGTTTCCTCTCTTGCTGTGTCTCTGTGAAAAAAATAAAAAAGAATCTTAAAAAAAAAAAAAAAAAGGAAAGGCCATAAATTGAGTCAAAGCTTTACCTGCTCAAGCCTTTGGAATGGGGAGTAAAAGATCTTTGTCTCTTTTTTTTAAAGGGTATATATGTATGAGTGTGCAAGTGTGTATACATATACAATATATAAAATTATTTTTGGATGGTAATAGCTAACACTTAACAAGTGTGTGCTTACTCTGTTCTAAGTACTTTATTAACTATTTACTCTATCACAACCCTGTGAGGTAGGTGCAATTACTATGGACATTTTTTTCAGATGAGGAAACTGAGGCATTGAGCAATTAAGTTGCCCAAGTTCACACACCTTCTATCTGGCAGGTCAGACTTTTAACTTTGGTCTGGCTGACTTAATGTATGCTGTTATTTGAGGCACTTTGCCATGTATAACCTACTGCTGCACTCACTAGGGCTAATGCATTGCCTTGCACATAACAGGCATATTATGCTTTGAATAAATAACTGAAATTTTAGCTATAAAGTGCTTTCCACTAAAGTCTAATTACTATTAAAAATAAAAATTAAGTGTCATTAAATGTGGACTTACTTTGCTGTAAATTTTAATTTAATTTAATTTAATTTAATTAATTTATTTTTTTTTGTCAGAGAGAGAGGGAGAGAGAGCAAGCACAGGCAGACATAATGGCAGGCAGAGACAGAGGGAGAAGCAGGCTCCCCGCCAAGCAAGGAGCCCGATGTGGGACTCGATCCCAGGACGCTGGGATCATGACCTGAGCCGAAGGCAGCTGCTTAACCAACTGAGCCACCCAGGCGTCCCTAAATTTTAATTTTATTAAAAACATTTTTTTTAACAGCACACGCATGTGTGTATATTTCAACATTCTCTTACTCATTTGGCTGGGCTCCCGACCCCTCTAAAAATTAGAGGAATCACTGAATGTAGTCCAGGAGCTGGTAAATGAATTATTGGTATCTGATGTATTTTTGGAGTAGTGCTGTGTTGGTGGGGTCCGGAGCCGATGGCCAAGAGACAATTCTTGAGACATCTTTGATGCATAAAGGTTGTTTTACTAAAGCATGGGACTGGTTCCGCCAGCAGAAATAGCTGCTGTTGTGTGGGGTGGGGGTGTTGTGAGGAGGACAGATTATATACTTTGGAGTTGGGGGAAGTAAAGATAAGGGAAGTTCTAAAAGGATTTTCATATGCTAACAAAGATTGACAGGGTCCTGGAGACCTTGGTAGTGTCAAACTAAGGTTGTTTTCACCTCTAGCAAGGCATTTAAGACAGTTGGGAGCTTCCGGGAGAAAGGTTATACTCCTCCTGCCTCAAGTATTTGTCATTAGGCTACGCGTTATAAGGATATTTAATTTTATCTGCATTTCCTTCTGCCTTTGTTTCCCACATCAGTAGCTAGTCTCCTTCTGTCTTTTGAAGTTGAAAAGCAATTCTTGCCCTGAGGATTTAGTAGCCTCACGTGGGATCCACTTAAGAAACCAGGTTTACCTTGTCATGAGAATGTAACACTTTTCTGAAGCAATGTAAAATATAGAGGGAGAACGAATGCCGGAAAGTCCCTATGGCCCCAAGGAAGGCCGACTCAAAAAAAAGTTGCGATTTGAAGAAACCGCCCTACCCTTCATCTCCCAATCTTCCAACCAATCCATCATGGATCTGAGCCCATAATTTTGGTTGAGTTAAATCGCAAGCACCCTGAGATAGGCAGCACTATTCACACTGTAGTTCAAATTTCTTTGTGATTTTTTTTAGGCTTATCCAGATCCACCAATGGGACTGGGAGAAGAGCAGGCGGTGGGCGGGGTCGCTGGGAGGGGAGGAGAGGGCACCTTGGGGAGAAACCTTGGTGCGGGGGGGGGGGGGAGGGGGCAACAGGGCGTTGGGTGATTTTGAGGAAGGTCTGTAGAGAAGCGTCCCGTTAAAGTAGGGAGGAGGGCTCCCAGAAACTGGCGGCCCTGGCAGGGCCGGCTGACCCGCGCCTGGGAGGAGCCCCGCGTCCCGTTGCGCCTGCCCCGGTCTGGCTGCGTGTGCGTCGGGAGTCGAGCAGCCGTGCAGCACCAGGAAGTGACTCTCCCCAGCGGCAGCTATCCAGGCCGCCCGCTGGTTTTTTCGCGTGCCGCCTCAGGTTTGTAAGAGGACTTATTGGTTGCAAAGGTATGGCGGGGGGTACGTGAAGAGCTCGGAAAGCCCGGTGGAACCCTTACGGTAGAGAAAACTGCTTAGTGAGCCCAATTGCCCGCGGGGCGGAGAATTGAGGCCGGAGGAAGTGGGAACGGACGGGACATACGCTAGCTGTCCAAGGTTGCGGCCAGCCCGGCGTCTGCCTGTGCTGTGACCTCAGCCCTCTCTTGGCCCAAATTCAGTGATAGTCTTTCCTACAGACACGGTGGGTAGAATTTGCCCGAAGAAGAGGGGGATGGAGGGGCTGGTGAAGGGGTCTGGTGGGGGAAGGACCTGAATGAACGTGCAATGCAGTGAGGACTCTGCAATACACCCCTATGTCCGTCTCATTTTGCCGAGAACCTTGTTGGGGGCCAGGCCAGCTGAAGGAAGGATGAACAGAGAATGTAAGAAGGACCCTGGTCTGTGTGTAAACATTTTGGTCCAAGAAGCTCCTTGGCCCCACACGGATCAGGACCTACCACATAATCTCGGATTGGAACCTCTCTGAGCATTTCAGGCAGGTTAGCTATTCCAACCCTAGAGACTTAGTCTACGTTCCTATCTGGCATCTCTGGACCCAGAGTCTCTTTCCGATTAATTCCTATAGGAGAAGCTGAGTAGATGTCACACATTTTTTTTTTAACCAAGCATTTTTTTTATATATATATAGGAAAAACTCTGAAATGAAACCAGTCTTTCCTGTGGGCAAATGCCCCCTCTGACATCAAGAAACAAAGAATCACTTCTTATCTGGCATCTCTGGACCAAGAGTCCCTTTCCAATTAATTCCTATAGGAGAAACTGAGTAGATGTCACACACTTTTTTTTTTTTTTACCCAAGCATTTTTTTTTTTTTTTTGGATAGGAAAAACTCTGAAATGAAACCAGACTTTCCTGTGGGCAAATGCCCCCTCTGACATCAAGAAACAAACATAATTCGCTTTGACTGGTATTATTATGCTGCCTTGAAAAATATATTTCACTACAGAAATTACTAAATATGGTAAAAAGGTCTTTACCAGGAGCCGTGACTTGTTGGCAATAGTAGGGTCCTATTTTAGACCATATCTGATAATTTGGAGGAAGAAACATAGATGCACAAGACCCCTTTGCTGGGATACAGGGCAAGTGGAGCACAGTCATGGTGGCATTCACCAGTGAGAGGACCCCACACAGTCAAAATAAGTCTAAATATTGTGGGGTACAGATGGCTGTCTTCAGTCCTCAGCTCCCCTGTCCCTCCTGTGCCAACCCCTAAATGGGCCTGCAGCACACCCTCCCCCTTCAGTCTGCCTCTACTCTGCCCAGTCCTTTTTTGTCTCCTACCTCTTCACTCATTTCCTCTCTCCAGTTTTTGCTTTTCTTCATATCAAATACATACTTTTGTCTCACTTTAGAAAAATGTTTGTCACAGATCACACACTTTTGGTGGTATTACTAGGTGGTCCAGGGCAGGCCTTAAGCCCACCACACTCCAGCAGGCACTAAATCAGAATGTTATGAAAGTTGATTTGTTTGTGTTTTGTTTTATAAGTTTCCTGCATAATTTTACTTATCCTAGCAGCACTCACATGCTTTATTACATTTCGCCAGTTTTGTAGGTCAGACACACCGAGGCATAAAGAAGTCAAGTGATGTGCTTTGAATCAGAGCCTAAGGAGAGATAATGACACATATCAAATTCCTGCTGTGTTAGGCGCTGTCCTGAGCACTTTGTATATATGAGCTCGTTTAATTCTTTTTTTTTAAATTTAATTTATTATTATTTTTTAATTCTTTTTTTTTTAAAGATTTATTTGACAGAGAGAGACACAGCGAGAGAGAGAATACAAGCAGGGGGAGTGGAAGAGGGAGAAGCAGGCTTTCCTCTGAGGAGGGAGCCCAGTGGGGGGAGCTGGATCCCAGGACCCTGGGATCATGACCTGAGCCGAAGGCAGATGCATAACGGACTGAGCCACCAGGTGTCCGAGCTTGTTTAATTTTAGCACAACCCTGAAAGGCTAAGATTTTATTTATTTATTTGACAGACAGAGATCACAAGTAGGCAGAGAGGCAGGCAGAGAGAGAGAGGGAGAAACAGGCGTCCCGCTGAGCAGAGAGCCCGATGCGGGGCTTGATCCCAGGACCCTGAAATCATGACCTGAGCTGAAGGCAGAGGCTTTAACCCACTGAGCCACCCAGGCACCCAGGTTCTCGTCCTGTTTTGATAGATGATGGCACTGACATTCATAATGCTTAAGTAACTTGCTGGAAAGTCACATAGATAGTGAGCAACAGAGCTGAGATTAGAATACGGTTCCAAAGCCCATTTTCTTTTTTTTTTTTTTTTAAGATTTTATTTATTTATTTGACAGACAGAGACACAGCGAGAGAGAGAACACAAGCAGGGGGGAGTGGAAGAGGGAGAAGCAGGCTTTCTTCTGAGGAGGGAGCCCAGTGGGGGGAGCTGGATCCCAGGACCCTGGGATCATGACCTCAGCCAAAGGCAGATGCTTAGCGACTGAGCCACCCAGGCGCCCCTGAAGCCCATTTTCTTAGTAACTTGCCTTTTCCTGGGTGCTATCTATGAACACCTCAACTTTGAGACAGCTTAAATCTGTTTTGTTAGAAATTTGTGAAGTCCCCCCCTGCACCCTGCAAATGCCTCCATGTTGTGACAGTTACTTTCTTTAGTATTTGGTAAACACACACAATGGTATATGGGCTAAATATTATAGCACCCATGTCAGCATCCTTTAAGTACCCAGTGGACATAGCATACGAATTTCACAGTAATAAGAGGAAGCCATGGGGGAATTTCTGTCAATAAATCTGTTACACACGTCGGGGATAGTGTGTGTGTTCTGAATTAAGGTATGACTTAACATTGGGATATAATCCAATGTAGAGGACAAAGGCAAAAAGGTAATTTCACAGCTCATCATTAAGGTGTCCAGCCAAGTCCATTCACGTGTCCTTGGTACCCAAACAAGTTACACAGCCATGATCAGGCACCATAAAGTAAATAGGCAACAACACTGACTCTTGTGTTGGAGGCAAAGGGATCCCTTCCTCCATCCAAAGTGTGGCCCTCACCTGTTCTAGTTCTTGCTGCTTTTGTCTTATAGTTACTCCTCCTTGTCCTCCCACCCCCATCAGTATTGCCACCACCACCCAGTCCTCTACTGTCTTTAAGCATCATGACAGTTAACTGAGTTTTCGCCAGGTACTGGGTGCTATGCTCAGAGCTTAACAAACATCATTTGTATGTATGTATGTATGTATGTATTTTGTTCATCATCTGTATTTAATCTGCTGAGTACTTTTTATTAATTATCCTTTATTTAACTCTTACAACCACTATATGAGGTAGGTACTATTATTATCTTGATTTTACAGATAAAAAAAAGGAAAGCCATGGGGAATGATTGACGTGCCAAAGCCCACTTAACTAGTAAGTGATAGAGTCAGGGGACCACTCAGGTCTGCCTGACTCTAGGGTCTACACGCCTAAGATTTCAGACCTTCATTTGGTCTTCCTGTCTGCCACTTAGTACTGCCTTATTTCCCTTCTTTCTTTGGCCTCAGACTTACTGGATATGTCAGGGCCTTACCTAAAGCCATCTTCCTTGGCCTCTAAACTCCATGTTCTCCTGGGTCACAAGCATCTCTTCTTCTTCTCCAGATACTGCCTTTTTCCCAGGTGTAGTCATTGGTCTTTTGCTCTTTTTACTGAAAGCTCACATTTATTTATTTATAAATTTTTTAAAAAAGATTTTATTTATGTGACACAGAAATAGTACAAGCAGGGGGGTGTGGCAAGGAGAGGGAGAAGCAGGCTCCCACAGAGCAGGAAGCCCGATGTGGGGCTTGATCCCAGGACTCTGGGATTATGACCTGAACCAAAGTCAGATGCTTAACCAACTGAGCCACCCAGGTGCCCCTGAAAGCTCTTAAAAAAAAAATCTTACAACTTATACTTACAGACACTCAACCAAATCCCTAACCCCAACTTCTGTCATGACTCATAGTATTGCTTCTCTACTTGTTAGATGTTTCCATTTGGATATTTTCCTTACCATTGAAAACACGTGCCTCAAACACGAATTTACTTTTTTTTTTTAAGATTTATCTATTTATTTGAGAGAGAGAGAGAGTGTGAGCAAGAGCATGTGTGAGTAGGGGGAGAGGTAGAGGGACAGAATTCTTCAAGCAGTCTCCCCACTGAGTGCAGAGCCTGATGCAGGGCCTGATCTCATGACTCATGAGATCATGACCTGAGCCCAAACCAAGAGTGAGCCACCCAAGCCCTCCTGAGCTCACTTTTTTCCCCTCTTTTTAATTTTTTTTATTTTTATTTATTTTTTTATTTTTAAAGATTTTATTTATTTATTTGACAGACAGAGATCACAAGTAGGCAGAGAGGCAGGCAGAGAGAGAGGAGGAAGCAGGCTCACTGCTGAGCAGAGAGCCCAATGCGGGGCTAGATTGCAGGACCCCGGGATCATGACCTGAGCCGAAGGCAGAGGCTTTAACCCACTGAGCCACCCAGGTGCTCCTTATTTTTATTTTTTAATTAAATTTTTGATTTAGAATTAGATTAGAATAATAGAATTTTATTAAATTCTTGATTTAAATTCTTTGTATATTCAATTTAATTAACATATACTGTATTAATTAGTTTCAGGGGTGGAATTTATGTTTCATCAGTTGCATATTATACCCAGTGCTCATTACTTCAAGTGCCCTCCTTAATGCCAATTACCTTTTCCCCTACCCACCTCCCCTCCAGCAACCCTCTATTTGTTTCCTAGATTTAAGCATCTCATATGGTTTACCTTGCTCTCTATTTTCACCTTAACTTTATTTTTCTTTCCCTTCCCCTATGTTCATCTGTTTTGTTTCTTAAATCCCACATATGAGTGAAATCATATGGTATTTGTCTTTCTCTGATTGACTTACTTTGCTTAGCATAATACCTTCTAGTTCCATCCATGTCATTGCATATGTCAAGATTTCATTCTTTTTGACGGCTGAGTAATATTCCATTGTGCATACACACACTACATCTTCTTTATCCATTCATCGTCAGTGGACATCTTAGCTCTTTCTATAGTTTGGCTATTATGGAACATTGCTGCTATAAACATTGGGGTGCAGGTGCCCCTTTGGATCACCACATTTGTATCTTTGGGTAAATACCTAGTGCAGATTCTAGGTCATAGGGTAGCTCTATTTTCAACTTTTTAAGGAACCTCCATACTGTTTTCCAGAGTGGCTGCACCACTTTTCATTCCCACCAACATTTTAAGAACTTTCCCCTTTCTCTGCATCCTTGCCAACATCTGTTGTTTCCTGATTTGTTAATTGTAGTCATTCGGACTGGTGTGAGGTAGTATCTCATTGTGATTTTGATTTGTGTGTGATTTGGAGTGATTTGGAGTGATGTTGAGCACTTTTTCATGTGTCTGTTGGCCATTTGTATGTCTTCTTTGTAGAAATGTCTTTATGTCTTCTGCCCATTTCTTGACTGGATTTTTTGGGTTTTTTGGGTGTTGAGTTTGATAAGTGCTTTACAGATTATGGATACTAGCCCTTTATCTGATAAGATATTTGCAAATATCTTTTCCCATTCCATATGCTGCCTTTTAGTTTGTTTACTGTTTCCTCAGGTGTGCAAAAGCTTTTTATCTTGGTGAAGTCCCAATAGTTCATTTTTGCTTTTGTTTCTCTTACCTTTGGAGACATGTCTAACAAGAAGTTGCGGAGGCCAAGGTCAAAGAATTTGCCGCCTGTGTTCTCCTCTAGAATTTTGATGGATTCCTCTCTCACATTTAGGTCTTTCATCCCTTTTGAGTTTATTTTTGTGTACAGTGTAAGAAAGTGGCCCAGTTTCATTCTTTTGCATGTGGCTGTCCAGTTTTCCCAACATCACTTATTGAAGAGACTGCCTATTTTATTTATTTTATTCATTTGAGAGAGAGAGAGGGTGAGAGCACAAGCAAGGGGGAGGGTCAGAGGGAGAGGAAGAAGCAGACTCTACTAAGCAGGAAGCCTGATGTGGGTCTCAATTCCAGGACCCCAGGATTATGACCTGAGCCAAAGGCAGATGCTTAACCAACTAAGCCACCCAGGCACCCCAAGGCTGTCTTTTTTAAATTGGATATTCTTTCCTGCTTTATAGAAGATTAGTTGACCATAGAGTTGGGGGTCCATTTCTGGGTTCTCTATTCTGTTCCATTGATCTATGTGTCTGTTTTTGGGCCAGTACCATACTGTCTTGAGGATTACAGCTTTGTAATACAGCTTGAAGTCCAGAATTGTGATGCCATCAGCTTTGGTTTTCTTTTTCAACATTTCTTTGGCTGTTTGGGGTCTTTTCTGGTTCCATACAAATTTTAGGATTATTTGTTCCAGCTCTGTGAAAAAAGTTGATGGTATTTTGATAGGGATTGCACTGAATGTGTAGATTGCTCTAGGTAGCATAGACATTTTATTTTGTTTTATTTTTTTAAAGATTTTATTTACTTATTTGACAGAGAGAGACACAGAGAAAGAGGAAACACAAGCAGGGAGAGTGGGAGAGGGAGAAGCAGGCTTCCTGCCAAGCAGGGAGCCCGATGCGGACCTTGATCCCAAGACCCTGGGATCACGACCTGTGCTCAAGGCAGGTGCCTAAAGACTGAGCCACCCAGGCACCCTAGCATAGACATTTTGCCAATATTTCTTCTTCCAGTCCATGAGCATGGAATGTTTCCATTTCTTTGTGTCTTCTTCAGTTTCTTTAATAAGTGTTCTATAGTTTTCTGAATACAGATCCTCTACCTCTTTTTTTTTAAAAAGATTTTATTTATTTATTTGATGGAGAGACACACAGCAAGAGAGGGAACACAAGTAGGGGGAGTGGGAGAGAGAGAAGCAGGCTTCCCTCGGACCAGGGAGCCTGATGCAGGGCTTGATCCTAGCACCCTGGAGTCATGACCTGAGCCAAAGGCAGAGGCTTAATGACTGAGTCACCCAGGCGCCCCCAGATCCTCTACCTCTTTGGTTAGGTTTATTCCTAGGTATCTTAAGGTTTTTGGTGTAGTTGTAAATGGGAAGGACTCCTTGATTTCTCTTTCTTTTTCTTTTTTATTAAAGATTTTATTTATTTATTTCACAGAGAGAGAGAGAGTGAGCACACAGGCAGGGGGAGCAGCAGGCAAAGTGAGCTGAAGGCAGATGCCCAACTGACTGAGACACCCAAGCACCCCATGGACTTCTCTTTTTCTGCCTCATTGTAAGTATATATAAATGTAACTGACTTCTGTGCATTGATTTTTTAAAGATTATTTATTTGTTTATTTGAGAGACAGAGTGAGCCATATATAGAGAGAGAGAGTGCAAGCACACAAGCTGGTGGCGGGGCAGTGGGAGAGGGAGAAGCTGGCTTCCCGCTGAGCAGGGAGCCAGGACCCTGGGATCATGACCTGAGCCAAAGGCAGACGCTTAAACGACTGAGCCACCCAGGCACCCCTGTGCATTGATTGTGTGTCCTGCCACTTTGCTCAATTCCTGTATCAGTTCTTTTTTTTTTAAGAAGTTATTTTTTGTAAAGATTTTATTTATTTGAATGAGAGCGAGAGAGTGCGACAGAGAGCACAAGCAGGAAGGAGAGGGAGAAGCAGGCTCCCTGCTGAGTAGGGATCCTGCTGCTGGGCTCTATCCCAGGACCCTGGGATCATGACCTGAGACTGAGGCAGCTGCTTAACCGATTAAGTCACCCAGGCGCCCCTTCCTGTATCAGTTCTAGCAATTCTTTGGTAGAGTCTTTTGGGTTTTCTGTGTAGAGTATCATTTTGTCTGGGAAGAGTGACAGTTTGGCTGTGTCTTTGCTGATTTGGATGCCTTTTATTTCTTTTTGTTGTCTGATTGCTGAGGCTAGGACTTCTAGTTCCATTTTGAATGACAGTGGTGAGAGTGGACATCCTGTTGAACTTCCTTTTTATTAACCTCCCTATTTCATCTTTATTTCTCTATATAAAGCCTCCATCAACTCACTGTTGCCTTCACAATAAATAATAATATTAACATATAATAATATATATTGTATGTAATAAATACTGTATCATATTCTATATATCATATAATATATAATATATAATAATTAATATTATTATAATATTAATATAATAATTCAGGCATTAACTTTCTTCTAGATCTCACTTTGATGTAACTTTTCAACCTTATTTCCTCTGTTCCCCAAAATGAATTACTGTTTTAGCCAGACTGGTCTAGCCATTGCCCTATAAATATCTGATTCACCTCCCTACCATCCTTTAAGACCTGGTACAAGGCTTACTTGCTCTGGGAAGCTTTTCCTGGGCATTTGTCAGGAACTAATCACATTGTGTTATTTATTCTCATCTTTTCCTGCATCTGGACTTGATCTTCTCTATTAGATTGTAATCTTGTGTGGCACGATGTCTTGCACATAGCACTTACTGAATAGTAGTTCACCGATTGGTTTTTGGGTCGGAGGGTAGAATATGGAGAGGGTCTAGCCATTGGAGTGTATACGGAGAGTTAAACTCTTCCCTGGAGGACAAAGAGTATACTTTCCTCATCTTTTTATTTTGGGAACCTAAGCCAGTACCTGATATGCAGTAATTCAGTTCCATTCAGCAGGCCTGCTTTTACCCAGTGTTGACTCCGTGCCAGGCGCTGTGCTGGGTGCCGAGCTTCTGTAAGGGTTTGTAAATGAATGAAGGGGTTTGGGAGTTGTGCTTCTGTTTCCCAACTTCTGTTTGTTCACCTTTCATGCAGGTGAATGTCAGTGTTTCTGTGGTTGGCAGAGATCAAGAGAAGAGTCCCAATGCATAGCCCGAGTTGTTTCCTCTCCAGGGTGGGTCCCCTCTCCAAACCAGGATTGCTCCCCTGGTGTGCCACAAAACATCCATGTTGGTCAAAGCTCTTTTTGGGCTCAGCAGGTGAGGGAAACTTCACCAACGTGATAACCAAGAAGTGTCAAAGAGGACAGAAAAGTCAGAAGAAACCAAGCTACATTGGACCACTTGATGGTTCCTGGCAGGAAAGGTAAGGTCCAGGCAGATACCGTTTTCCATTAGCAAGTCTGAATTTCTGGGCCTACTGAAATTCTGTATTCCTGATGCAACTAATATGGCATTGCAAGTGTTCAAGGGGGCGCCTAAGATAGGATACCCAGGGCAACTTTGAAGACACCCGAATAATGTTGGTGGAAATGCTTTTTGATGGCAGAAAATATTCTCCTTGCCTCTAAGTATGTTTTTCACAGAAATGAGATATTAAACTGGGACCTTGTCTCTATAAAGGTCCAGGGCAGATACACTGAAAACCAGGAATCCAGGGAGTGATCAGATGGCTTACAAATGAATAGTCCCGTTGCAGCCATGCAAACACAAATATACCTCATTTTATGCAACAAATGTATTTTCTAAATCAAATTATATTTTAAAAGCATTAGGGAGGTGAGCTATTTAAAGGAACCCAACAGTGAAGCCTTTTGTAATATGATTAATTACCTCCTGATAAATCTGGATTTTTCTTATATTAAGTTTGCCCATCTGTTCTGCTTTGTTAAGTAGACAGCACCAAAATGGGCTCTTCTCCCAGACTGTATCTCCCCAGGGGCACGAGAGTTAGGTTTCCTGAATAAGTAGACAGCACCAAAATGGGCTCTTCTCCCAGACTGTATCTCCCCAGGGGCACGAGAGTTAGGTTTCCTGAATAAGTAAAATGCCAGAGAAAATGGTGGCAGGAAGTACTTATGCATAGTAGGTGCTCAGTACATATTTATATAATGAACGAAGTGCCTGAATTATTTTTTTTAAAGGCTAGCTGATGTTGTGACACCACTCTGGAGGCTGAGCTACGAGGAACAGCTCAAGGTTGGTACCCAGCTTACGTTTTCACTCCCTGATTCCATCGGGGGAATGGTGCCAGCCTTCTAGGAAGCTTGACTGGACAGCTCTACTCAGATGCCCCAACAGGTGCTTAAAATCAGTATGTTAATGAATCTAGAAAAGTTTTTTTTTTCAAATGCAGTTATTTCTTTATATTAACATATACTGTATTATTAGTTTCAGAGGTAGAATTTAGTGATTCATCAGTTGCAAACAACACCCAGTGCTCATCACTTAGTGGCCTCCTTAATGCCCATGACCCAGTTACTCCATCCCCACACCACCTCCCGTCCAGCAACCCTCAGTTTGTTTCCTAGAGTTAGGAGTCTTTTATGGTTTGTCTCCCTCTCTGATTTCATCCTAATTTATTTTTCTTCCCTTCCCCTCTGTTCATCTGTTTTGTTTCTTAAATCCTACATATGAGTGAAATTGTATGCTATTTGTCTTTTTCTGACTGATTTTGCTTAGCATAATACCCTCCAGTTCCATCCATGTCATTGCAAATGGCAAGATTTCATTCTTTTTGGTGGCTGAGTAATATGGATCTGAAATTTTAACTTTACACCTGTTACGTCTTCCAAACTCTGAAGCCATATCGGGAAATGCCTGTTTCCTTTCTTCCTTGCTTTTTTGTTATTCTCTGTATGTGTGAGTAGTAAGTACTCTTGCTGCTTTATACGTAGCTGCACTTTCCAGCCTGGTAGCCATGAGCTACATGTGGCTATTTGATTTCAAATACAGTCAATTCTGCTGTAATGCTTATCTTAAAAATACAAATTTGTTCCAAGGGATTGATAGATTAAGGAACAATTTGAACATAACGCAAATTTCACAGTGGCTTACAAGTGATTCTTTTTTTTTTTTTTTTGTCCACAAGAAACACCAGATGAAAGAAGCAAACTGTACCCAGCAGAACTGAGCTGCATTAAGAATACATAAAATGGGGGCGCCTGGGTGGCTTAGTGGGTTAAGCCTCTGCCTTCGGCTCAGGTCATGATCACAGGGTCCTGGGATCAAGCTCCACATCAGGCTTTCTGCTCAGCAGAGAGTCTGCTTCCCCCTCTCTCTCCACCTGCCTCTGTGCCTGCTTGTGATCTCTCTCTCTCTGTGTCAAATAAATAAATACAATCTTAAAAAAAAAGAACACATAAAATGAACACATGCACACGCCTCAAACATCCACAGGTTCCCACAGTTCACTGAATGTGGCATGGGCCACTCTCATCCATGTCTGTTGCTAGATCTTTCTGTGTGTGACACATAACCATCCTTTCACTGCTTTAGGATCATTCACAAGTGGCAGCCACCTCCACAAGCAAACTTCAGGTCTTTGTCAGGGTAAAGGACCATTCTTACTGTAGTATGTATCTATACATTTCTTAGCCATTTATTATCTTTAATTTTTAAGTTTTTAAAAATATTTTATTTATTTATTTGACAGACCCAGTGAGAGAGGGAACACAAACAGGGGGAGTAAGAGAAGGAGAAGCAGGCTTCCCACCAAGCAAGGAGCCTGATGTGGGGCTCAATCCCAGGATCCTGGAATTATGACATGAGCTGAAGGCAATGCTTAATGACTGAGCCACCCAGGCAACCCTAATTTTTAATTTTTTATTATTTTTAAAGATTTTATTTATTTGAGAGAGAGTGCACAAGCAGCGGGAAGGTTGGGGAGGGGGAGGCAGACTCCCCACTTGGCAGGGAGCCCGGAGCCTGATGCAGGGCTCCATCCCAGGACCCTGAGATCACAACCCAAGCCGAAGGCAGACACTTAGCCAATTGAGGTACCCAGGTGCCTCATTTCTTAGCCATTTAACGTGTAAAACTGTATTACCCTTTTTGTTAGGTTCCTATCCTTTCTATGTGCGTTACTGATAAAGTTGTGGAATGTGTGTGCCTAACCCCATTTTTCCCATGAGCTCTTTGATTTCTTTTTTTTAATTTTAATTCCAGTATAGTTAGCATATAGCATTAAATTAGTTTCCAGTGTACAGTATAGTGATTCAATAATTCTGTATATTAGTGCTCATCAAGATAAGTATATTCTTAATGCCCTGTAATTTCCTTCGTGTGATTTTGCATAGCATAGCATAGAAATGCTTATGTCCTGTTTCAGCAGAGGTGACTGACTGTATACGTTAACTAAAATTAAATGAGATTAAAGGGGCGCTTGGGTGGGTCAGTTGTTGAGCATTTGCCTTCAGCTCAGGTCATGATTCTAGGATCCTGGAATCGAGCCCCACATCGAGCCCCACATCAGGCTCCCTGCTAGGCGGGAAGCCTGCTTCTCCCTCCCCCACTCCCCTGGCTTCTGTTTCCTCTCTCCCTGTGTGTCTCTCTGTCAAAATAAATAAATAAAATCTTTAAAAAAAGAGAAATGAGATTAAAAATTCAGTTCCTCAGTCACATGAGCCTCATCTCAAGTGCTCATTAGCCACATGTGGCTAGTGGTTACTAAATTATATAGCACATAATACCAGCATAAAACATTTCTATTATCACAGCACTGACCTATAGCTTGGGTGTTCAATCTGAAAGATCGTTTAAAATGAAGAGCTTACACAAGAGCTCACTCTTTTCTCCCAATACCTTCTTAGGTCTGTTGCTGTCCCATCATTATGGGTTCCTTATCTGCTAAGACCATGACCCAGTCATCTGTGGGTCAGCCTTCTCTTTTCCTCTTTGTTTTCCATTCTTTGCGGTGATACTGCATAAGTCTCTTTGTTTCATTACATACGTTCTTTTGCAGGTTAAATTTGAAGCTCAGAAGAAAATTTTACGGAGACTGGAGTCTTACCTCCAGAAGCTCAATGGAGTCAATGTGACAACATCTGCACCCAGAGCTGAGGGGCTCTCTTGTCTTCTCCATCCTATTATCCCCTCTGTAAGCCACCACTTCCCTATCCTTCATCTACTAAGTCCCCTTAATAGCTAATAATATCAGCCACTACCTACTGGGCACTTTCTGGGGATGAGGCCCTCTGCTAAGTGATGAGCATGCATCATCACTGACTGTTTATAGGCACCCTAAGGGGTGGACACTATGGTTTTACAGATGAAGATGTTGAGGTTCAAAGAGATTAAGTAATTTGCCCAAGGACACACATCTAGAAAGTGCTGGAGCTGAAGCTCACACTCAGGTCTGTTTGATGCAAAGCTCACTGTCTCAGCCACTACAGTATTACCTCTGTAGAAAGATTTCAGACTTTGGAAACCTAATGAGGCCTCAAAGAGGCAGAACTTAATTTATGGCAGAGGTTGGCAAACTATGGTCCTTAGGCCGTATCTGTCCCCCACCCCTGCTTTATTTTGTAAAGTTTTATTGGAACACAGCTAAGCTTGCTTGTGTATGGATTGTTTGGGGCTGCTTTTGCACTGCATGGCAGAGTTAAGTAGTTGTGATAAGGACCATATGACTTGTAAAGCCTAAAATAACTTGTTATCTGGCCTTTACTGAGAAAGTTTGCTGACCCCTGCTTCACGGCAAGATTGAAACTCCTTTCCACTATGGAGTGTCTGTGGAGTGTCCTGACCTCAGCTGTGCACTTTCACAAATGCCACACTTTCCGAGCAAGCACCATTTATTTGTCCTTATCCAGAGAACATTCTCACGTTCCTTTTATTGCTGTTCTCTTTGGTTTTGTTTGTCCTGTTGTGCTTCTCGTGCCCTGCCTTCTTCAGCCTGTCATCAATGGCTACCGAAATAAGTCCACCTTCTCTGTGAACCGAGGTCCAGATGGCAACCCAAAGACTGTGGGGTACTACCTGGGAACTTGGAGAGGTCAGTTGAAGGCAATGACTAGTAGAAATAGCAAACCAAGAGCTGCGAGGAGAGGGAAGGTGCAGGAACAGCATCGGTGGGCATGGAGAGGAGTGGAAAATACGGCAGCCTTGAAGGAGAAGGATGAACTCCTTGATGTAGAATGGGATCACAAAGTTAATTGTGGATGCCTTCTGGAGGGTGGCCATTGTCACGTAGTAGTGGGAATCACAACTTTCACCCTTTCTTCCTCTAAAAGTCATATGCCTGAGGCCCAGTTAGCACCTAGTAAATGTTAATGTTGCCACTGCTCACTCACCATTGTCCTCATCATCATTTTATGCTCCTTTTCTGTACTGGGAGCAGTCTCCTCTTTATTAGAGAGTTGCCTTTTCTATTTCATATCTCCATATCCCTGAAAACTAGAGCTTTCTGTGATAAATATGCCTTAAAGTAATTGGTAAAGGAGGTGAGTGGTGGTAAGGGAGCTCACAGTGGCATATTTCTGAGACTTAATCCCTATACCCATTCCCAGATTCCATTCCTGAACTTTCCATTTGCCCATTTTCAATAAATACACTTGAAACACCATTATTTTTTTATTAGTCACACTGTTTAATACCCATATGCCTTAAACTACAGTTCATTAGGGCAGGCACTTGTCCTCCCCCGACCATGTGCTTGATAAAATGAGTATATGACGTCAGTGTTCTATTATTCAGTTATAAAAACAAAACCCATTACATTTTATTTCCCTCTTAAAATCTGAACAGAAAGCAGACCTTGTCATACTGTGCATTTGTGGCAAGAAAGAAAATATCGCAGACAAGCTCTGTTAAGAATCAGTTTTGTAATAGCTAGACCAGGAAACAGGTTTTCTCTGAAAAATGAACTTGAGCTTGAATTAGGTACTTCTTAAATCTGCATATGCCTCTCTGAAGGAGGGGATTTGAATGGCCAGACATTTCTAAATAATCTTTCATCAAGAAAACCATATAAATCAAATTTGTTTTCTTTCTTTAGACAGAAGTATCGTCTGTGTACGGTCTAACCATCTGAAAAACATCCCTGAGAAACACAATCAAGTGGCACAGGTAATGAGAAACAAGGGCTGGCTGAAGATAACCCTAGGCATTGCAATCTGTAACAGTAATGTCCCTGACATTTTAATAATAGAGCGGCCTCTGGTGCTATAGGGGAGGAGGGGCTCTGTTCTGAAAGTGTACCTTATAACACAGAGAGAATATTGCTATGGTTGCATTTTAGGGAGGGTGGCGAGCAGGAGAGAGAACTTCATCCATTACTGCACATGTCAGGCATCCAAGGAATTTTTTTTAAGATTTTATTTATTTGGCAGAAGGAGACACAGTGAGAAAGGGAGCACAAGCAGGGGGAGTGGGAGAGGGAGAAGCAGGCTTCCCGCTGAGCAGGGAGTCTGATGTGGGGGCTCAATCCCAGGACCCTGGGATCATGACCTGAGCTGAAGGCAGACGCTTAACGACTGAGCCACCCAACTGTCCCATCCAAGGAATTTAATAAGAAGGAAGTATTAGGGGGCGCCTGGGTGGCTCAGTGGGTTGGGTCACTGCCTTCGGCTCAGGTCATGGTCCCAGGGTCCTGGGATCGAGCCCCGCGTCGGGTTCTCTGCTCGGCACGGAGCCCGCTTCCTCCTCTCTCCTGCCTGCCTCTCTGCCTACTTGTGATCTCTGTCAGATAAATAAATAAAATCTTTTAAAAAAAAAAGGAGGTATTAGGAAAAAGAGGTACGGGTGAGGGCAGTCTAATAGGTGACAAGTGTCTGAAATATTTGGATGGCTACTGTTTTCGGCAGAACAGAACTGAGAAATACCATGGGAGATGTAAGTGGTAAGGCATCTACATGGTGAGGTTGGCCTCTAAGACATTTTTATATCCTTCCCTTTTCATGCACCTACTATTTATTGAGAGCCTGTTATGCATTTGACACTCTGCCAGGTGCTGGGGATCCAATGGCTCACATAGGCATGGTACCTGCCCCTGTGGAACTTAAAAAAACAAGTCAAAAGCCTTGCTCATGAGGACTGAGCAGGACTCCCTAGCTGACACTCTTGTTCCCTGTTGGTTCTTACCAGCACCCACCCTCCTAGTGATTTAAATTCCTGACACTTGGGTGGTGCCTTCTAATAGGACACATCTTGACCTCCAGGATTTTGCTGCTAGGATGCAGCTTCCTTTTAGAATTGTTCTCCAAAAGTCTTTCTATATGGGCCTCATCAATTTCTTCTCCTATTCTCTTCAGTGAAACCCTTACCTCTCCTCAATTCCCTCCCCTTCACTTCTGCTCTTGCCCTTAGCAGATGATTGTACCTCATTCTTCCCTGAAAAGTTAAGGGTATCACATGAGAGCTCTCTTAGCTGCTTCTAACATCCACCAATTTCACTGAAATCTTATCCCTCTTTTTCTCCTATTTCAGTGAAAGAGGTGGGTTGGCCTTTCCCTGTCTAAGTCTGTCTATCCTTCCTTGAAACACCATTTTGGACTCATCTCCTCCCTCTGTTAGAGCCTTGCTCCTTCATTATGTACCCTCTTTCTCCTGTTTCTGTACCTCCTTCCCTATGACCCCTATTGGCTCTGTTCTTGTCTGTCTTCAGCTCAGGTCGTGATCTCAGGGTTCTGGGATCGAACCCTGCTTTGGGCTCCCTGCTTGGTGGGAGGCCTACATCTCCCTCTCCAATGCCCCTGCTTCTGTTCCCTCTCTTGCTGTCTCTCTCTCGTCAAATAAATAAATATCATAAAAAAATCTCATGGTTCTTCCACCCTTAATACCCCATAGAGATTGATCTTGTTAAAGTCATCAGTGACCTCTATGTTGCCAACTCCAGTGGAAACTTGCCCTAACTCAACTTTTCTCTGCCTTTGACACCACTTATTTATCTTTCTTCTCTCCTTGAAACATTTTCTTTCTTTGATTTCTGTTATTTCTTTCTCTGATGGTTTTCCTCCTGTCTTGCTGGCCACTACTTAGTCTTTCCCATGTCATCTTTTCCCCCCTCTCCTTTCCTACTATAAGCATTCGTACCCCCCAGGACTCTGTCCTTAACCTTCTTTTCAAAACATTCATGGGAGATTGTACCCAAGTAGAGTTGTAGGTGGAATGACCACCTACAAATTGATAAACTTATATTTGCATTCTGGTTCCCTCTTGAGCTTTAGGAGGTGCATTTCTAAAAGTCTCTCAAACTTCCTTACTTAACTGGCCTACACATTCAAATCAGCATTGCCCTAGATCATGATTTCTCCACTTCTGCCCTAATGACATTTTGGGTTGGATAATTTTTTGTTGTGTGGAGCTGTTAGGTGCATTATAGGACTTCAGCAGCATCCCTGGCCTCTACCCACTAGATGTCATTAGTTGTGACAACCAGAAATATCTCCAGATGTCTCTTGGGGGGAAAAGTTGCCTCTAGTTGAGAAATACTGCCCTAAACCAAATTTATCCTCTTTGAGAATCTGCTTCTTTTTTCTCACCTTAGGAAATGGTAGTACCATGTACTAGAAACACGTCATCCTAGACTCCTCTGTCTTAATCCTCACCTTCGTCCTCCAGCCATATCTAATCAGTCTCCCAAGTCCCCTCATTTTTCCTTTCTAAAAATACCTTGACTCCATCCTCTTCTGTTTCCACCACCGTTACCACCACTACCACTCAATTCCAAGCTACCATCTTCTCTTGCTTAAACTACTACAACAACCTCCAAAGTGGTCTCACTAGTTCCAGCCCCTTACCTTGGTTTATTCTCTACAATGCAGCTGGAGGTGTCCTTAAAATGCAAATAAAATCATACCACAATGTTGCTTAAAATTCTTCTGTAGTTACCCAATAGCTTTTAGAATAAAGCTTAAATTTGTTGTCTTTGCACTGACAGATCTTCATGAGAAGCTCCCTAGCTTCATCTTCTGCCACATCCTCATCTGCTTTCATCTCTCCATTCGTGTGGAACTCAAGTTACCCTGCTGAGCTCTCTCACTCCTGCCTGAACTTGTCCTTTCTCCATAGTGCCCTCAGGCTTCTCCCCTTGGCTTCTGCTTATGTTCAAAGATTCATGTCAAGCATTAGATCCTGTAGAAAACCTGATCTGACTCCTCAGTCTGATTAGGGCTCCCCTTTTCTGTACCCTCACCTAATCTCCCATTGCTTATCTCCTATTGTTGCATTTGTTACACCAGATTGCATTGTTGTGTGTCAGTGCTTCCCACACGAGACTGCAGAGGTAGCCACTGTGTATTATTTAATTTTGTAGCCCAGCACTTAGCATAGATTCCTATACATAGTAGGTGCTCATCAAATGTTTGGTGAATGAATACCTCTTTGCAATATTTGCCCCAGTTGCTAGCCCTTCCAGCTTCTGTGAGGCAAATAGTTTACCCTCCACATCTATCCAGAGGAATTCTCTTTCCCTGCAAAATTTGTACTGGGATCTAAGAACCAATCTAGTAGGTACTCAAATATAGGCCAGATGTCCACTGTAATAAAAGTAATACCATATGTATAGCTCTAGGTTGTTCTCATTTTTTAAATACCTTGGTCTCTCTTTCCTCGTTCCTGGTAGTGACATTGCATTCCATTATGATGATAGAATAACCCCAGTTTGCCCTGATATGAGGTTTCAGTATCTCTTCTTGAGTCTTGAGTCAAAATACAAATTTTATGGTTGCTGATAGCCAGAGCTCCAAGACCTAAGAAGCAGTTTATAAATAAAATGCTATCAAGGAAATACAAGTACATAATTTTAAAAGTCAAATAATAGGGGCGCCTGGGTGGCTCAGTCAGTTAGGCATTTGTCTTTGGCTCGGGTCATGATCCCGGGGTCCTGGGATGGAGCCCCACATAGGGCTCTCTGCTCAGTGGGGAGCCTACTTCTCCCTCTCCCTCTGCCTGCCTCTCTCTCTCTCTCTCTCTCTCAAATAAATAAAATAAGAAAGTCAAATAGTAATAGGTTAGTAAGGAAAAGTGATGCTCCTCTGTCCTACCCTTCCTTGCTCTTGAGTCTTGCTTTCCAGAAACCACAGCATTTATTTTACGTATTTCTTCTGTTGTTCTTATTTCTAAGTAGTACACTATTCTGATGCGTTTTGCTTTATCCAAGTTACAAATTATTTGTTGACTTCCAGTTATGGCATATAAGAATTTCTCTCCCTTACTTTGTCTCTCTTCCTGAAGTGCCCTTCTTTGATATTTATAGCACAATTCTTGGTTAAATTAATATTTAGTGTTTCTATTGTTATGACCACGTAGATCATCATAGATTCATTCCTGAGCCAAGTACACGTACTAAGATTTTGTTTTCCTTCGTTGTACAAATTTTCCTTTCATTTAATATTGTGAAAAATTGCAAACATATAAAAGTAGAGAATGGTGTAATGAACTCCGTATACCCATTCCCAAGGTTCAACAACTATCAGTATGTGTCCAGTCTTATTTTTATCTATACTCTCACCCATCCCACATTCTACCAACCCATTTGGATTAGTTTGAGGTAAATTCCAGATATTATATATCATATAAAATGTGAATACTTCAGTGTGAGTTCTAAAAGAATGAACTTAATTTTTTTTAATTTAATTTTTTTTCAGTGTTCCAAGATTCATTGTTTATGTACCACACCCAGTGCTACATGCAATACGTGCCCTCCTTAATACCTACTACCAGGCTCACTCAACCACCCACACCCTCCCCTCCAAAACCCTCAGTTTGTTTCTCAGAGTCCACAGTTTCTCATGGTTCGTCTCCCCCTCTGATTTCCCCCAGATCACTTCTCCTCTCTAACTCTCAATGTCCTTCCTGTTATTCCTTATGCTCCACAAGTCAGTGAAACCATTTGATAATTGACTCTCTCTGCTTGACTTATTTCACTCAGTATAATCTCCTCCAGTCCCGTCCATGTTGATACAAAAGTTGGGTATTCATCCTTTCTGATGGAGGCATAATATTCCATTGTATATATGGACCATATCTTCTTTATCCATTCCTCTGTTGAAGGGCATCTTGGCTCTTTCCACAGTTTGACGACTGTGGCCATTGCTGCTATGAACATTGAGGTACAGATGGCCCTTCTTTTCACTACATCTGTATCTTTGGGGTAAACACCCAGTTGTGCAATTGCAGGGTCATAGGGTAGCTCTATTTTTTAAAAAAGATTTTATTTATTTATTTATTTATTTGACAGAGAGAGAGGGAGAGTGAGAGAGAGAGTGAGTGCACATGAGCTGGGGCAGAGGGAGAGGGAGAAGCAGGCTCCCTGCTGAGCAAGGAGCCCAACGTGGGACTCAATCCCAGGACACTGGGATCATGACCTGAGCCAAAGGCCGCTGCTTAACAGATTGAGCCACCCAGGCATCCTGGGTAGCTCTATTTTTAATTTCTTAAGGTATCTCCACAGTGTTTTCCAAAGTGGCTGCACCAACTTGCATTCCCACTTAATTTTTTAAGCATAACTTCATGGGCACCTGAGTGGCTCAAGCGTTAAGCATCTGCCTTTGCTCAGGTCATGATCTCAGGGTCCTGGGATGGAGCCCCACATCAGGCTCTCTGCTAAGTAGAAGCCTGCTTCTCCCTCTCCCTCTGCTGCTCCCCCTGCTTGTGCTCTCCCTGTGTCTGTCTCTATCTCTCTCTCTCTGTGTCAAATAAATAAATAAAATCTTTAAATAAATAAATAAATAGGGACTCCTGGGTGGCTCAGTCAGTTAAGTGGCTGCCTTCAGCTCAGGTCATGATCCCCTGCAGTGGGCTCCCTGCTCGGTGGAGAGCCTGCTTCTCCCTCTCCCTCTGCCTGCCACTCTGCCTAGTTGTGCTCTCTGTCTCTCTGTCAGATAAATAAATAAAATCTTTAAAAATATATAAATAAACATAACTTCATACCATTATTACATCCAGAAATAAACATTTATCCCATAATATCATCAAATATCCAGTAAATGTTTAGGTTTGACGCTGATGTATCATATAAATAGTTGGAGTTTTATAGGTGGTTTATTCAAATCAGGATTCAAACAAGGCATACACATTGCATTTTACCAACATGTCTCTTCATTCTCTTTTAATTTGTAAGTACCCTTCCCTCTTAATTTTTTTGTCCTTGCAATTTATTTTTTGAAGAAACTGGTTGGTTTTCCTGTGGAAATTCTTGTTCTGGATTTTGCTGACTGAATTCTCATGATGTCATTTAATGTTTTTTCTCTGTCCTCTGTATTTCCTATAAACTGGTAGATCTACATGATTAGATTCAGATTTAACTTGAGGTGAGAAAATTTTTTAACACATATATGTCTGATGGGCTCTCTTTCAGTGACGTTAAAATTGAACCATCTATTCAGTGTCATCAGCCTGATCCACTCATTAAAAAATTTCTTGTCAGATTTTCACCTAATGGTTTTTGAGTCATTGGTGATCATTGACTACTCTATCACATCTTCATTTATTAGTTAGAATTCTTCTAAAAATGACTTTTCCTTATCAGCCATTTGGTTACTTTGATGTACTGATACAATCAAGACAGGGTAAATCCTAGGTTCTTTTTTTTTTTTTAAGATTTTATCTATTTATTTGACAGAGATCACAAGTAGGCAGAGAGACAGACAGAGAGAGAGGGGGAAGCAGGCTCCCCGCTGAGCAGAGAGCCCGATGTGGGGCTCGATCCCAGGACCTTGGGATCATGACCTGAGCCAAAGGCAGAGGCTTAACCCACTGAACCACCCAGGCGCCCCTAAATCCTGGTTCTTTCACCTTCTTCAGAAGATGGTCAGTTAAATTTGTTTGTTTCAGTATCATTATGAAATATGGATTTTTTTAAAAAAAGATTTTATTTCTTTGACAGAGAAGAGAGTGAGCACAAACTGCGGCGGGGGGGGGGGGGGGGGGAGGGGGGGGGGGGAGAGGGAGAAACAACCTCTCCACTGAGCAGGAAGCTTGACCCAGGGCTCAATCCCAGGACCCTGGGATCATGACCTGAGCTGAAGGCAGACGCTTAACCCACTGAGCCACCCAGGTGCCCCGCAATCATGGATTTTTAACATACTTGATATGTTTTAGTCCACTGAATTTACTATTATTTTTTGGTATGCAAATTGTTCCATTTTTAGCCAACTGGAACTGCTTTAAGTTGTCTCAGCCTTGGATGGCCCTAGTAGTTCTGGAATGATAAGATATTTCTAGCACATCTAGTCTTTTCTGCTTGAGACTGGGAATCAGCCATTTCTTCAAGGAATCCTTGTCTCTTTTAGTGGGAAATGGTATTTGGAAGCACAGTATGGGTGCTAGGTGTGCTTACTTATACTGGGTTGGTAAGACTTCAAGGCCTTCTAGTGGACAGAGCCAGGGAATATTTTTTTTAGGGAAAAAATGTTAGTTCATGTGATATATTAAAATCAAATTTAGAATGACAGAACTTTTACTGAAATCTTTTGATTTTTATATTTTTATCTTTTGTCTTAAGAATGAAAATTTGAGTCCTGACATTAACATAATTATTTATTCTATCCTACTATATATATATATATATTTCCATATATATGTATATATATAACAATTTCAGAATGTGAGTACCAATATTACTTACCAATAAGTGATAACTGAAAAGAGCTCAAGATTTTATTTTAAAGATTTTATTTATTTATTTGACAGAGATCACAAGTAGGCAAAGAGGCAGGCAGAGAGAGAGGGGAAGCAGGCTCCTAGCTGAGCAGAGAGCCCGATGTGGGGCTCGATCCCAGGACCCTGGGATCATGACCTGAGCAGAAGGCAGAGGCTTTAACCCACTGAGCCACCCAGGCACCCCATCCAGTTCTTTTTGTCACATTATTGTGCCTCTTGAGATACTACCATTTTTTGTAGTTAAGTCACTAACTTGGGGTGCCTGGGTGGCTTAGACAGTCAAATATCCAACTCTTGATTTCAGCTCAGGTCATGATCTCACAGTCCTGGGATCAAGCCCCGTGTTGGACTCTGCACTCTGTGCAGAGTCTGCTTGAGATCCTCTCCCTCCCCTTCTGCCCTCCTCCTATTCACACTGTCTCTCTTTCTCTCTCTAAATAAATACAATCTTTTTTAAAAAAGCCACTAACTTGATACACAGGTTCTTTTTTAACTTTTTTCATTTTGCTTATTTTCACATTTTAGAGGTTAAGTTCTTTTCATTTTGATTAAATTTTATTTTACAACTTTGTAAAATATTTACATATTTCCAAGGTCAGATCTACAAAATAAGGTCTATAGAGGTCTAGCTTTCATCTCTGTCCCTTCTGCCCTGTTCCTTCCCTCCTTCTATAAGTAACAAGTTTTGATTTTGCTTATTTTTTTAAAAAGTAACCTTTTCTTAGCTGAAAAAGTTTAATATGGGCCCTGTTCTGCACCTGTGTTTTTTTTTAATTCTTTAAGGATTTCTTTCTTCCTTTCTTTCTAGATTATTTATTCGTCAGAGAGAGAGAGAAAGCACAAACAAGGGGAGGGAGCAGCAGGCAGAGGGAGAAGCAGGCTCCCTGCTGAGCAAGGAACTCCATGAGGGACTCAATCCCAGGACCCTGGGACCATGACCTGAGCCTAAGGCAGATGCTTAACAGACTGAGCCACCCAGGTGTCCCTTTAAGGTTTTATTTTTAAGTCATCTCTATACCCGATGTGGAGCTTGAACTCATAACCCTGAGATCAAGAGTAGAGTGAGCCAGCCAGTCATCCCTGTACCTGATTTTTTTCTTGTAATATTGCACTTCTTTTTTTTAATTAATTAATTTATTTGACAGAGTTCACCAGCAGGCAGAAAGGCAGGCAGAGAGAGAGAGGAGGAAGCAGGCTCCCTGCTGAGCAGAGAGCCCGATGCAGGGCTCTATCCCAGGACCCTGAGATCATGACCTGAGCTGAAGTTGGAGGCTTAACCCACTGAGCCACCCAGGCGCCCCTGCGCTTCTTTTTTTTTTAAGATTTTATTTTTTTATTTGAGAGAAAGAGTGAGCGAGAGTGAGAAAGAGAGAGCACGAGTGGAAGAAGGGACAAAGGGAGAGGGAGAAGCAGATGCCCTGTTGCTGAACAGGGAACGCAATGCCAGGCTCAATCCTGGGACTCAGGGATCATGACCTGAGCCAAAGGCAGACACTTAACCAACTGAGCCACCCAGGTGCCCCTGCACTTCCTTTTTTTTTTTCCCCTTTTAATAGCCACATGCTTCTGTTCGGTATGATGGATTTTTAGAACTTTTTATTGGCATGGATAATTACCTTATTTTTCCATTGGTTTAGTTTTCTAGAACCTATTGCTAATTTTTCCCAAGTACTCTAAAAGCTCTGTCAAACATTCATCTGCATTCTCCATATGCTCAACAACTTGAGTTGTTTTTCCCTGAAGACCTTTTTTCTTGGAATCTTCCATCCTAGGCTCCTGAGGCCTTCAGCATGGCTTATTATCCCACAACTCCTTTTGCTGCTCTCCTGTCTTCCTTTTTCTGGTTTATACCCCCATTTGGCTGGAATACAACCTCTATTAGCTTCCTGAGGAAGGGTGCCTAGGAGGTAAAGTTTTAGAGTCTTTTCATGTCTATAAATGTCTTTTCTTCCCTGACATCTGACTGAAACTTTTTCTAGATTTCTAGATTTGGGTTTGAATAATTTGCTTTTATAAATTTGAAGATAATGGTTTTGTCATCTGGCCACCAGTGTTGTGTGAGTCTAAATGCTACTTTAAGTCCTGATCCTTTGTAGGTAATTTCTCTCCTCTTTTTCTCTAAAAGCTCTTAGGGAATCTCTTTATCTCTGAAACTTCATGACCCAGTGGGCCTTTTTTTCTCATTCATTGTGGTGGGTACAAATTAGGACTTGTCAATCTGGAAGCTAATGCTTTCCTTTCAGATGTGGGAAAATTTCCTGTATTATTTCTTACTTCATTTTCTGTATTTTCTTTATATCTCCTGTTATTTGAATTTAGGACATCATGGATTGAGCCAGTGATCTGCTTCTCATTCTTCTCCTATTTTCTGTCTCTGCCTTTTTGTTTTCCTTTCTGTGAAATTTTTTTATATAAAAGCCAACATCTTTAATGAAATATTTTCTATTATCCTACCTTTAATTTTCAAAAGATTTTTCTTGTTCTCTGATCCTTTCTATAACTACTTTTTTTGGTAATATAATTAAGTAATGTAGTGTGTGTGTGTGTATGTGTGTGTGTGTTTTCTGTTCTTTGAATTGTTTGTTCCTTCAGGAATTTTTTCCTGTTTTAGTCATTGTCTTTCACAATGGAGACTTTAACCAAAGAGCTGATGATACTTGACTATTATTTAAGAGTGAGGTCTTAAAAACCTGAATGGCAGTTCAGCATAAGTGGGTTTGTTGATTCTTGACTTTACTGTTGGTGATTATGTTGGGGTGTCCCCATATGTTTGTCTCAGGAGATCTTTCCTCTGGAGCTATTCAGTTTCTTGAGAGAATTATCTCGAAGTTTCTTGCCTGGCTGCTGGCTTTTTAGAATTAAGGCATGGAAAAGGGGTAGGATCTCCACCATTCAGAATACAGACTTAATGGAATCTGCCTGTTCCCACCCCTCTGTTACTACAATGCCTGGTACCTCCAAATTCAGGGCTTTTGTGGGTTCATTTTCTCCTGAGAAAAAGATCTCCAGTCTCTTGCTACAGGAAGATGGATGTTCTTGGTAGGATGAGGGTGTTTACCAGTTTTGTGTCTAGACTTTCAGTCACACCTTCTTTTTAAAAACAATTTTGTTTATTTATTAGAGAGAGAGCAGCAGTGGGAGGAACAGAGGGAGAGAGTCAAGCAAACTCCACAGTGAGCATGAAGTGCGATATAGGGCTCTGTCTTAGGACTGTGAGATCATGACCTGAGCTGAACTCAAGAGTCCGAGGCTCAACCAACTTAACCACCCAGGCTCTGCCCACACCCTCTTTCAAACCTTGTGCCTTAATTGGACCTTCTGGTTTGAGCCTTCCCAGGGTTGTATATAGCAGATAAGCCTTATATCTCATCAGGTCCCCCTTTGTAGGCAGTCTGGATATAGTTTCCTTCATCTTGCTTCAGTTGGCACTTGAGTCTGCTTTCCATCTCCTAAGACTTTATTTTGCTCTTTTCTACTCTATCATTATCTTTGTTTTTCCTTTCATGTATTAATTCAACAAGTACTATGGAGTACCTACAAGTGCTTAGGGTATAATAATGAAGAAAATATCCCTTCCCTTGTAGAACTTACATTTTAGTCAGAGAGATAGACTTTTAAAAAACATAATAAAATAACTTATATGGTATGTTTGAAGTTTATAAGTGTGGCTGTGGTCCCCAAATATCATATGTTGAAATCCTAACACCCAAGGTGATAGTATTAGGAGGTGGGGCCTTTGGGCGATGATTAGGTCATGAGGGCAGAGCCCTCATGATTAGGATTAGTGCCCTTATGAAAGAGACCCCAGAGAGCTAGCTTGTCCTTTCCTCCATGGGAGGTTATGTGAAAAGACAGTCATTAGTGAGGAAACAGGTTTATTTTTATTTTTATTTTTTTACTTTAAAAATTTTTTAAAAGATTTTTAAAGATTTTATTTATTTTATTTATTTATTTATTTATTTATTTATTTGACACAGAGAGAGCCAGAACGAGCAGGGGGAGTGGCAGGGAGAGGGAGAAGCAGGCTCCCGCAGAGCAGGAAGCCCGATGTGAGGCTTGATCTCAGGACCTGAGCCGAAGGCAGATGCTTAAACAACTGAGCCACTGAGGCACCCCTATTTTCTATTTTTTATTTTTAATTCCATTAATTAACATATAGTGTAATATTAGTTTCAGAGGTAGAGTTCAGTGATTCTTCAGTCTTACATAGCACCCAGTGCTCATTATATCATGTGCCCTCCTTAATGTCCATCACCTAGTTACCCTATCCCCCCACCTGTCTCCCCTCCCCTCCAGCAACCGTAAGTTTGTTTCCTATGATTTAGAGTCTTTTATGGTTTGTCTCCTTCCCTGATTTCATCTTTTGTTTCTCCCTTCCCCTATGCTCCTCTGTTTTGTTTCTTAATTTCCACACATGAATGAGATCATATGGTAATTTTCTTTCTCTGATTGACTTATTTCACTTAGCATTATACCCTCTAGTTCCATCCACATTGTTGCAAATGACAAGATTTCTTTCTTTTTGATGACTGAGTACTATTCCATTACACACACATGTACACACACACGCACGCATGCACGCACGCACGCACACCCCATATCTTCTTCTTTATGCATTCATCTGTTGATGGACATCTGGGCTCTTTCTATAGTTTAGGTATTGTGGACATTGCTGCTATAAACATTGGGGTGCAGGTGCCCCTTTGGATCACTACATTTGTATCTTTGGTGTAAATACCTAGTGGTACAATTGCTGGATCATAGGGTAGCTCTGTTTTCAACTTTTTGAGGAACCTCCATACTGTTTTCCAGAGTGGCTACACCAGCTTGCATTCCCACCAGCAGTGCAGGAAGGTTCCCCTTTCTCCACATCCTCGCCAGCATCTGTTGTTTCCTGACTTGTTAATTGTAGCCATTCTGATTGGTGTGAGGTGGTATCTCATTGTGGCTTTGATTTGTATTTTATTTGCAGAAATGTCTGTTCATGTCTTCTGCCCATTTCTTGATTGGATTATTTGTTCTTTGGGTGTTGAGTTTGATAAGTTCTTTATAGATTTTGGATACTCGCCCTTTATCTGATAAGTCATTTGGAAATATCTCCCATTGTTGTGTTTTGGTTTTGTTGAATGTTTCCTTTGCTGGGCAAAAACTTTTTATCTTGATGAAGTCCCAGTAGTTCATTTTTGCCTTTGTTTCCCTTGCCTTTGGAGATGTGGCTAGCAGGAAGTTGCTGTGACCGAGGTCAAAGAGGTTGTTGTTGCCTGCATTCTCCTGTAGGATTTTGATAGATTCTTCTCTCACATTTAGGTCTTTCATCTGTTTTGACTCTATTTTTGTGTATGGTGTAAGGAAATGGTCCAGTTTCGTTCTTCTGCATATGGCTGTCTAATTTTCCCCAACACCATTTTTTTGAAGAGACTGTCTTTTTTCCATTGGACATTCTTTCTTGCTTTGTTGAAGGTTAGTTGACCATAGACTTGAGAGTCCATTTCTGAGTTCTCTGTTCTGTTCCATTGATTTATGTGTCTGTTGTTGTGCCTGTACAGTACTGTCTTGATGATTACAGCTTTGTAATACAGCTTGAAGTCCAAAGTTGTGATGCCACCAGCTTTGGTTTTCTTTTTCAACATTTCTTTGGCTATTTGGGGTCTTTTATGGTTCCAAACAAATTTTAGGATTATTTGTTCTAGCTCTGTGATAAAAGTTGATGATATTTTGATAGGGATTGTGTTGAATGTGTAGATTGCTCTATGTAGCATAGACATTTAAATAATATTTGTTCTTCCAGTCCATGAGCATGGAATATTTTTCCATTTCTTTGTGTCTTCCTCAATTTCTTTCATAAGTGTTCTATAGTTTTCTGAGTACAGATCCTTTGCGTCTTTGGTTAGGTTTATTTCTAGGTATCTTGTGGTTTTGAGTAGAATTATAAATAGGATCAATTCCTTGATTTCTCTTTCTTCTGTCTCATTTTTAGTGTATAGAAATGCAACTGATTTCTTTGCATTGATTTTATATCCTGCCACGTTCCTGAATTGCTATATGACTTCCAGCAATTTTGGGGTGGAGTCTTTTGGGTTTTCCACATAGAATATCATGTCATCTGCCAAGAGTGAGAGTTTGACGACTTCTTTCCTGGTTTGGATGCCTTTAATTTCTTTTGTTGTCTGAAGCTAGGACTTCTAGTACTATGTTGGGTCACAGTGGTGAGAGTGGACATCCCTGTCGTGTTCCTGACCTTAGAGGAATAGCTCTTGGTTTTTCCCCATTGAGAATGATATTTGCTGTGGGCTTTTTGTTTATGGCTTTTATGATATTGAGGTTTGTTCCCTCTATCCCTACATGCTGGAGAGTTTTAATCAAGAAAAGATGCTGTATTTTGTCAAATGCTTTTTCTGCATCTTTTCAGAGGATCATATGGTTCTTGTCCTTTCTTTTATTAATGTGATATATCACATTGATTTGCTGTTGTTGAACCACTCTTGCATCCCAGGAATAAATCCCACTTGGTCCTGATGAATAATCCTTTTAATGTACTGTTGGATCCTGTTGGCTAGTATCTTGGTGATAATTTTTGCATCCGTGTTCATCAGGGATATTGGTCTGCAATTCTCCTTTTTGGTGGGGTCTTTGGTTTTAGGATCAAGGTAATGCTGGCCTCATAGAGTTTGGATGTTTTCCTTCCCTTTCTAGTTTTTGAAACAGCTTCAGAAGAATAGGTATTAATTCTTCTTTAAATGTTTGGTAGAATTCCCCTGGGAAGCCATCGGGCTCTGGACTCTGATTTGTTGGGAGTTTTTTGATTGCTGCTTCAGTTTCCTTGCTGGTTATAGGCCTTTTCAGGTTTTCTATTTCTTCCTGTCTTAGTTTTATAGTTTATATGTTTCTAGGAATGAATCCATTTCTTCCAGATTGCCCAATTTGTAGGCATATAGTTCTTCATAATATGTTCTTATAATTGTATTTCCTTGGTGTTGGTCATGATCTCTCCTTTTAATTCATGATTTTATTAATCTGGGTCCTTTCTCTCTTCTTTTGGTAAGTTTGGCCAGGGGTTTATTGATCTTATCAGTTCTTTCAAAGAACTAGCTTCTACTTTTGCTGATCTGTGCTACTGTTCTTTTGGTTTCTATTTCATTGATTTCTGCTCTGATCTTTAGAAGTTCTCTTCTCCTGCTGGGTTTAGACTTTATTTGCTGTTCTTTTTCTAGCTCCTTTAGGTGCAAGGTTAGGTTGTGTACTTGAGACCTTTCTTGTTTCTTGAGAAAGTCATGTATTGCTATATACTTCCCTCTTAGGACCGCCTTTGCTGCATCCCAAGGGTTTTGAACAGCTGTGTTTTCATTTTCATTTGTTTCCATGCATTTAAAAAAATTCTTCTTTAATTTCCTGGTTGACCCATTCATTCTTTAGTAGGATGCTCTTTAACCTCCATGTATTTGAGTTCTTTCCAAATTTCTTCTTGTGATTGAGTTCAAGTTTCAAACCACTGTGGTCTGAAAATATGCAGGGAATATGAGGAAACAGATTCTTGTAAGACATTGCATCTGCCAGTGTCTTGATCTTGGACTTCCCAGCCTCCAGAACTGTGAGACATAAATTTCTCTTGTTTATAAACCACCCAGTTTGCATTATTTTTGTTATAGGGGCCCAGCCAGATTAAGACAAGTGCCATGAGAAAAGTACAGCAGTATCATGAGGATAAGAAATGCTAGGGTTAGGGGAAGCATAGCTTGTAATTTTGTTGTTGTTCTAGAACTTAAAAATACTAAGTAAGCTTATTTAGAGAAGAGGTAGAGCATTAAATCTTGATTCTATTCAGTGTTTATCCTTTGAGATGATAAAAATATGGAATGTTTCATGAATTTGTATGTCCTTCTTGCACAGCGGCCATGCTAATCTCAATATCATTCCAATCCTAGTATATGTACTCCTGAAGCGAGCATGGGTTGTAATTTTAGATGGGGTCAAGGATAGGGTTCATGAAGAAGACAGTATTTGAATAAAGCAGTGGCTCTCAACTGGGGAGGGGCAGTTTTGCCTTGCATGGACATTTGGCATTTTCTAGAGACATTTTTGGTTTTTATCACTAGGGGATGATTGGGCATTGCTACTGACATCTAGTGCATAGAGGCCAGAGATGCTGTTAAACGTCCTCCAGCACATGCGACAGCTCCTCACAACAAAGAATCAGACAGCCCAAAATGTCAGTAGTGCTGAGGATGGGAAACCTTGCATTTAAAACTTAGAGGCTGAAAGGGTGTGGGCTATGTAGAGGTCTGAGGGAGGAGCTTCTGGGAAAAGAGAAAACCCATCCTAAGGTGGGAACGTGACAGGCTTTTTAGAGGAACTGAAAGTAGGCCCAGAAGTATTGGACATGGGGTGAGATGGTAAATGAAGGCAAGGTTATGTAGTGCCCCAGGGTGGTCATTGTAAGGACTTTGACTTTTATTCTGAGCCATGGGTGGTTTTGTTGGTGTGGGGGGTTATGTCATGATATGATTTAGGTTTTACAGAATCACTGTGGCTGTTGTGTTGTGTATGGATTATTGGAGGAAAGGATTGAAACAAGGAGAGACTAGATGGGAGGCTGTTGCAGTAATCCAAGTGAGAGATGATGTAGAGCAGTGATAGTAGTGGTGGGATGGAAGGATGTTGAATTGTATAACAAGGACATCATTGGTGACCTTAACATGAACCATTTTGGTGGAGTGGTGGGGACCCGATTCTAGCGGGTGAACAGAAGGAGAGGAGTGGGAGGCAGTGAATATATATGGTTCTTTTGAGTTTTTCTGCAAAGACAAACAGCAAAATGTAACAGTGACTGGTAGGGAAAGTGGGGTCAGGAAGTTCCCTTTCTTTGTTAAAGGTGGAAGAGTAAGAGCATGCTTATATATTTATGGAGATGTTCTAGTAGTGAGGCAGGAAAATGATGGTGCAGGAGAAAGAGAAGGGAGAATTGGTAAGTAATGAACTTAAATAAGCTTGTGTCTTTTTTATTCCTTTGTTTCATTTTAGTAGGATTTCTTTAGGAGAGAGCAAGTGAGCACACTTGCATGCAGGGGCAGGGAGGGGCTGAGGGAGAGGGAGAGAGAGAATCTAAAGCGGGCTTCCTGCCCAATATGGAGCCCAATGCGGGGCTCGATCTCACGACCTGGGATGATGACGTGAGCCACAGTCAAAAGTCAGACGCTTAACTGACTGGGCCACCCAGGCAACCCCATTTTAGTAGGATTTCTATGAGGATTTTTCTGTTATTTTAACCAGAAGTCCCTTTCATTCTTTATTCTTAGGGATTGCCATACAGGAATTGGAGTTTCAGTCTCCATTTTATAAATGAAGAAACCAAGGTCTCAGTTCATACAGTGGCGGAGTTGTATTTCCTATCTATTTACCATTATCTATTTACCTTTGTCTTTTTACCATTATCTTTTAGGTCAGACTCAGTTTTTCAATTTCCCATCCTTCCAGGACCCCAGTGACCTTTGAATCTTGCTTCCAGAAAACATTGCTTTCTAACCAGCCAGTAACAAACAGATGAACTGGTCTTTTTTCAAATCACCAACCTCAAAATTTGAAAAATATGTTCAGTGTAGTTAAGCATAGCATAGTGATTAAGTGCAGCCTTAATTGATTTTACCCTCTCAGGCAGCATTATTTTTTCGTATAACTCCTCCTTCCATGCATCATTTGGGGTATATTTGAAAATACAGTGGAACTAGAACACATGTGTCTTGTTGTGATAGCAACTGGCTTGTGTTTGAAAAGTTTAGCTTTAAGGATTTTTGCTATCCCGACCACTAAATCAGGATTGCCTCTGACTTGTACTCAAAAGGAGGAAATGAAGCATCCAGATAAGCCGTGGTGTAGTTGGTACCTGGTTATCTGACGGAATATAGAAATGATGGGTTTCTATCAGGGAGTTATAAGTAAGAGTGGAATCATGGCAACCTAGTGCTATATTAGGAATTGCTTCCAGGAGGAATTCACAGAAATAGAAGATTATTGTCATTCATACTCTATATAGAATAAATTGAGACTCTCCATAGAAACACCTTTCCTGTTCATTCAGTCATACTTTCCTTGAATAACAATTATTGAGCACCTACTGTGTGCCAGACTAAGGCTACAGCTGTAAGCCTTCATGGAACTTAGTGTTTGGAATACAATGGGTAATATTCCTCTGTAAAGTTGCAGGGCAGGGATCATGTTTCTTACACCACTGCATTAGTTTGGTAGAGCTGCCATAACGAAATACCACAGACTTGGCAGCTTAAACAATAGAAATTTATTTCCTCAAATTCTGGAAGCTGGAAGTCTAAGATTAGGGTGTCAGCAGGTTTGGATCCTTCTGGGCTTCTTCCCTTGCCCTGCACATGGCTACTTTCTCACTATGTCTCTACACACAGTCTTTTTTTCTCTGTTTATACCTGCATCCCTGATAGCTTTTTATGTCCAAATTTCCTCTTCCTGTAAGGACAACAGTCAGATTCGATTAGGGTCCATCTGAACTACCTCTTTTTTTTAAGCAGGGGGAGTGGAAGAGGGAGAAGCAGGCTTCCCACTGAGCAGGGAGCCTGATGCAGGGCTCGATCCCAGGACCCGAGATCATGACCCGAGCCGAAGGCAGACGCTCAATGACTGAGCCACCTAGGCACCCCCTAACTACCTCTTTTTAACTTAATCACCTCTTTAAAGGCCCTATTTCTAAACATAATCACATTCTGAGGTGTTGGAGATTAGGACTTCCAATATATGAATTTTAGGGGGACACAATTCAGCCTCTAACTCTCTATCCTTTGGACCCCCCAAATTCATGCTCTCCTTACATGCAAAAGACATCCACCCCTTCCTAACAGCTCCCAGTTTTTTAAGCTCTACACCCAACATAGGGCTTGAACTCATGACCCCAAGATTAAGAGTCACGTGCCAGCCAGGTATCTCTAACAGTCCCAGATTTTTTATTTTTTTAATTTTTTAAATTAACATATAATGTATTATTTGCCCCAGGGCTACAGGTCTGTGAATCATCAGTCTTACACATTTCGCAGCACTCACTATAGCAATACCTTCCCCAATGTCCATAACCCAGCCACCGTATCCCTACCCCCCACCCCCTAGCAACTCTCAGTTTGTTTTGTGAGATTAAGAGTATCTTATGGTTTATCTCTCGATCCCATTTTGTTTCATTTTTTCTTTCCCTACCCCCCACAACCCTCCCTCAAATTCCTCATATCAGAGAGATAATATGATAATTGTCTTTCTCTGATTGACTTATTTCGCTCACCATAATACCCTCTAGTTCCATCCACATCGTTGCAAATGGCAAGATTTCATTTCTTTTGATCAGCCCCAGATTTTCTTTTAAGATTCTATTTATTTGACAGACATAGATCACAAGTAGGCAGAGAGGCAGGCAGAGAGAGGGGAGGGGAAGAAGCAGGCTCCCTGCTGAGCAGAGAGCCCGATGATGCAGGGCTCAGGGCTCGATCCCAGGACCCTGGAATCATGACCTGAGCCAAAGGCAGAGGCTTTAACCCACTGAGCCATCCAGGCACCCACAGCCCCAGATTTTTAACCCATTACAACATCAACTCTCAATCCCAAGGCTTATCTGAATATCATCTAAATCAAATGTGGATGAGACTCAAGGTATAATTCATCCTAAGGCAAAAACCTTCAAGGGCACCTGGGTGGCTCATTCGGTTAAGTGTCTACCTTCGGCTCAGGTCATGATCTCAGGGTCCTGGGATTGAGCCCCTCATTGGGCTGCCTGCTCAGTGGGGAGCCTGCTTCTTCTCTATCTGCCCCGCCCACTGTTCATGCTCTCTCTTTCGCTCTCTATCTCTGAAATAAATAAAATCTTTAAAAAAACTTTTCAGCTGTGAACATGTTAAACCATACAAGTTATCGGCTTCCAAAATACAAAGGTAGGACAGACAAGAGGGTGGTCATTCCCATTCCAAAAGGGAGAAATTGGAAAGATGAGAGATATTATAGGTTCCAAACAAGTTTGAAACCTAGCAGTGCAAATTCCATTAGATTTTAAGGCTCAATTAGATTTTTTGGCTTGATGCTCTGTCCTTTGGTCTACTGGTGTGTTGGTGTGGCAGGCTGATGCTTCAGGCCCTGGACATTGGCAGTCTGGCCCACTGAAAGTGAGGATACAGCCTTGCTGTCCTGGGGCCTGTCCCCTCTGGGCCTATAGTGGCAGCATCAGCCCTGCTGATCTCTGAATTGCCTTGGGGGTCATTCTCTTTTCTTGAGTGGTAACACCTGCTGGCAGTCAGATAGGTCTATTGTCCTGTCTAGTGGAATCCCAGAAGTCTGATAGCCTTCCTTCATTATATCTTATGCCTGTCCTCATTATACCTTATGTCTGTCCACTTTAGTCTAAGCTAGCAGTTTCTGTTGATCAGACTTCTCTGTATTCCTGGGTTCTGCTGAGATGGCTGATTGGATCCATGAGTCACACCTGTAATCTCTTTATCAAAAGATTGTCCAGCCTTAAAAAAAAAAAAAGATTGTCCAGCCTTAACCTCGGTTTTGTCTGCTGAACAGGCTTCATATTATATGGATAAGCTGAGATTTTTCCAAATCTTCAAGTTCTGGTTCATTTTTGCTTAATAATTTCTTCTTCTTCTTCTTTTTTGAGAAGCAGGCTCCCTGCTGGACAAGGAGCCTGATGCAGGACTCGATCCCAGGACCCTGGGATCATGACCTGAGCCGAAGACAGCGGCTTAACCAACTGAGCCAACCAGGCATCACTTAATAATTCCTTCTTCAATTTATTTTTCTCCTCTCTATACATTTTACTATGAGCAGCAAGCAGAAACCGGGCCACACCTTCAACACTGCTTAGAAATCTCCTTAGCTAAATATCCATGTTCAGCACTTAGAATTATTACCTTCCACCCAACACTAGGACACCATTCGTCCAAGTTCTTTTTTACTTTATAACAATCAACTTTGTTCAAGTTTCCAATAGCATGCTCATCATTTCTTCCTGAGATCTCACCAGATCACCTCTAATATCCATATTCCTACCCATAGTCTCTTTAAGACAATCTAGGCTTTTTCCAGCATGCACCTCAAAATGCTTCCAGCCTTTACCCATTCCCAGTTTCAAAGCCACTTCCATAGTTTTAAGTATTTTTTACAATAGCATGCCACTTCTTGGTACCAAAATGTGTATCAATCTGCCAGGTACATAACAAAGGATCACAGACTGTGTGGCTTAACCAACAGAAATGTATTTTCTCACAATTCTGAAGGCTAGAAGTCCTAGATAGAAGTTTCTTCTGAGGCCTGCCTCCTGGCTTGTAGGTGGCCATCTTCTGTGATTTCACATGATCTTTCATCTCTTTGGGCATCCCTGGTGTCTCTGTGTATGTCCCAATTTTCTCTTTCTTAAAAGGACACCGGTCAGTTGTATTAGGGCCTCATTTTAATTTAATCACCTCTTTAAAGACCTTATCTCCAACTATGGTCATGTTCTGAGATACGGTGGGTAAGGCTTCAACGTATACATGGGGCTGGTTGCAATTTAGCCTATAACAATCATTCAGCAGGAATAATCAGCTGTGAAACTTGTTAGATTTGTCTGCGTAACAATGCTGTTTTCTTCCTAGTATTATGAAGTATTCCTTCGACAGTCCCCACTGGAACCCTGCCTTCTGTTTCATGAAGGTGGGTACTGGCGTGAGCTCATAGTGCGCACCAATAGCCAAGGGCACACGATGGCCATCGTCACTTTCCATCCCCAGGAATTAAGACAGGTGAGACTCACAGAATGGTAAGGGGCGACTTATTTACACTATCCTGCAGTTGGTTTTGGAAGTTTCAGGTCAGACAGCAGAAACTGCACATCCACAGACTATAGTGTGGGTTGGGAAGAGGAGTCATGGGTGAGGAGGAGCAGATAGTGAGGATACTCTTTAACCGCACTGCTGGCATAATGAAACCACAGACTGAGGTGAGGTTACCAAGTTAATTATCAGGTAAGGACTCCCAAGTATTTTCATAAGAACTTTGCCCGTGGAAGTTGGTAGGTATTCTACTGACTCTAAAAGCCAATTAAAGAGAGGAGAATATAGTCAGAATTTCATAACTCAAATAATACTTTACATTTGTAATTCACTTAGGGCTTTCAAACATTCCCATGTTAAAGTATTCCTATACTTAATGTGATCATCTCTACCCATTTGTAAAGTAGGCAAGAGAAGGAAAAGTATTGTCATCCTCATTTAGATGAGCAAATGGAGGCATAGAAGGCATAGAAATGGGGCACCTGGGTGGCTCAGTCCATTAAGCATCTGCCTTTGGCTCAGGTCATGATCCCAGGACCCTGGGATCAAGCCCCATGTGGGGCTCCCTACTTAGCAGTGAGCCTGCTTCTCCTTCTGTTTCTGCGGCTTCCTCTGCTTGTGCTTTCTCTCTGTGTGTCTGTCAAATGAATAAATAAGATCTTAAAAAAAAAGGAAGTACCCAATGTTGAAGAGCCAGTAAATAGCCAAGCTGGGGCATAAACCCATGTCATTGATTTCTGACCATTTTTTTTTTTTTGTAATTAAAAAAATTGAGTATAGTTGACACCATTCCTGGCCTTTTATTTTTATGCATATTTTTATGCATATGCAAATATGCATATTTGTTTAAACAGATACAACTGTTAATATCAAAGTAGATTCTAAGGCAGCGGGTATTACTAGAGTTAAAAAAAGAAGACTAGAAGGTTCGATTTAAAAAGAAAATAAAACAATTTAAAATTACATACACCTAATAGCTGAGAGAACTACAGGAAAATATACAATGTTAATTTAATGAGAGATTCAATAAGTACTGGTGAGATAACAATAAAATATATTAGTAAGTTTAATTTACATATGTCAAAAAAAACCATTCATTCATTCATTCATTTAATTCCAGTGTAGTGAACATACAGTGTTATATTGGGCTCGGGTGTACAATATAGTGATTCAACAATTCCATACATATCACCAGTGCTCATCACAACAACTGTACTCCTTAATCCCCATCACCTATTTCACCTGTCCCCTTACCCACCTCCCCTGTGGTAACCATCAGATTGTTCTCTATAGTTAAGAGTTTTCTTGGTTTGTCTGTCTCTCTCTCTTTTTTCCCTTTGCTCATTTGTTTTGTTTCTTAAATGCCACATATGAGTGAAATCATACGGTATTTGTCTTTCTCCGATAGATTTATTTCACTTAGCATTTATACTGTCTAGCTCCATCCGTGTTGTTGCAAATGGCAAGATTTCATTCTTTTTGATGGCTGAATAGTATTCCATTACACACACACACACACACACACACACACACACACGCACACGTGCACACACACACCCCACCTCTTCTTCATCCATTCATCCATTGACGGACACTTGGGCTGCTTCTATAATTGGGCTATTGTAAATAATACTGCTATAAACATCAGGGTGCATGTATCCCTTTGAATTAGAATTCTTGAATTAAAAAATGGGCAGAAGACATGAATGGATATATCTCTAAAGAAGAAATACAGATGGCTAGCAGACACATGAAAAAATGCTCAATATCACTCATCAGTGCAAGTGAAAACCATTATGATGATCACCTTATACCTGTCAGAATGGCTAAAACTAGCATGGAGGACATGAGGAGTTAGGAGAAGGGAGTTGGGGGAAATTGGAAGGGGAGGTGAACAATGAGAGACTATAGACTCTGAAAAACAATCTGAAGGGTTTGAAGAGGTGGGGTGGTGGGAGGTTGGGGGAACCAGGTGGTGGGTATTAGAGAGGGCACAGATTGCATGGAGCACTGGGTGTGGTACAAAAAACAATGAATACTGTTATGTTGAAAATAAATTAAAAGATAAAATAAATAAAACTAAAAATACAAATGTCGACAAGGATGTGGAGAAAAGGGTACTGCAATGTTCGTAAGAATACAAACTGGTATGACCCCAGTGTGGAAAACAGAATGGACAGTGTGGAGGTTCCTCAAAAAGTTAAAAATAGAACTACCCTATGATCCAGTAATCACACTACTGGGTATTTATCCCCAAAATACAATTCATGGCCTTTTAACTCTAGAGCTCTGACATAGTTTATTGTGGTATATCCTGTGTCAAGCTAATGTTTAGGCTCTCTGCAGTGATGTAAAAATTTCAGAATGTTCGGAATCCAAAGAAAGAATTTAGTTACCATGATCATTCCCTTCCATGCCCTCTTTCTTTTCTTTGAGGTGGTGTTTGGGTGGGTGGTTGAGATATTTGAAGTAGAGAGGTATAAAGGAAATTGAAAAGTTATTGCTTCTTTATAATGAGGCAAAAGCTTAGTTTAGCTCCTTGTTTACAATAGGGATGACTCTCACACTTTCTTTAGAAAACTATTAAGGAGGCTCAAACTAGAGAAAGCACTATGTCTACGGTATAGGATTTGTCAAAAGCTGATAAGCAAAGCAGTGTCTCTGCCAAGATGGGAAAATAGCGTATTCTTTTTTTTTTTTTTTTTTTTTTTTTTGTATAACAATGTTTTTTTTTTTTTTTTTTTTTTTGGTTATACAGAACCTTGCTTTATGTTAAGTGTTATAATAAGACTTGAGAAATGTGCCTTCTTGTCTGACTACTGCAGAGCTGATTACTGTAGAGCTTGGAGAGAAAATTTGTCTGAGATGAGTCTTTGCTTGACTCCTCTGATTTGGTGATCTGAGCAGGAGGAGCTCGGGGTTCAGAAGGAGGCTGTAAAGAAGTTTTTCACCACTGGGCCAGGAGCTGTCTGTGACTTGACATCACTTTACTTCCAGGAAAGGTAAACCTGGGGTAGTCAGACAGCAAGCAGGATGGCTTGCCATATTCTGAGTTGTGGCTTACTGAGGGGAGGGCTTCTGACCGTGGAGGAACTGGACTAACTGATCCCAGCTCTTGTACACCAGTCAGGTCCCAGAAGCCAGGCTGGATTTAGATGAGAGGGCATCTGCATATACTTCCATCCTCTGAGAGGGAACTCCTCTAGACCTCTCAGGGCCATGCCATGGAGGCTGTGTCTTTGGGCTGAGATGCTGCCCACCCCCCAAACCACTAGAGAGGGAACGGCCTGCTATTCCAAAATGCTTTTTTTTTTTTAATTCTTTTCCAGGGGAGCCTGGGTGGCTCGGTTGGTTAAGCGACTGTCTTCGGCTCAGGTCGTAGTCCCCGGGTACAGGATCGAGCCCCGCATCGGGCTCCCTGCTTAGTGGGACGTCTGCTTCTCCCTCTCCCTTTGCCCCCTGCTTGTGCTCTCTCTCTCAAATGAATAAGTAACATCTTTAAAAAGGATTCTTTTCCAGCACTGTGACACGTTGCAGCCATCAGCAGTCCCCCTATCAGCTCCTGTCTGGGGAACCCCACCTCTTTGAAGATCTCCTGGGCTTGAAGATCCGCATCTCTCCAGATGCCTTTTTCCAGATTAACACTGCTGGTGCAGAGGTGCTGTATCGGACAGTGGGGGAGCTGAGCAGAGTGAACTCTAACACCATTCTCCTTGATATCTGCTGTGGAACCGGCAAGTGACGGCTCAGGGCAGAATCTACATGCTGCTTAGCTTCCATCCACCCAGCAGCCAGGGCCCAGGTGGGGAGGCGATGGTGATGGTGCAGACACACCATCATTGGTTTAAAATCCTCAAATAGGCACATCTGGGGGGCTCAGTCAGCGAAGCATCTGCCTTTGGCTCAGGTCGTGATCTCATGGTCCTGGGATCAAGTCCTGCATTGGGCTCCTTGCTTGGTGGGAAGCCTGCTTCTCCCTCTCCCTCTGTCTGCTGCTCCCCCTACTTGTGTGCTCTCTATCTCTATCTCACAAATAAATAAAAGAAACAAATCCTAAAATGCCCTCCTCTCATCCTTTTACTTCCTCAGGTGTGATTGGTCTGTCTCTGGCTCAGTATGCCTCCCAGATCCTTGGGATTGAGTTGGTGGAGCAGGCAGTAGAGGATGCCAGGTGGACTGCAGCCTTCAATGGTACATTGCTCACATTCTGGAGACAAAATGAAGAGCTGCAGTTGTTTCTGTGCTTGTAAAGGATTGTGTGGGCAAGGGCATTGACTGTATCCATGACCTGTGCAGAGGGAGGGAGGGTGTCCTGGAGTGATTGGAGTTGGGTCCTAATTGTTTTCTTAAAGAGGTCCCAATAGCTAATCTCCACCCCCCTTTTTTTCTTCTGTCCGGAAGAAAAGCCCGAGGCAATGAACAGGCCTACATGATAGGAGGAGAACTTGGCAAAACTTTGGGTAACATAGAAGAGCCTTCATGACATTAGACTCATGAGGCATTATAACATAATGCAGTAGATTTCAAACAACTATTAGCAACAGAACCTTTTCTTTGAACAAAATCATATGCCAAACTCTGATGTAGAAAATAGGTCTCCTTGTTCCCTCTACCCTACCTCCAGACAACCCTTGAGGCTCTGAAAATCTCTAATGTAGCAGAAAGAGCACTTGAGTAAAAGTCAAGGTTTTCTTCTTGGTATAGGTACTTATGTGCTACATGTCGCTAAGCTTTAAAATAACATGTTCTAGTATCTCAAGCTGAAAGGCCTACTGAGATATTGGAAAAGAAAGTGTGTTAGCAACAATGAGGCAGGTCCAAAGCGGTTTTTTTTCCTCGTTATTCAGAGATGTGCCAGACCCAAAGGGAAGCTGGCAGAGCCCTGGCTCCTGTACATATCTGTAAAGCTGAAACACCCCCCCCAACCGCACCCCTTCCCTCACTGTTGGGCTTGAGTGTTGAATTCTGTCATGTGGACCTCTCTTCTATAGGCATCACCAACTGTGAATTCCACACTGGTCGAGCAGAGAAGATTTTACCACAGCTACTAAAATCAAAGGAAGATGGGCAGGTCATTGTTGCTGTAGTGAACCCAGCTCGGGCGGGACTGCGTAAGAATGGGTAGCTTTCTCGTTAACACAGCTAGTTGGGTGTTCTCATGGTGTCCACCATCTTTAGTCCCTTACTCCCATACAGTGCTAAAGGGGCTCCCAAGTGGGCTGGCTCTGAACCTACTTCTCTATTCCTAACCAATCCTAGGTGCTAGCCAGGTGGTAGTTTTGATAACCCAGACCATGATAGTTTAATTACATTAATAGCGGGGTACCTGGGTGATTCCCTTTGTTTAACGTCTACCTTTGGCTTGGGTCATGATCCCAGGGTCCTGGGATGGAGCCCCATGTGGGGCTCCCTGTTCAGCGGGGAGCCTGCTTCTCCCTCTGCCCCTCCCCCCCACTTGTGCTCACTCTGTCGTTCTCTCTGTCTCAAATAAACAAAATCTTCAAAACAAAACAAAAATAGTTATAGTAATAGCAATGTGTTTCTTCCTTCAGACTATCAGGTGGTTCGAGCCATTCGAAACTGCAGGGCTATCCACACACTGATTTTTGTTTCCTGCAAGCCCCATGGTGAAGCCACAAGGAACATCATTGAGTGAGTCTTGACTTCTTTTGAAACTATATTTTAAAAATTTTTTTTAGAGATTTTATTTATGGAGAGAGAGAGCACGAGAAGGGGGGACAGATGGAGAGAGAGGAGAGGGAGAGGCAGACTCTCCACTGAGCACGGAGCCTGATGCAGGACTTGATCCCAGGACCCTGGGATCATGACCTAAGCCGAAGGCAGCTGCTTAACCTACTGAGCCACCAGGCGCCCTGACTGACTTTTTTTTTTTTTTTAAGATATTATTTATTTATTTGACACAGAGAGAGAAAGAGAGAGAGAGAGACACAGCAAGAGAGGGAATACAAGTAGGGGGAGTAGGAGAGGGAGAAGCAGGCTTCCCACTGAGTAGGGACCCCCCCCATGCGGGGCTTGATCCCAGGACCCTGGGATCATGACCTGAGCCTAAGACAGATGCTTAATGACTGAGCCACTCAGGCGCCCCCAATTGACTTCTTTTTTAAATTATTTTTTCCTGATTATCAAAATAATCTGTACTTACTGTACAGATTAAGAAAACAGAGCAATATAAAGAGACAGAAGGAAGTCATTATACTACATCAACAGTTAGTTGTGCGGCCAGGTCCTGAGTAAGGCAAGTAAAGCCACTTACTTTGGGTGGAAAATTTAGTGAGAGGGTGCACAAAATCTCGGTAATTAAGATGTATTTATAATGCATCACTTTCAAAAGTCAAAATTAGTCCCAAGAAATCCATGATGAAAAACACATTAAGATCTTTAAAAAAAAGCAAGATCCACTCCTGTGCTTGCTAAACCCTGTCTCACTCACCTTACTCTAATCCTGGTCCTGGTTCCAATAAAACTTTATTTTAAAAAGCAGGGAGTCAGTCTGCAGGTTATTTCCAATTTTATTTTCCAAAATGTTGCATTAAAATATATTATTTGTTTTGATTATTGAATTTTTTGACACCCTCTTAAATTTTGCACCCAAGGTGAATGCCTCTTGCTTCACTCCAGTTCTGACCCTGGTCAATTCTTTTGAATTTTGAAAAGTTTTTTCCCTTCTCTCTGTCTCTCTCTTCCTCCCTCCCTCCCTCCCTCTCCCTTTTACATAAGCAATACAATTTGCAATATTTGAGCAACATAGGTGGATATGAAGTAGGGGTGATATACCTGGATGAAATAAGTGAGAATTAAAAGTAAATGAATTGAGCTGTTGAGGTAGTTAAGTTTGCCGAGCTGTCAAGTCAGTGATCTAGAAAAAAGTAATAAACCTAAAGGAAACTGAAGGGAAAAATTAATGTTAGATAAAATCCAGAAATGAATGAATGAACTACCCCACAAAAAAACCTGGTAGACTTGACAAATAAGCAAGAAGATGTTATTAAAAGATGAAAAATAAATTAGAAGAATTTAGAAGATTAGAAGAAGAAAATTAAAAAATATATAAATCTAATCAAGAATATAAAGGAATAAAACATAAAAATAGAAAGCCTTAAATGAGAAAAAGCAGAACTACAGCTATGAGGAAATTTTTAAAAATAATGAGAAAGTACTTTGTACATCTTGCTTACAATACATTTGAAAACCTAGGTGGGCAATTATCTGGGAAAATGAAAATGGATAGTATTAATTGCAAAGGATGTAAGTGAACCTACACAGATTGGTAACCATGGAAAAGAATTGAGAAAGTTGTCAAAGAGCTTTTACCCAAAATAAAAGCATGAGGCCCATGTATTTTCACAGTCTCATTTCCTTGTCTATTCTTACGTGTTTACCTCTTCCAGTTGTCCTTTACTTTAACTTTTGTTATACTATTTAAAAATGTTTTTGAGTATATGATAAAGGTGGCACCTCACACCAATGGGAAAAAGATGGACTGTTCAATAAATGGTGATGGACAACTGGGTAGTGAGGGTGAAAAAAAGTTGGATCTGTATTTCACATCTGTTACACCAGGAAAAAGCAGTCAGAAATTGAAATGTAAGAAGGAGAACCATAAATGTACCCTAGGAAATCATAGAATTTCTTTATAATCCTGGAGTGCAGTAGCCCTTTCTAACTCTGAACATTCAAAAGCCATATAGTGAAAGGTAAAGTTTGCCGACATAAAAAAATAATTTCTCCCTTTGTTACACCATACACAGAAATGAATTCAAAATGGATCATAGAACTAAATGTAAGAGTTGAAACAGGGATAATCTTTGTGACCTTGGGTTAGGCAAAGCTCTCTTAGATATGACATCAAAAACCCAAGCAACAACAGTACCAGCAAAAAATACATGTATCGGATGTGTGCGTGTATAATTGGACATCATCAAAGTTTAAAAAAAAGCTTTTGTGCTACAAAATGATACTATCAAGAAAGTGATAAGACAACTCATAGAATGAGAGGAAACATTTGCAAATCATTTATCTAGTAAGGGACAGGTATCCAAAAGCCAGACACAAAGGGCCACATCTTACATGATTCCATTTATAGGAAATGTCCAGACTAGGCAGATATCAAGAGAGAGAAAGTAGATTTGTGGTTGCCTAGGGCTGAGAGTTGGAGGGTTGCAGAGAAATGGGGAGGGAGGGCTAAAGAGTGCGTGATGCCTTCTTGGGTTAATGAAAATATTCCAAAATTGATTGTTCTGGTAGATGGACAACTCTGTGAGTGTACTAGAAACCACTGAACAGTATAAATGAGTGAGCTGCATGGTATGTGAATCTCAAACTGTTAAAAAAAATCAAGAACTTGCATGACAAAAAGCACCAAAATCAAAGATGGGAGGCAGTATACAAATTGGAAAAATAGTTGTAGTTTATATCATAAAGAATTTTTTTCCTTAATTTTTAACAAACTCCTAGAGATTGATTTTAAAAAATGACATATCTGGTAAGGGGTTAGTATCCAAAATGTACAAAGAACTTAACTGGGATGCATGGGTGGCTCGGTCAGTTGGGCGGCTGCCCTTGGCTCAGGTCATGCTCCCAGGGTCCTGGGATCAAGTCCCACATTGGGCTCCTGGCTCAGTGGGGAGCCTGCTTCTCCCTCTGCCTGCTGCTCCTCCTGCTTGTGCTTTCTCTTTCTCTCTGACAAATGGATAAATAAAATCTTTTTAAAAAAAAAAGAGCTTACCAAACTCCCAAAAAACAAATAACCCAGTTAAGAAATGGGCAGAAGACATGAATAGACATTTTTCCAAAGAAGACATGCAGATGGCCAACAGACACATGAAAAGATGCTCAACATCACTCATCATCAGGGAAATGCAAATCAAAACTGCACTGAGATAATACCTCATTCCTGTCAGAATGGCTAAAATTAACAACACAGGAAACAGCAGGTGTTGGCAAGGATGCGGGGAAAGGGAACCCTCTTACACTGTTGGTGGGAATGCGAACTGATGCAGCCACTCTGAAAAATAGTATGGAGGTTCCTCAAAAAGTTAAAAATAGAGCTATTCTGTGATCCAGCAATTGCTCTACTAGGTTTTTACCCAAAGGGTACAAAAGTAGTGATTTGAAGGGACACACGCATCCTGATGTTTATAGCAGCATTATCAACAATAGCCAGATTTTGGAAAGAGCCCAAATGTCCATTGACCAATGAATGGATAAAGAAGATATGGTGTGTATATATATGTGTGTATGTGTGTGTATATATACACATGTACGCACACACACACACACATGAGAATATTACTCAGCCATCCAAAAGAATGAAATCTTGCCATTTTCAATGACATGGGTGGAGCTAGAGTGTATTATGCTAACCAAAATTAGTCGGTTAGAAAAAGACAAATACCATATGATTTCACTCATATGTGGAATTTAAGAAATAAAACAGATGAACATGGGGGGAAAAAGAGAGGCAAACCATAAAAGAGACTCTTAATTGTGGAAGAACAAACTGAGGGTTGCTGAAGGGGAGGTGGGCAGGGAGATGGGTTAAATGGGTGATGGGGATTAAGGAGGGCACTTGTGATGAACACTGAGTGTTGAATGTAAATGATGTATTACTAAATTCTCTTGAAACTAATATTATACTATATGTTAACAAACTGGAATTTAAATAAAAGCTTGAAATAAAAAGAAAACATAAGAAAAATGAACAGAAGAAATAATATAAATTTATGAACTATGAAAGGATGCTCAGTCTCTTTCATTATAATGGAGATGCAAATTAAATGTACCCCGAGATACCGCTTTTTACATTTCAGATTGGCAGAAAGAAGTTCAAAAGTTTGATAATACACTGTTGGCAATACTAAGAGGAAACATGAATTCTAAAAAATTACTAGTCAAAATGTAAATTGGTAGCATCTTTATGGAGGAAAATTTAGCAATATAGATTATAAATGTGTATATATACCCCTTAAACCAGAAATTCCATTCCTGAGGCTTTTTCTTTTTTTTATTAACATATATCATTTGCTTCAGGGTACAGGTCTGTGAATCATCAGGCTTACACATTTCACAGCACTCACCATAGCACATACCCTCTCCAATGACCATAACCCAGCCACCCTATCCCTACCCCATCACCCCGCAGCAGCCCTCAGTTTGTTTCGTGAGATTAAGAGTCTCTTACAGTTTGTCCCCCTGAGGCTTGTTCTTTCAAATGTAATGACACACACCTAAAATGACATAGATACAAAGTTATTTATTGCAATATTAAAACAGCAAGCAATGAAATATCCTAAAAGTCCATCAGTGGAGAACTGGTTAAAATCAACGCTCTATCCATACAGTGCAATACTGTGCTGCTATAAAAAGGAATGCAGATGTTCTGTGTACAGATCTAGAGCGATCTCTAAGGTGTGTTATTTTTAAACAGATTGAGACATAATTCACATATAAAATTCATCTATTTAAAGTGCACAATTCTGTGGGTTTTAGTATGTTCTTGGACTTGTGTGGCCATCACCACTATTTCCAGAACATTTTCCTCACTTCAGAAAGAAACCCTGCACCTCTCACCTGTTACTCCCCATTTTTCCCCAAGCCCCAGGCTTTAGGCAACCACTAATCTACTTTATGTCTTTATGGATTTATGGATTGTTCTGCACACTTCATACAAATGAAGTCGTACAAAATGTGGCTCTTTGCACCTGGTTTCTTTCACTTATAATGTTTGCGAGGTTCATCTATGTGGTAGGATATATCAGTTGTTTCGTTATTTCGTGGCTGAATAATATTGCATTTTGTGGATATATCACATTTTCTTTTTTTTAAGATTTTTTTTTATTTATTCAAGAGAGAAAGCGAGAGGCAGAGCACTAGCAGAGGGGGTGTGGGCACAGGGACAGGGAGAAGCAGACTCCCCACTGAGCAGGGAGCCCAATTCGGGGCTTGATCCCATGACCCTGAGGTCATGACCCAAGCTGAAGGCAGATGTTTAACCAACCCAGGGAGCCACCCAGGCGCCCTAATGTATCACATTTTATATATTCATGCGTTAATTGATGGACATTTGGGTTGTTTCTACCTTTTACCTCTTGCGAATAAGGCTGCTATGAACATTCATATGCAATTTTTTCTGTGGATGTTTGCTTTCATTTCTCTTGGGTGCATACCTAGGAGTGGAATTGCTAGGTCATGTTGTAACTCTGTGTTAACCTTTTGAGGAACTGCCAGACTCTTTTGCAAAGAGCTGTCCCACTTTACATTTCCACCAGCAGCCTATTAGGCTTCCAGTTTGTCCACATCCTCCCCAACTCTTGTCAGTGTCTGTCTTTTATATTCATTCTAATGGATAAAAAGTGGTATGTCCTTGTGGTTTTGGTTTCCATTTCTCCAGTGGCTAATGATGTTGAGCATTTTTTCATGTGCTTGTCATCCATTTGTAAATCTCCTTTGGAGAAATGTCTATTCAGATTCTTCCCATTTTTTAACTGGATTGTCTCTTTATTATTGACTTTTAAGATTTCTTAATATATTCTAGATACCACTCCCTTATCGGATACATGATTTGCCAAAATTGTCTCCCATTCTGTGGGTTCTCTGTTCACTTTCTCAATGATGTCCTTTGAAGCATAAGAGTACTAATTTCCTTTTTTTAAAGATTTTATTTATTTATTTGAGAGAGATTGCACAGAGGGAGAGTGAGAGGAAGAAGCAGACTCACTGAGCAGAGTGCCTGATGCGGGGCTTGATCCCAGGACCATGACCTGAGCTGAAGGCAGATTCTTTTTTTTTTTTTTAAAGATTTTTATTTATTTATTTGACAGGTAGAGATCACAAGTAGGCAGAGAGGCAGGCAGAGACAGAGAGGAGGAAGCAGGCTCTCTGCTGAGCAGAGAGCCTGATGCAGGGCTCGATCCCAGGACCCTGGGATCATGACCTGAGCCGAAGGCAGAGGCTTTAACCCACTGAGCCACCCAGGCACCCCTGCACCATGCTTTTCACTTTTTTTCACTAACATTAGATTGTTGAGATTGTTCTACAATGATGTAGAATCTACATCAATACTTACAGGTCTACTTAATTTTTTAAATAGGCTATGTAATTTTAACTTACCTAAATATGTCATTTAACTAGTCCTTTGCTTATGAATTTTGAGATTGTTTCTATTCTGTTGTTACCACAATGTTACAGTGAATATCCTTGTGTACATAATGTGCAGTATGTAGGTATTATAAGTGATGAGTAAGTGTATGTGATAGTATATATAGTTGATAAATTCCTGTTCTGGAGTTGCTAAGTTAAAGGATATTTACTTTAAACATTTTCAGCTGTTTTCTAAGAAAGCTCTAGAATCAACTTATCAAAAATATCCTTTTGGAATTGTGATTAGAAGTACATTGAACTTATTAATTTAGGGAGAATTGAAATCTTTACAGTATTTTTTCTGTCCAAGTATATGGTATGTCTCTTCAATTACTCTAGTCTTTTTTTTTAAGGTTTTATTTATTTATTTGACAGACAGAGATCACAAGTAAGCAGAGAAGCAGGCAGAGAGAGGGGAGGAAGCAGGCTCCCTGCTGAGCAGAGAGCCCGATGCAGGGCTCGATCCCAGGACTCTGGGATCATGACCGGAGCTGAAGGCAGAGGCTTTAACCCACTGAGCCACCCAGGCACCCTGAATTACTCTAGTCTTACATAATTCTCTAAAGCTATATCTGTATCTATATCTGTATCTATATATCTCTATTTAGATAGATAAAGCTTTTTCTAATTTTTTCCAATATAGGTCTTTTCTTCTTAAGGTTAATATAAGATATTGTAAAGTTTTTATTGCTATTATGAATGGGATCTTTTTCATTACTTTTTCTAAGTGGTTATTGCCAACCTTGTGCCCAGCTTCCTCATTCTTTTATTCATTTTATTTGTTTTCTAGTTGATCATCTTGCTTGGTAGCTGGCCATGTGACCCCCATCTCAAAACCAGTTCTGTCTCTCTCCTTCCAATACATTTTTTCTTTCTTATTACATTGGATAAGAAAATGTTGCATTTTAGGGACACCTGGGTGGCTCAGATGGTTAAGGGTTGGCCTTTGGCTCAGGTCATCATCTCAGGGTCCTGGGATCAAGCTCCACATCGGGCTCTCTCTCAAATAAATAAGGAAAACCTTTAAAAAAATTTTTAAGAACATGTTCCATTATAGAAGGAATAGTGAATATCTTGCCTTATTCTGATTTCAGTGGGACAGTGCTATTTAAACTGTTGAGAGTCAGCCAGGGAAACAAGAACTCTTCTGTTTTGTTGGTTTGAGAATAAATTGGTACAACCTTTTTTTAGAACAGTTTAGTGGTATATATGTTAGGGCCTTACAAACATATAGGCCCTTCAACTCAGCAGTTCTACTAAACAACTAAAAATGTATGCAAAGATGTAACTATTAAGGATACTCATGGAGGGACTTTTTGAAATAGCAAAGTGTTAGAAACAGTTTAAATTTCCAGTAGCAAGGGATTAGGCAGATAAACTATGATTAACACATTTAATGGAATACCATATAGCCAATAAATGTGAGGTAATCTGACATATAGTGGAAAGATGGATGTGATCTATGATGAACTGAAGAAACTAGTTGTAAAGCAGTATGTACAATATGTACAGTGTGACTTCATTTTAAGAAACCAATTTAAATATACATATTTAGAAAGATACATCCTGAGAAGTCAGCAGTGGTTCTTGGTGAGTTTATAGGTGAATTTTTGTGCTTATTTTTACTTGACTGCCTTTGAGATAAGTGAAAAGAGTAATCTGCTTTGAAACATTTCAATAGAATAACTTAATCCAGTAATATTTGTTAATTAATTACCTTTCATATACAAATTATACAGAAGCATATATGACTTGGACAGCTTGCTCCATTCACTACTGAACTCTCTATCACAAACTGGGAACACAGAGATGAATAATAAGCAGTTAGTGCCTTGTTTCCACCCTTGAAAAGGTTATATTCCACTGAAGAAGAAGGTTTTAAAAAAAAAAACCCAGGTTAGTTACACTAAATATGATAAATGCTGTTATTGAGAGAAACATAGGGGACTGTCAGAATACAGGGAAGGGCTTAAGTTTTTTTTTTAAAGATTTTATTCATTTATTTGATGGGGGGTGGCGGGGAGAGAGCACACAAGCAGGGAGAGAAGCAGGCAGCCTGATGTGGGGCTCGATCCCAGGACCCTGGGATTATGATCTGAGCCGAAGATAGACACCTAACCGACTGAGCCACCCAGGTGCCCCAGAAGGGCTTAATTTTTAAGAAGTTGTGTTCCTATAGGTTCTCCTTGGTATCGAGGAACTGATATTATGCTCTGTTTCTCTAGGCTGTGCTGTCCTCCAGACTCGGCTAAGAAGCTCCTTGGTGAGCCTTTTGTCCTGAGAAAAGCTGTGCCTGTGGATCTGTTCCCCCACACCCTACACTGTGAGTTGGTGCTCCTCTTCACTCGATAAGCAGCCTCCTGCGGGACTGCAGGCTGTTAAGGCTGAAGTTTCAGTTCCTTCCAGGTTTGGCATCTTGCTACATTGTAGATCCTCAGAGCATTATTGGAGAAACCAGCCTTTGGATCGATCTCAGGACCTGAGATGATGACCCGAGGCAAAGGCAGAGAGGCCTAACCATTGAGCCACCCAGGTGCCCCAAAATCTAGCTTTAAAAAAAAAAAAGCAGAGTAAGCTATAATGTGATTGCGGGGTGACTGCATGATCTCAGAGCTTCATTCCTTTGGGTTTTCTAGGCTTTGAAGTTCTAGAATACCCTTTAAAAATGGTAGGAACAATAGCACCAATTAGCTCTCACCTATGGAAGGAGAATTGGTTATAGTAGAGACACTGGGAAAGAAGATCTTCAAAGAAGAGACTGAATACCTATAATTGTGCTATGTAGTGTGAACGCAGAAAGCTCCAGAATCCCCTAATGATCCAGTATATACTATAATAAACTGGATATGGAAACTGACATTCTCTGGTCCATAATTTCTTCAGCTCTGGAGTTGTCCTTGGTTGCTTCCCCAACAATTTAGATTATGTTTTGAATCTTTTAATAGCCTAAGGACATGTACAAAAATCTGATTTACAAAATGATATTGGGTCAACTAGTATTTTTCTCAATCCTAAATACTTCTGGAGAAGGCTCCTTCTCAAAAAAAAATGTGGCTATTAAGGCTACTATATACATATCCATTTAAAAAAATGCTAGAAGGGAATAAAGTGATTAAAAAAAGTGTTGGCTTATGGCAGTCAGATAAGTTTTATTTTCATTTCCTGATTTTTCATTTTATGTAATGGGACAGCTACTTTTATCTTCTCCTTTTGTTGGCCATATCTGTAAATGGCAAAACTGTCTATTAGTTATCTAAGCCAGAAACCAGAGTTAGCTCTCTCAGTCTCATACCCAACTGCCTACAAAGGGGGTTCCACCTGGATATCTTCCAGATACTCCAAACTCAATGTCTAACGTTGCATGCTTCACATCTGTCCCCCAAACTTGTTCTTGCTCCTATATTCCCAGTCTTGATGAATATACCAATCTACTCAGTCACTCAAGTCAAAAACTTGGGAATTATATCTGAGTCCTTCTTCTCTATCTCTTTCCCCTACCCAACATATCACCAAGTCTCCATCCCTGTAGGTTACCATAATTTCTTATTACATTATTGCTCAAAAGGCTATCTTCTTTTTTTTAAGATTTTATTTATTTTGTTATTTATTTGAGAGAGAGAGAGAGAGACAGAGCACAAGCTGGGGGCAGAGGAAGAGGGAGAAGCAGCCATCCTGCTGAGCAGGGAGCTCACTCGGGGCTCAATTCCAGGACTCTGGAATCATGACCTGAGCTGAAGGCAGACGTTTAACCCACCAAGCCACCCAGGCACCCCTCAGAAGGCCATCTTCTTAACTGCTGCTGCTCTATCCACTCTTGCCCCCATCCATTCCATTCTCTGCAGCCGTAGTGTGTTTTCTAAAATGCCAATGTCATTGTGTTTCTCCAGTGCTTAAAATATTATTGACTTCTTACTGCTTTTAAAAAATCCAAAATTCTTTTTTTTTTCAAAAATTTTTTTAAGATTTTATTTATTTATTTGAGAGAGAGAGTGAGAGCGAGAGAGAGCATGATCGAGGGGTAGGGCCAGAGGGGAAGGGAGAAGCAGACTCCTTGCTGAGTAGGGAGCCCCTGACCCTGTTGGGGGGGCTTGATCCCAGCACCCTGAGACCACGACCTTGAGCTAAAGGCAGACACCCAACCGACTGAACCACTCAGGTGCCACCAAAAGTCCAAAATTCTTGATGCACCCTCAACACCCCTTCATAATCTGGACAGCCTCATTTTTCTATATGCATTAAATTCCTTTCCCTGGAAAAGATAAATTTCTTCTATTCTGGTCCTTTTCATACTCTGTTCCACAGCTTGGAATGCACTTTTCATTGCCTCTTCTGGCTAATTTTACTTATCTTTATGTTTTTAACTTAGGTATTCCCCAAGGAATATAGAATTAGCTGTAAATAATCAGCTTCCTGCTAATTTTGTTGGTGTCATTATCTTGTAAGATGATTTTAGAATCATGCTTCTGTCATCTTTATCCTGAAAACTTTGAAATAGACAAGAAAGTTGGAAGACTAGTGCAACGAACACCAGTATATTCACCAAGATTCAACAAATGTTAGTATTTTCCCATATTTGCTTTGTCTGTGTATCTGCTCTTTGGTAAACTATTTGAAAGTAAGTTGTAGACATGACATTTCACCTTTAATCCCTCAGCATACATCTTCTAAGCAGGACCTTTTTCTGTGTAACTGTATGATACATCATACCGTAAGCACAGCTGAAAGAAATTAACTGTACTTCACCGATCTTTGCCTCACCAATCTTTGCAAATATTGTCTAATATCTAACCAGTGCTTCCTGAAGTATGGTTTGCAAACTGCCTGTTGGTACACAGGGAGTTAAGGAGCTTGGACCGTAGTAAGTCAGTGCATTGCCTACTTCACTGAGAAAGTTTTGTCATAAAAAAATTCAGCTGAAAAAAAACAATGTTCTTAGTGACATTGTTCATTTACATTTCTAGGCTGGCTGAGTAGCACTGCTCTGTATTCACATTTCCCCAGCTGTCTCCTAAATGTCTTTTTTTTAAGTTAGTTTATTTATGTATTTATGTATATATGTATGTATGTATATATTTATTTATTTATTTGACAGAGAGAGAGAGAGAACACAAGCAGAGGGAGCATCAGAGGGAGAGGGGAGAAGCAGGCTCTCTGCTGAGCAGGGAGCCTGACAACGAGGCAGGGCTCCATCCTAGGACCCTGGGATCATGACCTGAGCTGAAGGGAGGTGCCCAACTAACTGAGCCGTCCAGGCACCCCGAATGTCTTTTTTTAAAACGATTTAATACATTTATTAGATAAATATATATAAATTTATTTTATATATTTTATTTAATAATAAAATATTATATATTTTATTTAATATATAAAATATATATTTTATATATTTATTAGAGAGAGTACACACACACCAGAGGGAGAGGGAGAAAGAAGACTCCCCGCTGAGCAGGGAGGCTGATGCGGGGCTCAATCCTAGGACTCTGGGATCATGACCTGAGCCAAAGCTGCCTTTGGCTCAACCACTGAGCCACCCAGGCACCCTCCTAAATGTCTTTTATAGCCAGTTTATAGGTTGCATTTGGGTGTGGTGTTTCTTTTAATTTACAACAGTCTCTCCACTTTTTTTTTTAAATGGTACTAACATTTAGAGACTGGCTCTGCCCCACATTAGGAATCTGACTGTAGTGTCACCAGCCATCCTGGTTTGCCTGTGACTGTCCTGCTTTAAGGACTGATCCTGTATCCCTCCTGGGATCGGATGCTTTGTTTCCTTATGGTGGTCTTTAGCTCTTCCTTCCAGCCCCTGAATTTCCCGTAAATGTGGAGTACTTGGGATCAGAAGCTTGATTTGATTCAATTAAACCATATTTTGATAAGAATGCTTCATAAGCAATGTTGTGTGCTTTATGTCAGTCACATCTTATCAGGAGACACGTAATGTCAGTTGTCCACTCTTAGGTTGATGATTTAGGTGGTGGCCCTCAGAACTCTCCATGTGATTTTCTCTTTGTAATTAACAAGAAATCTGTGGGGTGTTACTTTGGTACAGTGTGATTGTCCTGTCCCCCAGAAACTAAAGATTTTAGCATCATCTGTTGGTTATTGTTTCCTTATTTAGTAATTTGGTTTTCTGATTTTTAAAATGTATTCCCTGGCTTGGTGATTTAATTGGGGTTGGAAAATGTTGATTTCCTAATTCTGTCATCCAGTCTATATTTCTTAGCTGTTTTGTGTTTTGTGTTTCTTGTGTTTTGATGAGATTTTCCTCATCTGTGGAATATGAATCAAAAAGGGGAAGTAAAAACCTAATTCTTTCTCCTTGAACACCAATTTTCAGAGCAAGAAGTTGATGTAATAGTTCCAGTAGTAGCTAGTTTTACTGACTTATTTTCATGTCACTTGACTCAGTGTTTTTCTTATTTAAATTCAGTATTATACACTCATTTCAGACATTTTCTTTGTAATATTAGCTCAAATCTTCTCATTTGTCCAGTGATATAGTCCCTTGAGGCTGGCTCCCACGTCCTTCTTTTGTACATTTTTAAAATGATTTTTATTATTTGACAGAGATCTCAAGTAGGGGGAGAGGCAGGCAGAGAGAGAGGAGGAAGCAGCCTCCCTGCTGAGCAGAGAGCCTGATGTGGGGCTCAATCCCAGGACCCTGGGATCATGACCTGAGCCAAAGGCAGAGGTTTTAACCCACTGAGCCACCCAGGCACCCCCATTTTTTAAAGCTTTTATTTTAATTCCAGTTAGTTAACATACAATGTAATATTAGTTTCAGGTGTATAATTTGGTGATTCAAGAATTCCATGCACCACCCAGTGCTCGTGCCAACAAGTGCCCTCCCTAATCCCCATCACCTATTTAACCCACCCCCACCTTCCTCCCCTCTGGTAACCACGAGTTTGTTCTCTATCATTAAGAGTCTGTTTCTTGGCTTACCTCTCTCTCTCTCTCTCTCTCTCTTTCTCTCTTTTTTTCTTTGCTTATTTGTTTTGTTTCTTAAATTCTACATATGAGTGAAGTCTTTCTCTGACCTATTTTGCTTAGCATAATACTCTCTAGCTCCATCCATGTCATTGCAAGTGTCAAGATTTCATTCTCTTTATGGCTGAATAATAATCTGTGTGTGTGTGTGTGTGTGTGTGTGTGTGTGTGTGCATGTATAAGAAACTATGAACACTGGGGTGCATGTATCCTTTTGAATTAGTATTTTTGTATTCTTTGGGTAAATGCCTAGTAGTGCAATTGCTGGATTGTAGGGTAGTTCTATTTTTAACTTTTTGAGGAGCCTCCATACTGTTTTCCAGAGTGACTGCGTGAGTTTGCATTCCCACCAACAACAGTGCAAGAGGTCTCCCCTTTCTCCACATCTTCACCAACACCTGCTCTTTCTTGTGTTGATTGTAGTCACTCAAGAAATGAAAAATCCAATTAAAATATGGGCAGAAGACATGAATAGACATTTTTCCAAAAAAGACCTACAGATGGCCAACAGACACATGAAAAGATGTTCAGTGTCACTCATCGCCAGGGAGATGCAAATCAAAACTACAATGAGGTATCACCTCCCCCTCTCAGAATGGCTAAACTGTCATGTCCTTTTGACATTCCTCCATGAGTCTTCAAGCACTTCCTTAGATTCTGGTGCAAGATTCCTAGGCTCAACCATACATTTCCCTGCCCCAGTCCTGGAAACAGCCATTTCCAAGGAACGCTCGTTCCTTCTAATGGAGAATGGTATTTAGAAACCAAGTTCTGGATGCTGAATGTTAGAAGCAAAATTTAATAGTTACTGCATTTCTGTCAGTGAGCTGTAAAGCATTAGTACAGTGACCAACTGTCCTGATTTACTCTGAACCTGGAACTTTCAGTGTTAAAACCAAGAGCATCCTATGCAAACAGGTAGAACAAGGTGGTGACCCTAAATTGGTCACATTGTTAATAGTAATGATTAAGAAGGAACAATGGAAATTGGGGTTGTGATATGTATACTGGTAGTAGCTAAAGTAGCTGTAAATTACCAGGGGAGTTAAGGGTTTGTATTAAATCTGTTCCAGCTGTAAAATATCTAGGTTTAGAGCAGTGGATCACAAACTTCACTGTGCATTAATATCACCTGGAGAGCAATTTAAAGTACTGAGCCCAAGGGCTGCCTGGGTGGCTCAGTGGGTTGAGCCTCTGCCTTTGGCTTAGGGTCCTGGGATTGAGCCCTGCATTGGGCTCTCTGTTCAGCAGGGAACCTGTGTCCCCTTCTCTCTCTGCCTGCCTCTCTGCCTACTTATGATCTCTCTCTGTGTCAAATAAATAAAATCTTTAAAAAAATTAAAGTACTGAGCCCTGGGCCAGGGACTTTACAATTTAATTGGTTTAGGAGGAGTCTCAGGAGTCAGTATTTAAAAATTGTCCCCCCGCCCAATGATTCTCATGCGCTGCCAGGGTTGAGAACCAGTGATCTGGGCAGGGCTTTGCCTTTCCTAGTGTGGCATCTGGACCAGCAGGATTAGCATCATCACTTAGGAGCTTGTTAGAAATGCAAACTTTCAGACTTCATCCCAGCTGGATGAGAAACTGGGGATGGGACCCACCAATCTGTGTTGTAACATACTCCCCAGGTGGTGCTGATGCTCACTCAAGTTTGAGACCCACTTGTTCAGAGCAACTGTTCCTCAGCCTTGGTTGCACACTAGAATCACCTGGAGACCTTTCAAAACAGGTTTCTGGGTGTCACCCCTTCAAAGAGTCAGATTGCCTTCATTTTGGGTGTGGCCCTAGCATTGTTTTTTTTTTTCTTAACTTCTTTTTTTTAAATTTTTTTAATAAACATATAATGTATTTTTATCCCCAGGGGTACAGGTCTGTGAATCGCCAGGTTTACACACTTCATAGCACTCACCATAGCACATACCCTCCCCAATGTCCATAACCCCGACCCCTCTCCTGACCCCCCTACCCCCAGCAACCCTCAGTTTGTTTTGTGAGCATTGTTATTTTAAAAACTCCCCTAGATGACTCTAATGTGCAAGTAAGGCTGAAAACCGTGACCTGGGGTTTTTGTCTCCAAGCCCGGTGTTTGACTTGATTAGCAAAAATGCACATCAAATTGCAGATAAAAAAAAAAAAACTAGCTACAGCAAAGGAAACAGTCAAGAAAACAAAGAGGCAACCCACGGAATGGGAGAAGATATTTGCAAATGACAGTACAGACAAAAGATTGATATCCAGGATCTATAAAGAACTCAAACTCAACACACACAAAACAGATAATCATATCAAAAAATGGGCAGAAGATATGAACAGACACTTCTCCAATGAAGACATACAAATGTCTATCAGACCCATGAAAAAATGTTCATCGTCACTAGCCATCAGGGGGATTCAAATTAAAACCACATTGAGATATCACCTTACACCAGTTAGAATGGCCAAAATTAGCAAGACAGGAAACAACATGTGTTGGAGGGGATGTGGAGAAAGGGGAACCCTCTTACACTGTTGGTGGGAATGCAAGTTGGTGCAGCCTCTTTGGAGAACAGTGTGGAGATTCCTCAAGAAATTAAAAATAGAATTTCCCTATGACCCTGCAATTGCACTACTGGGTATTTACCCCAAAGATACAGATGTAGTGAAAAGAAGGGCCATCGGGGCACCTGGGTGGCTCAGTGGGTTAAAGCCTCTGCCTTCGACTCGGGTCATGATCCCAGGGTCCTGGGATCGAGCCCCGCATCGGGCTCTCTGCTCAGCAGGGAACCTGCTTCCCTCTCTCTCTCTGCCTGCTGCTCTGCCTATTTGTGATCTCTCTCTCTGTGTCAAATAAATAAATAAAATCTTTAAAAAAAAAAAAAAAGAAAGACAAGAAGGGCCATCTGTACCCCAATGTTTATAGCAGCAATGGCCACGGTTGCCAAACTGTGGAAAGAACCAAGATGCCCTTCAACGGACGAATGGATAAGGAAGATGTGGTCCACAGACACTATGGAGTATTATGCCTCCATCAGAAAGGATGAATACCCAACTTTTGTAGCAACATGGACGGGACTGGAAGAGATTATGCTGAGTGAAATAAGTCAAGCAGACAGAGTCAATTATCATATGGTTTCACTTATTTGTGGAGCATAACAAATAGCATGGAGGACATGGGGAGTTAGGAGAAGGCATTTGGGGGAAATTGGAAGGGGAGGTGAACCATGAGAGACTATGGACTCTGAAAAACAATCTGAAGGGTTTGAAGAGGTGGGGGGGTGGGAGGTTGGGGGAACCAGGTGGTGGGTATTAGAGAGGGCATGGATTGCATGGAGCACTGGGTGTGGTACAAAAACAATGAATACTGTTATGCTGAAAATTAAAAAAAAATGATTAAAAATTAAAAAACTAACTAGGTGTGTAATGCATAGGCCAAATAGCTTGCTTTTTCGCTTCCTCCTTGTCTAGCCCACCCAGGGTTTCTAAGCACTGGTTTGCACTCCTTTGAAAAGATTTTCATCCCTTGAAAGCATTCCCTTTCCCATTCTTCCAGCAGTTAATTCTGGTGGGTGTGGTAGTGAGCGGGGCTTGAGATACGATCAGTTGCTATTAATTCTAGCCAAGCTTTAATGTAACCCTCAGCCATGGCAAGAGAGAGCACAAGTAGGGGGAGCAGAAGAGGGAGAAGCAGGGTCCCCACTGAGCAGGGAGCCCAATGCAGGGGTCGACCCCAGAACCCCAGGATCATAACCTGAGCTGAAGGCAGACACTTAACCACTGAGTCACCGAGGTAGCCCAAAACGTGAACTCTTTTAATATTAAAGTAGGACAGTTGTTTTAAGGATTTCTCTTTAGCCTGTCTCTACCTGTCTTCCAGAACTAGCTTCTTCTCATTAGGCTCAACCTAGAGTTGCTGAACCTATGAGTGCGATTTTGGCATTGCCCTGAATGCAGGCTTAGAATTTTACCTACGGCAATGGTTCCTAGTCTTAGCTGCACAATGGACTCATCTGGGAGCTTAAAAAAAAAAAAGCTCCTGGTTCCTGAGGCTTGGTCCCTAACCCCAGATATTCTGATTTAATTAATCTGGGGTGTGGCTCAAGGATCTGGGGTTTTCAAGGATTCCCCAAGGTGATTGAAATGTGCAGTGGGGGTTATGATCCTCTGATTTGGGCTGTGGTTCCCAAACCTGTCCGCATAATAAAATTCCCCAGGAATCTTTTAAAGCTTCTAAAACCCAGGCCACACCCTGCACCAGTTAAATAATCACAGCCTCTGGAGTGGGACATAGGCGTTGGTAATTTTGAAGTTTCCCCATGATTTCAATGTGCAACCAAGTGTTGAGAACCACAGGGTGAGGGTATTTGATTTTGGGGGGTTTGGGAGAGAGAATAGGATGATTGTCATTTGCTGAGATGTAAGCCTTCTAACCCTTCACCTTCAAAATCATATTGTCAATTTATAATTGACAGGGGCATCATTGTCATTTTTCTAAGAGATGCATTTCAAAATGGCATGGTCATAAAATGCAGTCATGAACCAATTGAAGCTCCCTCAGAGTTTATCAATTAATTCAAGTGCAAAAGGAAAATTGAAATGGAATATAATTATGTCCCAGACTTAAAAATTTTCCATCAGCTGATTTGGTTTTTATCACTATATGTATTTCCACATTATATTTCCCATTGTTTCTTGTCAAAGATTAAGTGGGATGGCAATGCTGACATGTAGCCCAGATTCTATATAGTGGAGGAACATGTCAATACCAAGCCCATTCCTAACTTTTAGGGATCCTCAGAGTACATGGAGGGGGAGAGGCCTTTGTTCTCAGGACTGAAAAAAGGAATTTAAATATTTAAAACTGTTGGGATGTACTGCTTGCATTTGACTGATTACCTTTATTTGTAACCAGTCCAAGGAATACCTGAGGAGATGGCCTTATCATATACTTAACTGTTTAATTGTTTTCCTCCTCCAGTTAGACTGTAAGTTTGAAGGCATAAGGCTATCTCCTGTTCACTGTTGTATCTCTGTTTAGTACCCAGTCCAGTGTCTGAAATGTACAGGTGCTCAGAGAGGCAATATAGCATACCGGCCAAGAGGACCAGCTTTGGAATCAGTCTGATCTAGCCTTGAATCCTGACTCCATCACGTACATGCTGTGTGAACTTGGGTGAGTTATTAACCTCTCCAACCTGTTCCTGCTCCCTGTCCCTCTGCCTGTAAAAGAAGGGTAATAATAGTACGTAGCTCATGGGATTGTCGTGACCCATTTAGCAAGACATTATTTGTAAAGCACCTTGCAAATTGCCTGGCACATAGTTTGCATGCAGAAAGGCAGGAGTTACTCTTTTTTTTTTAAAGATTTTATTTATTTATTTGACAGACAGAGATCACAAGTAGGCAGAGAGGCAGGCAGAGAGAGAGGAGGATACAGGCTTCCTGCTGAGCAGAGAGCCCGATTAGGGGCTCGATCTCAGGACCCTGAGATCATGACCTGAGCCAAAGGCAGAGGCTTTAACCCACTGAGCCACCCAGGTGCCCCTCTTTTTCTTTCATTTTTTTTTAAAGATTTTATTTATTTATTTGACAGAGAGAGATCACAAGTAGACAGAGAGGCAGGCAGAGAGAGAGAGAGAGAGGGAAGCAGGCTCCCTGCCGAGCAGAGAGCCCGATGCGGGACTCGATCCCAGGACCCTGAGATCATGACCTGAGCCGAAGGCAGCGGCTTAACCCACTGAGCCACCCAGGCGCCCCTTTATTTCATTTTTTTTTAAAGATTTTATTTACTTATCTGACAGACAGAAATCATAAGTAGGCAGAGAGGCAGGCAGAGAGAGAGGGGGAAGCAGGCTCCCTGCTGAGCAGAGAGCCCGATGCAGGACTCGATCCCAGGCCCCTGAGATCATTACCTGAGCCAAAAGCAGAGGCTTAACCCACTGCACCACCCAGGGGCCCCTCGGCAGGAGTTATTAATAATCCAATTACTAGTTAAAGGAATAAATGGATGTCATAGTCTGCTTTCCCTTCCCTCTCTTGAGGTTAACGAACCAAAATAACCTAATCAATTTGGTTTCTGTCGGATTTCAACACTTAATTTCAGGCAAATAAAACCAACCACACATTGGAAAGAGTCTCTTCCCTGTTGGTATTGGTGTTTCTCAGCATTTATGTTATAGTCAAATAATGTGACTTCTAGTAAAAAGTTTAAATAGAGTTTGGAGGAAAAAATGAAGCATAGAAAACAGATAAGGCCATCCCTCTCATTTTGTCACCCTCAAAATATTGGTTACTAAAATAACCCATTTGTCAAATCCCCTTGTACTGCTGTGAGAAGTGCTAATGTAAGACATGTTTTCTGAAAATAACCATCATGAGGTGTCATGAATTAAGGGCTTTGGTACAGAATTGATAAAGTTCCCTTCTGGGTAGAATAGCTCAGGATCATAAATTGCACAGAACCTCTCTTGGCTTACCCTTTCCACCTCTTAAAAGGAGGTGCTGCATAGGATTCTAGATTGGATCCTAAACAGAAAAAGGATGTTAGTGGAAAAACCGGTGAAGATGGAATAAAGTCTGTAGCTTAGTAAATAGTATTGTACTATATTGTTATTGTCCTGGTATTGATCACCATACTAGTGTTATGTGAAGTGTTAATGGAAGCTGGGTGAAGTATATACAGTAACTCTGTACTATGTTCACAGCTCTTCTGAATATCTGAAATTATTTTGAAATTTAAAAAAACACCCTAAACATAGTCTTTTAAAAACTAAGCATACTGATTGAAAGCTAATTCTAGTAAAACAAAGTGTGGGCAGGTGTTCAGGCCAGGGCTCCGGGGATAGAGTAGTGTTCACCCAGACACCTAGTTATTTGCATAAGCATTACCTGTGATAAGGTGACAAGGGGCAGGAGTAGCATATAACAGTTATTTTACAATAAGGAATTTCTGGCAGCCTATCAAAAAACAGTTCCTTTCTTTCAGTATAAGTTAACCTGGCTCAGAACACAGCAGCCTGACCTAAAGAGGCCTAAATATAAATGCTCCAATCAAAAGACATAGGGTGCCAGAATGGATTTAAAAAAAAAAAAAAAAAAAAAAGACCCATCTACATGCTGCCTATAGGAGACTCATTTTACACCTAAAATACCACACCATTGAAAATGAGGGGATAGGGGCGCCTGGGTGGCCCAGTGGGTTAAAGCCTCTGCCTTCGGCTCGGGTCATGATCCCAGGGTCCTGGGATCGAGCCCTGCATCAGGTTCTCTGCTCAGTGGGCAGCCTGCTTCCTCCTCTCTCTCTGCCTACTTGTGATCTCTGTCTATCAAATAAATAAATAAAATCTTTAAAAAAAAAGAAAATGAGGGGATGGAGAAGTATTTATCATGTAAATGGGTGTCAAAAGAAAGCTGGAGTGGGGCGCCTGGGTGGCTCAGTGGGTTAAGCCTCTGCCTTCGGCTCAGGTCATGATCTCAGGGTCCTGGGATCGAGCCCTGCATCGGGCTCTCTGCTTGGCGGGGAGCCTGCTTCCTCCTCTCTCTCTGCCTGTCTCTGCCTACTTGTGATCTCTCTCTCTCTCTGTCAAATAAATAAATATTTAAAAAAAAAAAAAGAAAGCTGGAGTAGCAATATTTATACTGGGCAAACTAGATTTTTTTTGAAGATTTATTTATGTATTTGAGAGAGGGAGTGTGTGCAAGCTTGAGTGCATGAATGGGGTGAGGGGCAGAGGGAAAGAATCTCAAGCAGACTCCCTGCTGAGTGTGGAGCCCAACCTGGGGATCCATCTCGCAACCCTGAGATCACAACCTGAGCCAAAACCAAGAGTCTGACACTCAACCGATTGAGCCACTCAGGTGCCCCTGGACAAACTAGACTTTATTTTTTTTATTTTATTTATTTGCCAGAGAGAGAGAGAGAGAGTACACACAAGCAGGCAGAGAGGCAGGCAGAGGCAGCGAGAGAAGCAGGCTCCCCGCTGAGCAAGGATGCGGGACTTGATCCCCGGACCCCCGGATCATGACCTGAGCCGAAGGCAATGGCTTAACCAACTGAGCCACCCAGGCATCCCCAAACTAGACTTTAAAATAAAGACTGTAGCAAGAGGTAAAGGAGGACACTATATCATAATAAAGGGGACAATCCAGCAAGAAGACATAACAATTTTAAGTAGTTATGCACCCAACATGGGAGCACCCAAATACATGAAACAATTATTAACAGACATAAAGAAACTAATTAATTATAATACAATAATAGTAGAGGGCTTTAACACTGTACCTACATCAGGGGACAGATCATCTCACCAGAAAATCAACAAGGAAACAATGGCTTTGAATGACATACTGGACCAGATGGACTTAACAGATATAGTCAGGACATTCCATCCTAAAACAGCAGAATACACATTCTTTTCAGGTACCTATGGGACATTCTCCAGAATACATCACATATTGGGTCACAAATCACGACTCAATAAATACAAAAAGATCAAAGTCATACCACACCCCTTTTCTGACTGCAGTGCTATGAAACTAGAAGTCAACCACAAGAAAACATTTTGAAAGACTACAAGTATATGACGGTTAAGCAACATGCTACTAAACAATGAATGGATGAACCAAGAAATCGCAGAAGAAATGAAAAAATACATGGAAACAAAAGAGAATGAAAATACAATAATCCACAACTTTTGGGTTGCAGCAAAAGCAGACCTAAGAGGGGATTATATAGCAATATAGACCTACCTTATGAAGCAAGAAAAATCTCAAAAAACAACCTAACCTTACACCTAAAGGAGCTAGAAAAAAACAAAAACAAATGAAGCCTAAAACTAGCAGAAGGAAGCAAATAATAAAGATTAGAGTAGAAATAAATGATATAAATTTTAAAAAAGAACCTGTGGGTGCCTGGGTGGCTCAGTGGGTTAAAGCCTCTGCCTTCGGCTCAGGTCATGATCCCAGGGTCCTGGGATTGAGCCCAGAATCAGGCTCTCTGCTCAGCAGGGAGCCTGCTTCCCCCTCTCTCTCTGCCTGCCTCTCTGCCTACTTGTGATCTCTCTCTGTCAAATAAATAAATAAAAATCTTAAAAAAAAGAACCTAATAAAACAGATGATTGAAACCGGGAGCTACTTCTTTGAAACAATTAATAAAATTGCTAAACCCCTAGCCACACATAGCAAAAAGAAAAGGGACCCCTAGCCACACATAACAAAAAGAAAAGGGAAAGGACCCGAATAAGTAAAACCACAAATGAGAGAGAAATAATAACCAACACCACAGAAATACAATTATAAGAGAATATTATGAAAAACTCTATGCCAACAAACTACACAAATTTGTTGTAGGAAAAAATGGATAAATCCCTAAAAACAAACTATCAAAACTGAAACAAAGAAATAGAAAACATGAACAGACTGATAACCTGCAAAGAAATTGAATCAGTAATCAAAATATCCCAACACTGATAACCTGTAAAGAATTTGAATCAGTAATCAAAAATCTCCCAACAAACAAAAGTCCAGGGTCAAATGGCTTCATAGTGAATTCCACCAGACATTTAAAGAAGAGTTAATACCTATTCCTCTCAAACTATTCCAAAAAGCAGAAAAGGAAGGCAAACTTCCAAATTCATTCTATGAGGCCAGCATTACCCTGAGAGCAAAACCAGATAAAGGCTCCACTGAAAAAAGAGAAATATAGGCCAGTATCCCTGAGGAACATGGATGCAGAAATTCTCAATAAATATCAGCAAACTGAATCCTCCAATACATTAAGAGAATCATTCACCATGCTCAAGTAGGATTTATTCTTTGGTTGCAAGGGTGGTTCAATATTTGCGAATCAATCAACGTGATATACCACATTAAGAAAATAAAGGATAAGAGCCGTATGATCATTTCAATAGATACAGAAAAAAACATTTGACAAAGTACAGCTTCCATTCATGATAAAAACCCTCAACAAAGTAGGTTTAGAGGGAACACACCTCAACAGAATAAAGGTCATACATGAAAAAACCCATAGCTAATATCGTCCTCCATGGAGAGAAACCAAGAGGTTTTCCTCTACAGTCAAGAACAAGACAGGATGTCCACCCTCATCACTGTTATTTAACATAGTACTGGAAGTCCTTGCCATAGCAATCAGACAATAAGAAGGAAAAAAAGGCATCCAAAATCATGGAGGAAGTAGTAAAACTTCCACTATTTGCAGATGACATGATACTCTTTATAGAAAACCCAAAAGACTCATCCAAAAAACTGCAAGAACTGATACATGCATTCAGTAATGTTGCAGAACACAAAGTCAATGTACAGAAATCTGTTGCATTTCTTTTTTTAAAAGTAGGCTCCATGCCCAATGCGGGGTTTGAACTCATAACCCTGAGATCGTGACTTAAGTCAGACGCTCTACTGACTGAGCCACCAAGGCACCCCATTACATTTCTATACACCAATAATGAAGCAGCCGGAAGAAAAATCAAGGAATCAGTCCCATTTACAATTGTATCAAAAAAAAAAAAGTAATATCTCTAGGAATAAACCTAATAACTAAAGAGGTGAAAAACCTGTAATCTGAAAACTATAAAACACTGATGAAAGAAACTGCAGATGACACAAAGAAATGAAAAACATTCTGTACTCATGGATTGGAACAACAAATACTGTTAAGATATCTATACTACTCGACTGATGAATCAAGACCTGTATCCCTGAAACAAATACATTGTATGTTAATTTTTTTTAAAGTTTTCTATACTACCCAAAGCAATCTACACATTTAATGCAATCCCTATGAAAACACCACCAGCATTTTTCACAGAGCTAGAACAAACACTCCTAAAATTTGTACGGAACCACAGAAGACCCTGAATAGCCAGAGCAACCTTGAAAAAGAAAAGTGAAAGAGAAGGCATCACAATTATGGGCTTCAAGTTATATTACAAAGCTGTAGTGATCAAAACAGTATGGTACTGGCACAAAAATAGCCACATAGAGCAATGGGAAAAAATAGAAAACACAGAAATAAACCCACAACTACATGGTCAATTAATCTTTGGCAAAGCAGGAAGACTATCCAATGGGAAAAAGCATTTTCAACAAGTGAACAGCTACATGCAAAAGAATGAAACTGGACCATTTTATTACACCATACACAAAAATAAATTCAAGATAAAGACCTAAATGTGAAACAGGAAACGATCAAAATCCTAGCGGAGAACACAGGCAGTAACCTCTTTGACCATGGTCATAGCAACTTCTTTCTAGTTATGTCTCCTGAGGCAAGGGAAGCAAAAGCAAAAATCAACTGTTCAGACTTCATCAAAATGAAAAACTTCTGCACAGTGAAGGAAACAACAAAACCAAAAGGCAACCTACGGAATGAGAGAATGTATTTGCAAATGACATATCTGATAACGGGTCAGTATCCAAAATGTGACTTCTAAAAGGCAACATCCAGGGGTGCCTGGGTGGCTCAGTGGGTTAAAGCCTCTGCTTTCGGCTCAGGTCATGATCCCAGGGTCCTGGGATCGAGCCCCAAGTTGGGCTCTCTGCTCAGCGGGGAGCCTGCTTTCCTTCCTCTCTCTCTGCCTGCCTCTCTGCCTACTTGTGATCTCTGTGTGTCAAGTAAATTTTAAAAAAAATTAAAAGGCAACATCCAAAAGGAAAAATAATGCAGTTAAAAATGGGTAAAAAACATGAATAGACGTTTTTCTAAAGAAGACCTACAGATGGCTAACAGATAAATGAGAAGATGCTCAACATCACCTACCAGGCAAATACAGGTGTGTGACCTCACACCTATCAGAATGGCTAAAATCAACAACACAAGAAAGAACAGGTGTTGGTGAGGATGCAGAGAAAGGGAGCCCTCTTGCACTGTTGGCGGGAATGCAAACTGGTGCAACCACTCTAGAGAACAGTATGGAGGTTCCTCAAAAAGTTAAAAACAGAATTACCCTACGATCCAGCAATTGCACTAGTAGGCATTTACCCAAAGAATATAAAAACACTAATTCAAAAGGATACATGCACCCCAATGTTTATAACAATGTTGTCTACAATAGCCAAACTATGGAAACAGTCAGTGTCCATCAACTGATAATGGATAAAGAAGAGGTGGTATACATATACAATGGCTTATTACTCAGCCCCAAAAAAGAATAAAATCTTGCCATTTGCAATGACAGAGTAGTAGAGAGTATTATATTAAGCAAAGTAAGTCAGAAAAATACCATGTAATTTCACTTATATGTGGAATTTAAGAAACAAAACAAATGAGCAAAGGGAACAAAAAGAGAGGCAAACCCATAAACAGACTTTTTTCAAAAAGATTTTATTTGAGAGAGAAAGAGAAAGCATAAGTTGGGGGGGAGGGGCAGAGGGAGAAGGAGAGGCAGACTCCCCACTGAGCAGGGAGCCTGACACGGGGCTTGATCTCATGACCAGGAGATCATGATCTGGGGTTGAAGGCAGACGCTTAACTGACTGAGCCACCCAGGTGCCCCAAGAAACAGACTCTTCACTATAGAGAACAAACTGATGGTTGGTTTCCAGAGGGGAGGTGAGTATGGGGGAATGGGTGAAATAGGTGATGGGGATTAAGGAGTGCACTTGTGATGAGCACCGGGTGATGTGTGGAAGTGTTAATTTACTGTATTGTGCGCCGAAAACTAACACTGTATGTTTACTGGAATTAAAATAAAAATGGAAAAAATGAACAAATTAAAACTGAAAAAAAAAGAGATCCAAATATATATGTTGTCTTAAACTCCCATCTTAGAGTTTGGTCAGCTAGGTGTTTGGAAGGAATTTTTCACTGTAGTGCTAAGCCTGAAGTGGTAATTTCATGCCCTGAGCATGAGAGGAGTGGGAAGAATAAAGATCCAGCCCATTTTAAAGCACCAGGCCCCTTAGCACTCAGTTCCTTCTCTATTCCCTGGATCAAATGAACTGTGGCGTTAACTCCTGTTATCAGCTAAAAAGCAGGTGTTTGTGTAACCTAGGGTGACCAGATGACAATTTAAAAAGGTGTTGGCAGAGGGGGAGTGGAATCAGAAAGGACTGTGGCACTCTTTGTTCTCTTAGGTTCTTTTAGGATGAACTCTTCTATGTATGTTTTTCAGAGTTCTGATCAGCATGTGTACATGCTGTTTTCTGTTTTCATTTAACATTTTACATTCTGCTTCCCACTTGTGCAGTGCATGTAATTGTCATCTTTAATGGCTGGGTAACATTTCATTGTATTGAATAGCATGATAGTTCTTAGGACTGGGCTCATTTCTCTAAGCAGATATAAAAGGCTTGCTGTTTCTTAGCACCAGAGGTCTATTTTAGTTCCTGGAAGTGGAGACTAGCATGAGCGTGGGATTGCGTGGGATTCTTGAGTCATCCTCACGCAGCACAGTTTGAGTGCTTTGTTAACATCACTCAGCCCACCACCCGACAGCAGAGCCTTCTGGGCTCCCTGGACCTGAGCCGTGCACTTCAGAGGCATAGGGATGGAAATACAAGCCCCCCGACTCTCAAAACCCCCAGCTGATACTATCTCTGTGCCAACAGCAAGAAGTTCTTGCTCCTTTCTCACTCACCTGGGATAGCTCCACCTGTTTCACATAGAGATACTAGAGAAAAGGCAAGGAGAGTGGGAGGACGGATTATTATAGCTAAAGAAGTTAAGGTGCAGGTCAGAGGTGCCATGGCTAAGATCTTTGAGGAACACCTGTGAAAAATGAAGTAGGATGGGATGATTTCCAGCCCTCACTCTCTATATCTCATTCCTGTCAGAAATCCCAGTTTGGGTCATCCAATAAAGGGTTAAATGGGATTTGAGACAAAGCAGTGAATCCAGGCTTGACCTCTATGCCACCCATGGCCAAGGGCATTTTATGGTTAAGAATGCTAGTTGGCAAGATTCTCCTGAGAAGAGTATTATATTCAGTGCGCTTGGTTAAATCTCACTAGTAGCAACTGCCTTGAAAATGAGTGATTCTAATTGGTTATTGGGAGGGAAGAGTGATATTCAAAACACAACTGGTATGGCCCAAGCACCAAACACTCAAACGGTCAGGGATTTATGGCTATGTTGGCTACTACTGGTTTCCATGCTCTAATGCTAATTGATCCCTGTTCTTTCTGAACTCTTGCTGTGTACTCATTATATGACCTGTGTTCTGCAGATCGCACTGGATAGGATACCAGTATTGCTGAAAGGGTACTCCTGGCAGGTAGAAACAACATATAAATGAAGAGTGGTGAGTAGATGCCAGGAGTTGAAAACCATTCCAAACAGAGGGACTCCCCCCACCCACCTGTGCATATTGAATTCTCTAGTCTGAAAACCTGGGCCTGTCCTGCCAGACAAAATCAACAAGTGCTCAGAGCCATGTGGGTCTTGTTGAATGATGGACCAAGGTCTTTTGCTCACAAAGTGCCTCTGAAATGGAGGCAAGCTTTAAAAGTCCTAGAGGAGGGGGGCTCCTGGGTGGCTCAGTGGGTTAAGGCCTCTGCCTTCGGCTCGGGTCATGATCTCAGGGTCCTGGGATCGAGCCCCGCATCGGGTTCTCTCTGCTCAGCAGGGAGCCTGCTTCCCCCCTCTCTCTCTGCCTGCCTCTCTACTTGTGATCTCTCTCTGTCAAATAAATAAATAAAATCTTAAAAAAAAAAAAAGTCCTAGAGGAGTGAGGCCAAGACCCTGACAATGAAAGGAGAGAAACTCCTAAGGCAGCCACTTGCCTGAAAGAAAATTTGCCTCTGAGGGTCAAGAAACTATCCTTAAGCTAGGTCTTGGGCTGCCATGCTGAGACATAGATTTGTAAGACTTCTTTGGCACATCTGGATGTTCAAAGACAAGGATATGGGAGGCAGTGGTTAGCAGTGGTTATATAGTTACCCTAAATTCTCCATGCTCTTTTCACATTAGAATCCAAGGCATCTCTGGGTTGTTCTTTATAGAGAAGAGGATGCCTTTCCCAGAAGCGGGGGTGTAGCTGTCTAATGATCTAAGCTTCTCCCCTAATCATAATAATAGCCTCTAACATTTAATGAGCTACTTAATATGTGCCAGGCACTATGTGAAATATTTTTATGTGGATTTTCCCCTTTGATCCTGACAACAACTCTGTGAGGTAGGTACTCTTAATTCTGTCTTCCTGGGGGAAATTGCCAAGGTTACCCAGCTTGATATGGGATTTGGAAAGTACAGTAACAGCCTGCAGCAACAAAATTAAGATTCACTCAAAAAATAAATAGAGGTATGCAGGCTGTATTTGGGGGGATATTCTTGAAATAACTGTGATTAATGGATTCTATGTAAGAAAAATTTGGTTGACGCTCAGGAACACATACATTGTACAAAGGGAAGCATGCCAATATACTGAAATGCAGATTTATCAGGTTGTTTCAACTTAAATTCCCCAACTTGCCCACATTCATAGGTAGCACTCCCGCCCCCTTTTAACCACACTTCCCTCTTGGCTGAGAAAGCATGCGTGCCTCATAAACATACATGCTGTAAAGACAAATGTGGGTGATCCAGTTTTCTTAAGAACCCAAGTTTGTTGAATTACATTTCCTGTTTGATAAAACTCGTCTTCAGTAGAGCTATTTGCTGACTTGCTGGGTGAGAATAATTGTCAACAGAATTCTCCAGTGACATTAGGCAAGTTGGAGGAAAGTAGGTGGGTCGAGAGTGGCCATGGAAGACCCAAGGAGGAAGCTGTATATTTGGACTAGAAAGATACAGTACTGGCTTGGGCACACAGGAGATGTAGATTTTAAGAGCAGCTCTGTCAATGGTCAGCTGTGCAATCTTGGGCAAGTCACTTAACCTCTCTGTACCCTAGACTTCTCATCTATTTAACAACTGAGGTTGGACTAGAGGCTCTGTAAGGTTACTTCCAGCTCCATGACTAATAGGCTGAGCCTCAGTCAGAAGCCTATCAAACATCCACAAGTGGGGGGCGCCTGGGTGGCTCAGTCAGTTGGGTGTCTGCCTCCCGCTCAGGGTATGATCTCGGGGTCCTGGGACCGAGCCCCGTGTTGGGTTCCCTGCTCAGCCGGGAATCTGCTTGTCCTTTGCCCTCTGCCCCTCCCCCCTCTCATTTTCTCTCTCTCTCTCAAATAAATAAAATCTTATAAAAAAAAGATTCAGGGGTGCCTGGGTGGCTCGGTTGGTTAAGCATCTGCCTTTGGCTCAGGTCATGATCCGTGGGTGCTGGGATCAAGCCCTGCATGGGGCTCCCTGCTTAGTGGGGAGCCTGCTTCTCCCTCCCCCTCTGCCTGCTGCTCCTCCTGCTTGTGCTCTCTCTCTGTCAAATAAATAAAAGAATAAAATTTAAAAAAAAATCCAGAAGGTGCCTCGGGTGGTTCTTTTGGAGATAAGGCCAGGTGTAATGCATAATAACAAATGATGCAGGCTTAGACAGTGTCAGGCACTCTAGATGGGGTTGTAAGACTGATCATTCTGTGCGAGGTTTCTATATTTCAGAAACAATGAGGGGCTAGTTGAGGGAGCATAAGGTAAGAGTTAAGAGCATGAGTTCTGGAGTTGGATCTTAGTTTGAAAACCAGTTCTGCCACTTCCTCATGGGTGCCCTGGGACAAATGATTTGACCTCGCTAAATGTCAGTTCCTGCTTCTGTAAGATGACAAAAGCAATACTATGTAAGCACTTAGCCCAGCACCTGGCCAAACAGAAGTACTCAGTCACCACATCTGCCACAGCTATTGGTGTGCTTATCCCTATCAAAGTTAATTCTCCTGACTTGGGCATGGCTACACTTCACTTTTCCTGGATGTAGCTTTTCCTTTCTGCATGGAATCTGAGAAGAGCATAAACAAATCTTTCTGGCCTGCCACCTTCTCTAGAGTCAGATCTGGATTCAAATCCCTGCTCCGCTTCTTACAGGGTGTGGGACCTCGGGCAAGTCATTTAACTTGTCTGCTCCTTAGCTCCTGCATTTGGGAAAATGCAGGTGGGTCTACCGCCCACCCTTAAGGGTTGTTGTGCATAAGATGATGAATGTGAAGAACTTAGGCCTGTGCCTAAGGCCTGAGGTCCAGAAGGCACCCGATCAATGTGGTACAAGTAATAGTTGTAGGAATAGTAAATACTACCACCACCTTCCTTGGGATTATCAGAGGGTTGAATGTGTACAAGCTCATACAGCATTTGCATACCTAATCCAAGTGTTGGGAGAGGCAGCCATTGCCGTTTCTTGGAGCGATAGTGAGGGAATTGTTGCCACAGACTCCACAGACCATGGCTGGCCATTTAAAACCAAGGTGTTTTTTTGTTTTTGTTTTTGTTTTTTTTCTGGAGGCATGACAAAATGATTCAGTAGGACACAGTTCTCAGCAGCGAAGTTCTATTTATTTCTACCAGTCCCCTTACACCCAAGAACCTCAGGGGGGGAGAATGGAATTCCAACCTGACCCTTTACTTCTAAGGCTCAATTTCAGTTGGTCACCCATGACTTATTGTTCATGGGCTTCATGAGGAGCACCCAGGGGCAGAGACGTAACATCTCTGTTCTTCTTTGCCAAAAGTCATCTTCGTTCTCAAATGGATGCCGCCTAACTTTTCTTGAGCCTCTTGGGGCAGGTGTAAGCTTCACTTGACAGATGGTAGGAACAATGGGAGTCCACAGGGATGTGATGTTAAAGTAGGTGGACTTGTAGGTAGGGGGGACTTTAGTGGTATTAACAAATAGAAATGAAAAAACTGAGCAGTCCTGATGGTTCTTAGAGATGAGCCTATTTACTGAGGGAATGATAGGAGATTTTTTTTTATTTCCCTCCATTTTTCTCTTGTACTCTGTTAAAAGTCTGATAAGAGAAAGAAAACAGTGAGTCACTGCAAAGTGAAGCTAAGCACCAGGTTTCCTGTCCTTCCCAGATCACTCCCGGTTGGGAGGGTGTTGGCTCCTACACCCAACAGGGGTGTAGACTGCATCCCTCCAGACACCTGCCCTCTGCCCTGGCCTCATACTTTCAATCAGTCTTGCCCTCTTCCCTCTACCCTTCATGGAATACTAACCACAGGATCCAAAGGCTTCTTCACAGGGATTTTCCAGTAACATCTCTTCTGTGTCCCATGTCTCCAGTTTTTTTTTTGCCTTGGGTTCTGAGATTATAGAAATGAAAAATGAATTTCAGTTTTGGACAGAGATTTAGGGGTAATTCCTCACATCTAGAAAAACACTTCCTCTGCATGTCTACCAGATTTCTTCCACTCAGCTCTCATCCTCACCCCTTGTCCCCGGAGCAGTGCCTTTCTCCTCCTCAGTGGCCCTGGCCAAGGCAAGGCCCCTCCGTATAGGTAGAACAACCCAAGGCTCTGGGGTGGCCTGAAGGGCTAGATCCCTTGGAGAGCAGAGGTGACATAATATTGACAGATGACTATCATGGACAGTGGGGTCCCAAGAAACACTGGAAAGGAGTGGCCATTAACAACAATGGGCCTTCAAGGTCTCACAGTTTTTTTTTTTTTTAAATGCCTTTATTGTATTAGGAATGATTGTATATGCTTATTAGAAAAACTAGAATTTCCAAAAAACCATACATCCAGAGAAAGTCACCTAGGCCTTTTACTCCTCAAAATCACCTAGTATCTCACCCCTAGAGAAAACCACTGCTGTTTTGGTGATTTCCCTTCAGATATTCTGTGCCTGTGTACATATCATGCTGAACATGCTAGACTCTGATTTACCATTTTCTCTAGCAAAATATCAGGCTATGGAAAACTTTCCATGTCAGTAAATATTATGCCAATAATATTATGTCAACATTATGCCTTGTAATGTCTGCCAATAATATTATGTCAACATTATGCCTTGTAATGTCTGCATAGTATTCGATTGTATGAATGCACCATAATTTATTTAGCCATTTCCCACTATTAGTCCTTTAGCTTGTTTCCAACTTGGAGCTGTTGTACACAATATTGGGTTTCCACATTTAAAAAAAAGATTTTATTTATTTATTTGACAGAGAGATCACAAGTAGGCAGAGAGGCAGGCAGAGAGAGAGAGGGGAGGAAGCAGGCTCCCTGCTGAGCAGAGGGCCCGATGCGAGGCTTGATCCCAGGACCCCAGGACCACGACCAGAGCCAAAGGCAGAGGCCTTAACCCCCACTGAGCCACCCAGGCACCTGGGTTTCCACATTTTTAACGTGGAATGTGTGTGTGTGTACACACCCAACTTTAAGTGGAATGTGTGTATATGTATGTGTATATATATATGTATACACACATACACACACATACATATTGAGAGAGGGAGACAGACAACCAAACTACTCACCATAAAGGTTGTATCAATTTGTACTTCGACCACTGGAAATCATAACCTTTAAGATAACCTGATAGCTGTGCAAAGATCTTGTGTCAGCCAGTGCTGGAGTGCTGGGAGATCTTACTGGGCTACCAGAGGGTAGTCCCCAAGCACTCTCCCTCTACCTCACCTGCTTCTTCTACCCACCAACCATAGTATGAGAAAAGAGTTTCCAACTCAAAATAGGAATACTCTTTTATAAATTATGAGAGAAGGCCTATATTTTCTTTTCTATCTTTTCTTTTCTGACTAACCACTGGTCCAGCATTACCTTCAAAAAGATCATTGACAATTGGAGCTGGGGTCTGCAAGTCATCACTTTGATTGTAGCAAAGCTCAGTAGTGTTCCGAGTTCTGTTTCCACCAGAGCATTCACCTTCCTCCATGGGTTCATCTAAAGCAAACGTTACTGATATTATTCTTTTTAGGCCTTAATCTTATACCTTCTTTCTGTACAGCAAGAAGATGGAGGGGGGGAAAATGTCAGTTGTTGCTCTGACAGTTCAGGGATTGGTCCCTGGGGCAGTAACATTTAAAGAGCCACTTACCTGTAGGATTGGCTTTAGGGGCCTAGCTTCCACTGAGTGTTGTCCTAGATGATGTCTTTTTTCTTTGGACATTCCCATCCTGGTAGCAAAGCTGGGAAGAGAGGAAAGACAGAGCAATAGCAAAATAGACACACTTCAGCCTCCAATTGAATGTAGCTATGACCCTATCCCTGCTATATGCCTTTGGACATTGGAGGGGAAGAGAGAGCAAGAGGACATTTAGGTCTTTTATTCTTCAAAACCTTAATCAACTCCTGTTTTTTTTTCCTTTTTCTTCTTTTCCATATTCCTGTTGTCCCTCATCTTTCCTAATTACTGGGAGGAACAGAGAACTTAAAGCAGAGAATGTAGAGTAGATTTACGACTCTTTGCCACAGAATGTTTCAATCAGCTTCTTAAGGAGCTCATGTTCCTTTTCTCCTCTGTGTGGCAAACCAGGCAACAGGAACCTTGTTTTGCAGATGCTCTAATACCGATAGGTTTGGCTTTACCTTTCTACAACGCATTCCACTAACATGAGGGGAGGGTAGGTCTAACAACTTTGGAATGTTCATGGTCATTGCCCTAGCCCCATTTGGGTCAACTGATCTGGAAACACTTGCTCAGCATAGCACAGAATCCAAACACCACCCAGGCCTCCCTGCGTACACTGAAGACTGACTCCTGCATCTGTTCTTATTAGTACACCTAATAGAGGCCCTCAGTACCTGTCTGATGAGCATCTTTCCCCAGAGCCTCTGGTGCCCTTGGAGGTTGGGATGTTCAAGGTGAGTGCCTGTTGGCGAGTACACAGCTCATCATACTTATCCCCAATGGCAGCTAATAGCCAGCGCAGCCCTTCAATTATGGGCTGATGGTTCCTTTTTTGTAGGTTTTTGATGGCTGAACAGGGTTCCTGTGACAGAAAGAGAAGAGAAGAGAATGCTCTAACCCAAGGGACTGGAACCCTTGAGCCCAAAGTCCGAATTATTCTCAGCCAAGAGCAGAGGTACCCTTAAGCTCTGCTATGCCTATAGAGGCTCTCAGACTTCCTAGGAGATACCCAGGACCCACCCCTGAGAAGGTAAACGAAAAGAGAAGAGTTGAGGTCCTTTAATAAAGTGATTGTGGTGTCATGTCCTGGATGTGTGACGTTGGGCAAGTCACTCATAGCCTCTGAGCCTTAGCTTTCTTGTCCATAAAATGAGGCTATTGAAACTTCTAATTGTACAGAGCTATTTTGAAGGCCTAATGAGAAAACAGATGTGAAAATGTCTTAAGAATGCATTATTTACTGTCAGTGTTGAGTCAGAAATCATCACTGTAGATGTTGCCTGTGGGGGAGAGGCTTTGCCTGAGACCCAGCAGATGGGGCTGATTATGGAATGGGCCAGGGGATGCATCAGCTGGACTCAAGAGGGTGAGAGGGAGGGAGGGGAGGAAGGGGAGTTGATACTTACCACTCGGCACAGGGACTTGTTCTCATTCACTAGCCTTTCTAGGAGTAGATATTCAATAATATCACAAGGTAGGAGGGCATCCTTCTTGTCTTGTTTGTTTGCCAGGCTAGAGCAGGGCATAGGAGAGAGGAAGGGAAGAGAAGAGGAAGAGTGTAACAGAAATTGAGGCCAAGGGCAAGCAAAGAAGGGAAGGAGGAGGAGAACCAATCAAATCTAGTACAACTACTGTATATCCAGGAACTAGCTTTAAAAACATAACCAGTGGGGGGCACCTGGGTGGCTCAGTGGGTTAAGCCTCTGCCTTCGGCTCAGGTCATGATCCCAGGGTCCTGGGATCGAGCCCCGAGTACGGCTCTCTGCTCAGCAGGGAGTCTGCTTCCCCGCCCTCTCTGCCTACTTGTGCTCTCTCTCTCTCTGTCAAAAAAATAAATAAATAAATAAAATCTTAAAAAAAAAAACATAACCAATGGGATGAGGCAGAAATGTTTCTAGCCAACTCTAAGTGGAGAAAAGAAGAGGACAGATAATTTGAATTCAAGATAATCCCCTGGCCTCACTTCTCTCTTCCTCTACTCTGTGCCATCAAACTTGAATTAGAATGGCTAACTGGGATATGAATAGAATTGGAGTTTTTAACACACCCTCCCAACCTCTGTTCAGGCTTGAATTGGGGGTACTAATGAGGAATGAAAAAAACAAAAAGGGAGTGAGGGAAGGGTGAGGAATGATGGGCCACCAGAATTACCACCCTGGAATGAATGCTAGTTATATAACTCTTGGGTAGTTGGTGAGAGTAGGAGTCCATTGATATCAATTATACAAAACAGGAGTTGTTTTCTGCCACCTTCTCAGGGTCAGAGATGGAAAGTGGCTTTTGAAAACTGCCCCCAGAGGACTGGCCCACTTCCTTTCACTGAGCTGAAGGGAAGAGGAGGTCACGCTGGGTGTGACAAAGGGACCACCCTTCCTGCCTACTTCTCTTCTGAGGATACATGGGAAGGGGGAATTGGGCACAAAAGCATAGGCTTACAGTAGGAGAGGTTTCCCTGCCACTCTTTTATCAGCCAGCAGATGTGTCATGATGATCTTCACTTCTTGCATGCGGCCTAAGTCACTGGAATCCAGGACAAAAACAAGTCCATGTGCCTGTGCATAGTAGTTTGGCCAGATTTCTCGGCCCTTCATGTCTCCATTCAGGTCATAGATGGAAACTTCATACTCATCCAGCAAGAGTGTAATCAGTTCAGGTTTCATACAATTGTCCATTCTACTGGGAAGTACTAGCAGCCACAAAGCAAGGGAATAGAGTTAGACATAAGAATTTGGTTAGCGATGATCTGAACCTTGACCAGAGCCTGCTCTGAGGAATCCAACTGAGGCGTCTTGCCATTCTGCTCACACTCATGGATTCATCTTCCTCAACCAGCACTTGGTCATGCTATCCTTTCCTGGCTCAGTAGCCTTCAGTGAGTACCCACTGCTCCCAGGATAGAATACTGGCCCCTTTGCCTCCTAACCTTCCAGACCTGACACCAGTCACACAACCACTTTCTTCCTCCCTCTGCTCCTTGGCTAGTGTTCTTCCCATACCACAAGAATGCCATGCTCTGTTTTGCCCTGGGCCTTCACAACATGCTATTCCCACCGCTTAGAACACTTTCACACTACTCTCTGTTTGCTTAGTGTCTTTTTTTTTTTTAAAGATTTTATTTATTTCTTTCACAGACAGAGATAGGCAGAGAGGCAGGCAGAGAGAGAGGAGGAAGCAGGCCCCCTGCTGAGCAGAGAGCCCGATGCGGGGCTCGATCCCAGGATCCCAGGACCATGACCCGAGCTGAAAGCAGAGGCTTTAACCCACTGAGCCACCCAGGCGCCCCTGCTTAGTGTCTTTTAAAAAAATACATCAATTTAGGGGCATCTGGGTGGCTCAGTGTGTTGAGCCTGTGCCTTCAGCTCGGGTCATGGTCTCAGGGTCCCGGGATTGAGCCCCGCATTGGGCTCTCTGCTCAGCAGGGAGCCTGCTCCCTCCCTTCTCTCTGCCTGCCTCTCTGCCTACTTGTGATCTCTCTCTGTCAAATAAATAAATAAAATCTTTAAAAATATATATCAGTTTAGATTGTGTTGCCTCTAGGAATTTTTCCCTAACTCACACCATCATCTGCCAGGCTAGACAAGGTGCCTTTCTTCTAGGCTTACCACTCACAGCACATATTAGTGTTATAAAGTCTATGATTTTATTATCTGAGTTCTAAACTACAACAGGACAGGAACCCTTTCAGTTCTGTTCACCGTTGTATTCGTGATGCTGAGCACAGAAGCTGGCACACAGCTGGCAGAACAGATATTTGTTGAATGAATTTTGGTGAATGAATGAATGAATGAATGAACGAACGAACAAGGGGCCCTTTTCTCCCAGCCTTTCTTCAAGGCCTACCTCAAGTACCACTTTTTTTTTCGGAAGCCTCTCTGACCTGTCCATTTCTCATTTCTCTCGTTTTTATTGAGCATGTGGTCTAGTGAACTGGTTCTTAACCTCATTCCGTGTGTATCCTGTCTTCTCAACTAAAATGTAAGCTCTGTCAGGGAGGGGCTCCGCATTACCTTACATATAGTAGGTACTTAACAAATGTTTATGGTGCCTATTACTGTGGATGAAAGTATGAAGTCCTCTTTCTCATATCTCCTCCAAGAAACCATTCCAAACTCAGATGCATTTACTGTTTTAAGGCTATGGCCAGGGCATAGAATCCCATAGAGTGTTCCATACCTCTTTCAGCTCCCATAGAAATGCAGTTCAAAACGACAGTTTTATACACATTGCAGTCTTTTGAACTCACAGTCCAACCTGGCTCTCTCCCCACATTAGTAGTAAAATGATTTTTATAGATTCTCTATACTCATACCTGGGAGTTTTAACACCAGAATCAGCAGCTTCTTATTTATATATAGTCTTAGATCTACCTATGACACTTTCCATGAGATTGCCAGAAGGAGCCATTTAGCTGAGACATTAGTAAGATGCTTTCAAATCTTCGGAAATGTATACTATACACATATTTACGTGTGTGTGTGTGTGTGTGTGTGTATAATATATATATAATCTATATTATATTATCTATATTATCTATATAATATATATTATCATTACATTTTCATGTTAGTCAATGATCTTTTTAATTATAGTTTTCAGACAACAGTTTTCAGTCACAACTTTGATATGGCATTTGCTATGTATTAGATTACTTAAAAATAGTGAGTGAACAGGTTGAAATTCCATAGGTAATTTTTTAATCTTATTTCCTGCATCCAGGCAAGATTTTTTTTAAGAAATTTTTTTTAAGATTTTATTTATTTATTTGAGAGAGAATGAGTGAGAGAGAGCTTGAGAGAGGAGAAGGTCAGAGGGAGAAGCAGACTCCCCAAGGAGCTGGGAGCCCAATGCGGGACTCGATCCTGGAAGTCCAGGATCATGACCTGAGCCAAAGGCAGTCGCTCAACCAACTGAGCCACCCAGGTGCCCTAGGCAAGATTTATATCATTTTTTTCTCTGTCAGAGCAAAACATTTTCCCTAGTTTCTTTTTTTTTCTTTTTACTTGAAACCTTACCAGTTCCTTCCATAATGCAATCTATTGTTGGTGAACCTTAGAAGACATGAGAAGTTGTTTCCTGATAATTTAAATTTCTTTTATTTCCGCTATTAATTTGTAAACTCTCTGAGGACAGGCACTGAGTCTAATTTATCTCTACATTCTTTTTTTTTATAAAGATTTTATTTATTCATTTGACAGACAGAGATCACAAGTAGGCAGAGAGGCAGGCAGAGAGAGAGGAAGGGAAGCAGGCTACCTGCTGAGCAGAAAGCCGGACTCGGGGCTCAATTCCAGGACCCTGAGATCATGACCTGAGCCGAAGGCAGAGGCTTTAACCCACTGAGCCACCCAGGCATGCTTATATCTACATTCTAAAGCACAGTCTGGGGACTCTGATTCAGAGATACATAGAGGTGATCGTGAAGTCCTACTTTATACCAAATAAATCAGAACCTCTATGTTTGGGACCAGGCATTTGTATGTTTAACAAACTCCTATAGTGAAGAAAATCCCCAGGTGATTTTTCTGTACTTTTAAGCTTGAGACTCACAGCCTTAGAGAGCAATGAAACTCATGCCTGTTGTGTCTCAGCATCATCTGGTGCGCTTGTTAAGATTTTGTATCTGTGGGCCCACCCAGACCAAAGTATCAGAACCTCCAGGCACCTGGGTCAGTAGGTATGAAATCCCCCTAGGTGATTCTGAGTTTAGGCTCTCAGTACTCACTATGCTCAAAGGATCACCTGTGGAGCTTTTAAACCCTGTGACAGTAGGCCTCATTCTTTGAAGGTTTGATGCCACAGATCTGGATTGAGGCTTAAGCATTTTTTTTTAAAGCTCCCCAGGTAACTGAAAGCTATTGCTGGATTTGAGAGGCACTGCTCTAAATGCCCTCATTTAGGGCAGCTGCCCATGCTCATGTTTGGGTTTCTTGCCCCCATGGGACCATGCCAGGCAGAACAGTTATAGTGAATGGTGTCATTGATAATAATGGCTTATATCCCAAAAATATTTTGTAGCTGGTATCTTCAAATGTTCACACAAGTTAGAACTTGTAGATTGAAATTTCCTTCCTAGGTTATTGTTTGTTCTTGGCAATCATAAACATCTGCAGGAGCAGGGGAGGCGAGCTATTGCATTTTGGGTACTAGATTGACTCTGGTTGTCCTGCATGGCCAAAGATGGCCCTCGACAGCCTTCAGGTTGTGACATCAGTGACACTTTGCTTCTTCACCATTCAAAACTATTCTTTGAATGAAGTCACAACCATATACCTATTGGCTTATGAAGCAGCCCCAAGGTAGTCACCAAGCACAAGGCAAGTTATACAGTAACACGTCAAATAGATTATAGGCTCTTTCCTTGAGGAATTAGAACGAAAAGCAGGCACGGTTCTCACAGACAAAATAGCACATGGCTAATTGCAAGATGAATGCTTCCCAAAGCTGGCTGGCCACCAGGAACACCTGGGGAGTTTTTTTTTTTTTCTGGGGAGTTTTTAAAAGATGGATTCCCAGGACCCACCCAGACTGGATGGGAATCTGGGGCTGGGGCTGAGTTGGGGCTCTAAAAATTATCCCCACTTTCATCAGTAATCTTGTGATTTATCCTGGCTCCTTGATTTTCCTGCTACCCCTTAGCTTTTTACCATTTCTGCCTATCAGAGAACTGGGAGAGGTAGTGTGTCAAGTTTTCTGCCTATAAGGGGAAAGGACCGGGGAGGGGGAGGATGGAGAAGTTGTAAAGAGGCAGCATGTTGCCTGAGGAGAATGGGGGAGAACATTCCACAACTATTGAGTACCTGCCCGAAGATACTAAAAGCACAGAGACTAAAGATACAGAGCTGAAAAGATCTGTAACTTCTCAAGAGGCTCACAGTCCAGGGGAAGGACTTGCTGTCATGCAGTGATGTCATAAGTGCAAGCTAGAGAGAGGCACAGAATAGAGCAGGAGCTGAGGAAGGAGGCGCTGGGCATTAGGGATGACCCAGGTCAAGCTGGGGCCAAGTGTAGGCTTGTGTCTGAAGGCATTTGATTAAGCAGTTAGATAATGAAGTGGATGAATTGTTAGGTAGTGAGACAGCATGTACAGAGTGTGGGCATGTGAACTAGAATGCTATGATCACGGAGGAGTGGCAAATAATTTGTTTTGGCTTTATCAGGGGGCAAATGCAGAGACGGTGAGAAAATGAAGCTGGAGGAGAAGTCAAGGACCAAATCATGGAGGACCTTGTGTGCTGCTGAAGAATTTAAATTTTGTTTTGATGATAAAGGGAGGCTTTGGTTTTGAGCAGGGAAGTGCCATGGTCAGATTTTTGCATTAGATCCTTCAGGCAACTGTGTGCATTGAGAACTGGGTGTACAACTACAGATGGCAAGATCAGCCAGCAGGCAGTCACTGTAGTTCAAGGAGATTGATGCAGGCTTCCAGTAAACAAGTGGCAGAGGAGTCAGGTGAGCCGTTGCCTGTACTTTGCTGAGGGCCCAGGTTATGTAAAGCTCAGCCACATCATCACACCCCTTTTTCTGTTTTATACACTTAAATGGAGGTCATCCTATGCTGGGCTCCCTACTTGGCTGACCAGCAGTTAGATGGGTCTTCGCAGCTAGAATAGTTGTTCCCTGAAATTCTGTGTAACTATTGCTTGAAATGTCAAGGTATTAAACTGGAGATCTGGTATTAAGCGTGCATGCCTCTGAACTGACAACATTTCTCAAGCTCCAACCCTCTATATTAACTGTCACAAAGAGTTTCATGTTATTAAACTTCTTCATCATCCCACACTTGTCTCTCTTATCTAGACCAAATTCCACTTTAATTGAGTTCTGAAACTAGACACTGTTTGAAACATGCTATCCTTTAAAATTGACTGCAGTACTTTACATAGTTTGAGCTCATTCATACTGACACTATGAGAGGACCTTCAATTAGGATGTCTTGTAAAGGGAGAGGCGACAGACATTACATAAACAGGCTGATCGTACCTGAGGAATGTGTGTGTGTGTGTGTGTGTGTGTGTGTGTGTGTGTGTGTGTGCGCGCGCGCGTTTGCGTTGGGAAGTGATTATCTTCAAAAGACGGAACCTGAGGGCCATGAAGTAAGGCTAGGAAGAAAGGAATGATTATTTAATTGGCCCCTGGGGACCATAGGAAACCTAAACCAGAATATAATGCTCTTAATTCCTTACATCTTTGGAAAGCCTCCACAAGAACAGTTTTGCCTGAGTTGTCCAATCCAATGATAATGATGGTCACATTCCTGGAAATAGAAAAGAAAAATGAGCCAAAGCCTTAAAAAGCACTGTTAGTTCTTAGGGTAAACAAAGAATTCTATTCTTCATTGATGTTTGAGGCTCTGCCTGTAGGAGTCTCAATGCATCTACCATAAAAAGCACAGCCAAGGTGGTAGAAAGTGGCATGGGAACCCCTTCCTAAAGCCTCCAAGGATGCATTTATTCCCTGATTTACTTGCCTTGTAGAATTGGCCATCCTCCCCCAACCTTGCCTCCAATCTTGCAGACGTTGCTTAATCACATTCCCTTACAATATATATCATGAAGATTCGTCCCTTGAGGGACTTTGGGCCAATACACTGGAGGAAATGGAATAGGTCTAGAGAAATAATTGCAATATTACCTTCGTGTCTCTTCAGTTGTCTTTAGCCGAGACCAGCAAGAGGTCAGCAGCCGGAACATGATTCAGCTTGATTCTTTAATATTAAGGGAAACAGATAAATGAAAAATCAGCCCCATTATTAACACTGAGCCTCAGTCATCTTAGGACTTCACAGGTGCTAATAAAGTCTTAAGTCAGAAGTCCATAACTTCATGCTATCCAACCTTGTCTACAAATGTCATAGAGGGAGAAACGTAATTCTCAACTCCACTGGAAGGTACCTGCAAAGTGGGAGGAATTTCTTATTAAAGCAACCCACCATGGGCATGATAACATCAGTTATGGCCTGTCCCTTCAGCCATAGTTCATCCCTGTTAGGAATATCTCCATTCAGTCCTGGGTGGGGGTGGGGTGTGCAGCAAAACCTTGGAGAAGAACCAGATTAGATTTTAAGAAGGACCTATTGGGAGATCCAAGTGACAACTATCCACTGGGCTTGGTTCTTTTATTGCTTTCTGCTTCAAATATGTATGTATTGATGACCCACTGTCATAGATTTCATACAATTTCTAGAACTGTAAGGGACCTTAGAGATCACCTAGTCTAACAGATTTCAAACATCAGTGCAGGTACCCCACTCTTTAAGATTCTAGGTTGCTGCATAAGCTCCCCTGGTGGTTTCAAAGTGCAGTGATATTTGGAAATGATCACATAAGTAAAAAGGGCAATTTAGACAATCACTTCAATGTTTATCCATGTTGTAGTGTGTATTAGTATTTTGTTCCTTTTTCTGGTTGAATAATATTTTGCTGTGTGTATATACCACAGTTTGCTTATCCATTCACCAGTTGATGGGCATTTGGATTGTTTCTACTTTTTGGATCGTATGAATGATGGTGCTGGTGTTTTCAGCTCTCTTGGGTCTATACCGAGGAGTGGAATTGCTGGGTCATATGATAACTCTATGTTTAACCTTTTAAACCTTTTTGAACCTTTTGAAGATGTGTCAGACTGTTTTCCAAAGTGGCGGCAACATTTTACTCTCCCACCAGCAGTGCAGATGATTTCCACTTTATCCACATCCTCACCAACACTTATTGTTGTCTGTTTATAGCTATCCTAGTGGGGGTGAAGTGGTATCTGATTGTGGTTTTGATTTACATTTTCCTGTTGACTAATTATATTGGATCCCAGAGCTGGGGTAAGTTCCCACTGAGTTAGTGAAACACTTCAACTGATACTTCAGATGGGCTTTGCCTAGCTACCTCATGAGCACAGGGCATGTCCAACTTATCATGGATAACGTAACAAGGTTCTGCAGAGTCAGTCCCTATTTTGGAGAATTGCCATTACCAAATAGAGACTCACAGTTCATAGCACTACTTAGAGTACAGTTTATGCCCTAGGAAAATCGTTTGGTTCCCCATAAGGACCTCCTGGAGAATGGCTGTGGCTTATGCCTGATGAAAGGGAAACCTTATATATGGCTTGTGATCAAATCCAGCCTTATTTCCACTTTGCTCCTGAAGCTGAAAAGACCTGGAGCCTGAAAACACCAGAGCCTAATTATCTGGGTTCCACAATAGCCATCTCCCTTTGAAATGAGACCAGTAGCAGCTTCATGTCTATGTCCTGATAACTGGCCAAGCTTCCTAGCTTGATCTCACGTTCTCTGTACTTGTTAGTGTCACCAAGAAAAGTCAAACTGACATCACACAAGTCTTTCCTCAAGACCTCTAAAGAAGGTTAAATAGGATAACTGAGGAGGAAAACAACTGAGCTAGGGTTTAGTGGTCATTTCTTTCATCTCCAGTGTCTCTCCTAAGTATCCTGGGGTGAAATCACCTAAATTAAGCCTTCATATCTCTTTTCTGTAAATAGAGATAATGATATATTTTGCTTACCTTGAGGTGGTTAATTATTTATCTGATTAGAAGTTGGTTCTTTTTGGATGAAAGACATAAGATATGTAGAGTAATAGGAAGGTGTGTTGAGCTTTCTAGCCTTCTTGCCAGATTAATACAGCTCAGTTGCCTGCTTGTGAAGGGTATGGCGATGGCCTAACAATGGCTGTCAAGACTCTGACATATCTATGGCAACTACTGCCTGGTTCATAGCAACCAAACCCACATCTTCCTACCTTATATAATTACAGCTAATTACTAAATGAACTTTTAGTTATCATAGTTTTTTTTTTCAGTTTACAAAGTATTTATATATTATACAAACTGTTTTTTATACAAAGTAGATCTTTATTTATATAGAACTTAGTATGTGTCAGCCCTCATGTAAGTACATTATACATATTAACTCATTTAATCCTTATTACAACATTGACAAAAAGTGGGGGCTGTCATTCCTACTTTTTGGAGATGAGGTTCACAACAAGATTAAATAATTTTCCCAGGGCTACCCAGCTAGTATGTGATAAAGCCAGAATCCAAACCTGTGTGTTCCAGCTTTAGAACCTGTATATTAGGTTAAGGGTCTCACAGGCTGTGTGAATGAGATGCTCTCAGGGACCAAAGAAACTGCATCTGTTCTGGGCCTCTTTGTCTCTTCTGGCCAAACTGTATTTTACTTACTCTGTTTTTGGTGAACTTTTAAAAAATAAACTTCATTTTTTAAAAGATTTTATTTATTTATCTGATGAATAGAGATCACAAGTAGGCAGAGAGGCAGGCGGGGGATGGGGGAAAGCAGGCTCCCTGCTGAGCAGAGAGCCTGATGCGGGGATCAATCCCAGGACCCTGAGATCATGACCTGAGCCCAAGGCAGAGGCTTAACACACTGAGCCACCCAGGCGCACCAGGATGGTTTTAGATAAACAGAAAAATCACAAAGATACTACAGAGATTGCCCATATACCCCACGCCCAGTTTCCTCTATTTTTAGCATCCTATGCTAGTATGGTGCATTTTTTCTTACAATTAATGAAGCACTATTCTTTTTTTAATGAATCAATCTATGTATTGGGAAATATAGTTAGTTACATCTTAGAATTTCACTGGAAGCAATATTCTTTAATGTCCTTCTTCTGTTCCAAGATCCCATCTAGAATCCCGTAGTATATTTTGTTGTCAAATCTCCTTAGGCTCCTCTGGGCTGTGACAGTTGCTCAGATTTTGTTTTTGATGACCTTGGCAGGAGTACTGATCAGGTATTTGTAGAATGGTCTTCACTTGGTGTTTGTATACTATTTTCTCATGAGTAGGCTGGAGTTATGTGTTCTTGGGAGGAAAACCACACAGGGAAAGGCCTTCCTCTTTACATCATATCATGAGTACATGCTACCAACATGATATATTGCTGGTGATGTTGACTTTGATCACCCAGCTGAGGTGGTGTTTGCCAGGTCTCTCCCCTTTATTCTCCCCTTTCCATACTAGACCCTTTGGAAGAAAGTCACTATGTGCAGCCCACACTTAAGGAATGCAGAGTTGTGCTCCACCTCCTTAAAAGTAGAGTATTTACATAAATTATTTGGGATTCTTCTGTATGGGAAGTTTGTCTATTTTCACTCATTTGTTTATTAAATCATTTATTAATACAATATGGACTCATGGGCATTTATTTTATACTTTGAGTTATAATCCAATACTACTTTATTTATTTATTTATTTCTGCTCAAATTGTTCCAACTTTGGCACTGGGCATTCTTTCAGTAGACTCCTGTATCCCTCTGACACACCTCCATCGTTGTGTTTTGTTTGTTTGTTTGTTTGTTTGTTTTAGCACTTCATTGCTTTCTGGCCCTATCAGATGCTTCAGGCTCATCTTCTGTATTCCCTGCCTTAGTCATAGAATCAGCCATTTCTTCGAGGAGTCCTGGATCCTTTCATTAGAGAATGGTCTTAGAAATCAAGATCTGGGTAGTAGATGTGCTCATTGCTACTGATGTGGCATTGCTTCTAGGCCCTCTCAGACGACAGAACAAGGAAATGTATGTTTGTTTACTAACTTGTGTATATACCTATAAATGTTTATGTGACAGTGTTTATGTATAGTGAACTAAATGAGATTGTACTGATGTTTTCAACTCTAACCCATCACCACTTGGATCATTCCAGCCTTTGCCCTTGGCTCATATGTAACCTCCCACTCCAACAATGAGCAACCCAGCTTCCATCATCCATGATCTATTGACTTGATTATTCAATCCCAGTATACATATATAGCAGTATTAGAATTCTTAACTCACACCTGCGAGTAACTTGATCAGCTAGAGTAGAATGCTCTGTGTACTTCCTTTTGCTTTTGCTGTTACAGATTCCACTTACTTGCAAAGTTACTTGGGTCAGTACTTACCCGACTTTCTTCAGTGAAGTTGTTTTGTACATTCGTAATACACATACTCTGATAAGTTAATTTTATGTGTCAATTTGACTGGGTCAGGGGTTGCCCAGATATTTGGTCAGACATTATTCTGGGTGTTTTTATTCTGGGTGAGAGTGTTTTTGGATGAGATTAACACTTACCTGAGTAGGGGTACATGGGTGGCTGAGTCAGTTAAGCATCTGCCTTTGGCTCAGGTCACGATCCCGGGGTCCTGGGATCCAGCCATTCATTGAGCTCCCTGCTCGATGGGAAGCCTGCTTCTCCCTCTCACACTCCCCCAGTTGTGTTCCCTCTCTCTCAAATAAATAAATAAATAAATAAATAAATAAATCTTTAAAAAACAACAACAAAACCCATTTACTTGAGTAAAGCAAATTGTGCTCCCCAATCTGTTGGCCTTACTCGATCAGCTAAAGGCCTGAATAGAACAAAAAGGCTGACCCTTTCCCAAGTAAGAGAGGATTCTTCCTATTTGACAGCTTTGGAAATAGGACATTGGCTTTTTTCCTGGACCCTGGAATCATGACCTGATCCAAAGGCAGATGCTTAACCAACTGAGCCACCCAGATGCTCCTGGGTATAGCTTTCTAAATACACAGGCACTTTTGAGTGCTCTGATTTCCCAAAGGAACTTTTGTCTTGGATTTTTCTCCCAGGAATTTAGGTGGTATATTGATGATATGGCTTATTGATAACCTTCGCAGCTGCAGGATTCTGTTTACCTTACAATATTTTTGAGCAATGCCCATCACTTTCTGCCCTGAATGAATTCTGATTTAGGGGAAACAAAGACTAGAACCTTTTTAACTTTTTATTTTGAAATAATCATAGTTTTACAGAAAGTTATATAAATAGTACAAGGAGGTCCTATGTATTTTTCACCTGGGGTTCCCTATTTTCCCTATTACTGGGGTTCCCTATTTTCCCTATTACTAACAGTAATACCTTATATAACTATAGTACAATATTAGAACCACGAAATTGACATTGACAAAACATATAAACTGTGTTCAGGTTTCACTAGTTTAACACACACTCATTTGTATGTGTATAGTTCTATGCATTTTTTGAAATAACGGCTTTATTGGGACATAATTCACAAACCAGACAATTCTCCAATTTAAAATCTGTAGTTCAGTAGTTATGTTCAAAGAGTTGTGCATCCATTACTGCAATCAATTTTAGAACATTTTGCTGCATCCAATAAGTTTTGGAATGTTGTATTTCCATTTTTATTTGTCTCAAGGTATATTTTGATTTCTCCTTTGCCCCACGTGTTTTTCAGTAGCATGATGTTTAATTTCCACCTATTTGTGAATTTTCCCAGTTTTTTCTGGTAATTGATCTCTAGTTGTATACCATTGTGTTTGGAAAAGTTGCTTGATAAGATTTCAATTTTCTTAAATTTATTGAGACCTTGTTTTGTAGCCTAACATATGATATATCCTGAAGAATGTTCCGTGTGCACTTGAAAAGAGTGTGTATTTTGTTGCCCTTGGATGGGATATTCAGTATGTCTATTGAGTCTGGTCTAATGTGTTTAGATGATCTATGCATTGGTGAAATTGAGATATTAAAGTCCCCTACTATTACTGTATTGCTGTCTATTTCTCATTTCAGGTCTGTTAAATATATGCTTTATATGTTTAGATATTCTTATGTTGGGTGCATAAATGATTTACAAATGCTATATCCTCTTGTTGGATTGATGCATTTATCATTATGTAATGACATTTTTGTCTCTTATTATAGTCTTTGTCTTAAAGTCTGTATTGTCTGATATAAGTATAGCTATCCCAGGTTCCTTTTGGTTTCCATTTGTATGGAACATCCTTTTCTATCACTTCACTTTCAGTTTCTATGTGTCCTCACATCTGAAGTGAGTCTCTTGTAGGCAGCATATAGACTTTTTCCCCCCATTCAGCCTATGTTTTTGAGCATTTTGTCTATGTTTTTGAGTATTTTGTTTACTTACATTTAAAGAAATTATTGCCATTTTGTTAATTGTTTTCTGGCTGATTTGTAGGTTCTCTGTTTTTTTCTTCTCTTGCTCTCTTTGTGATTTGATTTTTCTCTGTAGTGGTTTGCTAAGATATCTTTCTCTTTATCTTTTGTCTATCTTTTATAGGTTTTCACTTTGTGGTTACAATGAAGCTTTCATAAAACAACTTATATTCATAACAGTCTGTTTTAAGTTGATAACAACTTAAATTTGACCACATTCTCAATGTTTTTAAAAATTAATTAATTAATTTTTTATTGTGTTATGTTAGTCACCATAAAGCATATCATTAATTTTTGATGTAGTGTTCCAAGATTCGTTGTTTATGGATAATACCCAGTGCTCCATGTAATAGGTGCCCTCCTTAATACCCACCACTGGGCCAACCCATCGCCCTCCCTCCTCCCCTCTAAAATCCTCAGTTTTTGATGTCACAATTTACATCTTTTTATCATGTATATCCATTAACAAATTATCGTAGTTATTTTTACTACTTTTGACTTTTAACCTTCATATTAGCTTTATAAGTGATTAACCCATCACTTTGACAACATTAGATTATCCTAAATTTCACTATATATTTACCTTTACCAATAAGATTTGTACTTTCATATGTTTTCCTTTTTTTTAAAGATTTTATTTATTTGACAGAGAGAGACATGGTGAGAGAGGGAACACAAGGAGGGGGAGTGGTAGAGGGAAAAGCAGGCTTACTGCCAATCAGGGAGCCTGATGCAGGGAGCTGGATGTGGGGCCCGATCCCAGGACGCTGGGATCATGACCTGAGCTGAACAGCAGGTGCTTTAACGACTGAGCCACCTAGGCAGCCCTCATATGTTTTCCTATTACTAATGAGCACCCTTTTATTTCAGCTTAAAGAAATCTTTTTAATGTTTTTTTTAAGGCTGGTCTAGTGGTGATGAACTCCTTTAGCTCTTGCTTGGCTGGAAATCTCTCCTTCAATTCTAAAAAATAACTTTGCTGGGTAGGGTATTCTTGGATGAAAGTCACATGCTTTATCTTTCCACCCTCAGCCTTTGCTGCTGCTAATTTACTTTCTGTCTCTATTGATTGCCTATTCTAGACATTTCATATAAGTGGAATCATACAATACATAATCTTTTGTGATATGATTCTTTCACTTAGCATAATATTTTGAAGATCCATGCATGTTGTAGCATGTATCAGTACTTCATTTTTTATTGCTAAGTAATACTCCAATTTGCTGGATATACCACATTTTGTTTATCCTTTCATCAGTTGCTGGACATTTAGATTGTTTTTATTTTTTGAGTATTAGGAGTAATGCTGTGATGGACATTTATGTATAAATTTGTGTGGGGGGCATATCTTTTTATTTCTCTTGATCATATACCTAGGTATGGATTGTATGATAACTGGGTCATATGGTAACTCCATGCTCAACTTTTCAAGGAAATGTCAGATTGTTTTTTTTAATAGACTTTTAAAAAAAGATTTTATTTATTTATTTGACACAGAGAGAGAGAGAGACAGTGAGAGAGGGAACACAATCTAGGGGAGTGTGAGAGGGAGAAGCAGGTTCCTCACTGACCAGGGATCCTGATGCAGGGCTCAATCCCAGGACCCTGGGATCACGACCTGAACCAAAGACAGACACTTAACCAACTGACACACCCAGATGCCCCCTGCCAGATTGTTTTTTAAAGCAGCTACACCATTTACAATCCCACCATCAGTGGATGAAGGTTCCAATTTTGCCACATCCTTGCCAGCACTGTTTTATGTCCTTCTGATTATAGCCATCCTAGTGGGTGTGAAAAGGTATTTCATTGTGGTTTTGATTTGCATTTCCTTGATGTCTGATGATATTGGGCATCTTTTAATGTTGGCCATTTGGGTATATCTTCTTTGGAGAGTATCTATTTATATCTTTTGTCCATTAAAGAAAATTGGTTATTTGTCTTTTTATAGTTGAGTTGCAAGAGTTATTTATATATTCTGGATTCAAGTCCTTTATTAGATATATAATTTGCAAAATTTCCTTCTATCGTGTGGGTTGCATTTTCACTTCTTTTTAAAAGTCTTTGTTTAGGGGCGCCTGGGTGGCTCAGTGGGTTAAAGCCTCTGTCTTCGGCTCAGGTCATGATCCCAGAGTCCTGGGATCCAGCCCTGCATTGGGCTCTCTGCTCGGCAGGGAGCCTGCTTCCCCCTCTCTCTCTGCCTGCCTCTCTGCCTACTTGTGATCTCTCTCTGTCAAATAAATAAATAAAATCTTTTTTTAAAAAAAAGTCTTTGTTTAAATTCTGGTTAGTTAACATAGAGTGTAGTACTAGTTTCAGGTGTACAACATAGCGATGCAGCACTTCCATACATCACCCAGGGCTCACTGCTGAAAGTACCCACCTTAATCCTCATTACCTAGTTCACCTATCCTTCCACCACCACCCCCCTGGTAACCATCAGTTTGTTCTCTATAGTTTAGAGTCTGTTTCTTGGTTTGCCTCTCTCTCTCTTTTTCTCTTTGCTCATTTGTTTTGTTTCTTATATTCCACATATGAGTGAAATCATATGATATTTGTCTTTCTGTGAACTGACTTATTTCACTTAGCATAGTACTCTCTAGCTCCATTCATGTTGCAAATGGCAAGATTTCATTCTTCATTATGGCTGAGTAATAACTTTTTTACTTTCTTAATGGTATCCTTTGTAGCACAAGTTCTAAAATTTGATATAGTCTAATTTATCTGTTTTTCCTTTTGTTGCTTGTGCTTTTGGTATCACATCTAAGATACCACTGCCTAATCCAAGTTCATGAAAATTTATGCTTATTTTCTTCTAAGAGTTTTAAAATTTTATCCCTTACACTTAGGCCTTGCATCCATTTTAAATTAATTTCTTGGGTTTTTTTTTTAATTTAACTAAATTCTATGCTCAATGTGGGGCTTGAACTCACAACCCCAAGATCAAGAGTTGCATGCTCTACCAACTGAGCCAGCCAGGCACACCTCAATTGATTTTTTTTTTTTAAAGATTTTTTTTTAAAGATTTTATTTATTTATTTGACAGAGAGAGATCACAAGTAGATGGAGAGGCAGGCAGAGAGAGAGAGAGAGAGGAGGAAGCAGGCTTCTTGCTGAGCAGAGAGCCTGATGTGGGACTCGATCCCAGGACCCTGAGATCATGACCTGAGCCGAAGGCAGCGGCTTAACCCACTGAGCCACCCAGGCGCCCCTCAATTGATTTTTATATACGGTATAAGAGGTCTCCAGTTGTATTTGTTTGCAAATGGATATTCAATTGTCCCAAAATTCTGTGCAATTTTAACACATGCATAGATTCATGTATCCACCATCATAATAAAGACCTAGAACTGTTCTGTAACCACAAAGATCCTTGCTACCACTTTATAGTCACAGTCATCACTCTTCCCATGTCTCTAAATTTTGGCAACTACTTATCTGTTCTCCATCTCTATAATTTTATCATTTAGAATGTCATATAAATGGAATCATACAGTATGTAACATTTTGAGAATGGCTTTTTCACTTAGCATAATTCCCTTTAGAGCAATCCAATTTCTTCTGTGTAGTATTAATAGTTTTATAGTGTGTTTGGATTCCTTGAGGTTTTCTATATAATCTTGTCATCTGTAAATTGGGAGAATTTTATTTTATCTTTTCCAATCTTTATTTCATTTTTCCTGCCTTATTGAGCTGTTTAGAATGTCCAGTACTATGCTGAATGGCAGTGGTGAGAACAGACATCTTTGCCTTGTTTCTAAAATCATTCAGAAAAACATTCAGTCTTTCAAGCTGAAGTATGATATTAGCTCTAGTTTTTGTGAATGTTCTTTACTCGGTTAATGAAGTTATCTTGTAGTCCTAGCTTTCTGAGAGTTTTTATCATGAATGGATGTTGAATTTAGTAAAAAAAAAAAATTTTTTTTTACATTATTTGATATGATCATGTGGTTTTTCTTTTTTAGCCTGTTGATAGTTGGATGACATTGAGTTTTAAATATTTAACCAGCCTTGGGGCACCTGGGTGGCTCAGTGGGTTAAGCCTCTGCCTTCGGCCCAGGTCATGATCCCAGGGTTGTGGGATCGAGCCCCATATTGGGCTCCCTGCTCAGTGGGAAGCCTGCTTCCTCCTCTCTCTCTGCCTGCATCTCTGCCTACTTGTGATCTGTCTGTCAAATAAATAAATAAAATCTTAAAAAAATATTTAACCAGCCTTGTATTCCTGGAATAAACTTCACCTAGTTGTGGTATACAATTATTTTTATACATTGATGGATTATATTTGTTTATATCTTGTTGAGGATTTTTACATCTGTGCTCCTGAGGGATATTGTACTATAAGCTCTTTTTCTACTGGCTTTGTCTGATTTGGTGTCAAGATAATATTGGCCTCATAAAGTAAGCTGGAAATACCTTATCTTTTCTGAAAGAGATTGTGTAGAATTGTTGTTAATAATTCGTTAAATGGTTTGGTAGAATTCTCTAGTGAAACCATATGGACCTGGAGATTTTTCTTTCAGCAGTTTTTGAAATATGAGTTTAATTTCCTGAATAGTTATAGAACTATTCAAATTATTTCATATTGGAAGAGATGTGGTAATTTGTGGTTTTTGAGAAATTGTGGTCCATTTCATCTAAGTCGTCTAATCTATCTCTGCAGAGTTATTCATAATATTCTCTTATTCTTTTGATGTATGCAAGTTCTGTGACAATATCTCCTCTTTCATTCTTGATTCTGGTAAATTGTGTCTTCTCTCTTTTTTGTCAGTCTTTCTAGAGGTTTATCAGTTTTTTTCCCAAAGAACCCAGCTTTTTGTTTCATTCATCTTTGTACAGCTTTTCTGTTTTCAATTTCACTGATTTCTACTCTTATCATTATGATTTCTTTCATTCTGTTTGTTTTGAGTGGATTTTGCTGTTGTTTTCCTAGTTTCTTAGGGTAGGATATGAGCTTAGATTGTTTGAGTTTTCTTCTTTTCTAAGTATTTAGTGCCACAAACTTCCCTCTCAGCACTGCTTTTAGCTGCATCCTACAACTTTCGATATATTATGTTTTCATTTTCATTCAGTTCAGTGTATTTTTTAAAAATTTCTGTTGTGACTTCTTCGACTCATATTTATACATGAGTCATTCAATTTCTAAATGTTTGGAGTTTTTCCGGTTGTTTTCTGTTATTGATTCCCAGCTTAATTTCACGGTGGTCAGAGAACACACTCTGTATCATTGTAGTTTTTAAAAAATTTTTCAGGTTTATTTTATGGCCCAGGAGATAGTCTGTCTTGGTGAATGTTCCATGTGCTCTTGAAAAGAATGTATGTCACTATTGGTGGGTGGAATGTCTTGCAAATGCTGGTTGGTGGTATTGTTTAGTTCCTCCATATCCTTGTTGATTTTCTAATAGTTCTAGCAATTGTTGAGAAAGGGATGTTGATGATTTGTTTGCTTTTTCATTTTTATGAAGTTTTAGCTTAATGTATTTTGCAGCAGTGTTGTTTGGTGTCTACACATTTAGATTTGCTCTGTCTTCTTGTGGGATTGACCCTTTCATCATTATGTAATGTCATCCTCTATCTCTGGAAATGTCTTTGTTCTAAAGTCTACCTTACCTTTTCACCTTTTTACATTCTTTTATTTTCCACCTACCTATATCATTAGTTTGAAGTGCATTTCTTATAGATAGCATGTTGGGTCATGTTTTTTTAACCACTGTGTCAATCTCATTTTTTATTATATTATTTTTAAAAAGATTTTATTTATTTATTTGAGAGAGAGAGAGGGTGGGCGTACATGTGTGTGCACGCACACACACACACACACACACACATACACACACACACACGAGTGGGAGGAGGGGCAGAGGGAGAGGGAGAAGCAGACTCCCCACTGAGCAGGAAGCCTGGCTTGGGGATACATCCCAGGGGCTTGATCCCAGGAACCCAAAATCATGACCCCAGTTGAAGGCAGATGCTTAATCAACTGAACCACCCAGGCACCCATCAATCTCATTTTCTAATCGGTTTACTTAGGCTTTTATATTTCACGTAATTGCGGATATGTTAAAGCTTAAATTTGCTGGGTTTTTTTTGTTGTTGTTTCCTGTTTGTTCTATTTTTTTTTTTTTTGTTCCTCTTCATTTTTCCTGCCTTGCTAGTAACACATTACTTGAACCTTTTTTGAGAATTCCATTTTGGTTAATCTATACAGGTCTTGAGTATATTTTTTGTGTAGATTTTTTTTAGTGCTTGCTCTAATTATTGCATTATATATAAGTAACTTATCACAGTCCATTAATGTCCACATCTTAGCCTTTGGGAAGGTCTCAGCCATTATTTCTTTAAATACTTCTTCAGCTCCATAGTCTTTCTTCTCTTTTTCTATAACTCACATAATACGAATGTTCTGTCCTTTTTTCATTTTCCAGGAGGTCCTTATGCTTGGTTCATTTCTTTCTAGTTACTGCTAGGAGGGGGTGGGAGTTCAGCTCCCTGCTAGGTGCCTCCCACACCAGGTGGGAAAATGGGCAATGGAAGATTGACTCTTACCACCTCGTTGCTGTCAGGTGGGGAAGTCCCTACTAAGATTACCCCAGGGGGAAAATGGAGTGCTAACTAGCACCACCTTACATTGCCTCATTCCATCTCTTTGCTACCTGGGAGGTGGCAGGGGGTGGAGGATGTTCCGCTCCTTGTTTGGTCCTGTGGGCACCACCCCTGTAGAGGAAACAGAGAGCTAACTCACCCTGCCTAACTGTTGTCATGTAGGACCAGCCATGGGTAACTCTATTTTTTTTAATAACTTTTTTATAAATACATAATGTATTATTAGCCCCAGGAATACAGGTCTGTGAATCGCCAGGTTTACACACTTCACAGCACTCACCATAGCACATACCCTCCCCAATGTCCATAACCCCACCTCCCTCTCCTTCCCCCCTCCCCCCAGCAACCCTCAGTTTGTTTTGTGAGATTAAAAGTCTCTTATGGTTTGTCTCCCTCCCGATCCCATCTTGTTTCATTTATTCTTTTCCTACCCCCAATCCCCTCACGTTGAATCTCCACTTCCTCCTATCAGGGAGATCATATGATAGTTGTCTTTCTCTGGTTGACTTATTTCACTCGTGACTCTATTTGATACCACTGACACTACAGGGAAAGGACAGTTTTTCCTTCAATGTTTGGCTAGAGTGGAGTGGGTATTATCAAAAAGGTTTTCTGAGTGGGTGATATCAAAAAGGTTTTCTGTTCTGCTAGGTTACCCTTTCCCTCTTTATTTAACTAAAGGAAATAAGTTTGTCTTGGGGCCTTTTTTGACTGGGTTTATTGGCAGTTTCAGGTTGCAGGCTTCTCCAGTGCCCCATCTGCAATATATAGGGGGCTAAAAGAGTCCCCAGACAACTTGCCATTGTAGTGTTCCTTATATCTTAAAGTCCCTAGGAAGTCCACTTTCTCCTTTCTACTTTTCAGGTTCTTCTTATGCTTGATTGTTATTTCATCCAGGGTTGTTTTGCTGTTGCTGTTGTTATTGTTGTTGTAAGAGGGAGGACTGGTGAGAAAGGGGCCATTAATTTTGAAAAAAATATTTATTCTTTCCTTATGCCTTCCTTGGATATATTTAGTTGTTATTTATTTGTATTCTTGAATTGACTGTTTAGTTCATTGTCAGCTGAAATAGTTTATATATTATCAGTTGAAATACATTTGAATATATTGGAATAAATAAATGCACTTAGTGCTACAACTTTCTTATGATTACCATTTTAGCTGCATGTCATGAGTTTTGATGGGTGTTGAGCTCCCTGTTACTCATTCCTGAGCAGTTGGTAATTTCTGTTTTGATTCTGAATTTAACCCAAGGGTATTTAGAAAAGTGTTTTTAAAATGCCAAGTGGATAGATGGGAGACAGAGCTGTCCTTTATGCCTGCAAGTTCTCAGAGGCAAGTCCTCAGAGAGTTAGGCTTTTTCCAAGAAGCTCTAATAGGAAAATGAGATTGGTCCCCAGCTATTCTTTCCCAATTCTTCATTCTTCTAGTGTTTATTGTACACTTACATTCAACAAATCTCAAGATGCTTGGTCTTGACAAATGGGGAAAAAAGAAAGTTAAGACATAGTTCCTGTCTTCAAGAAGTATAGTTTTTAGTTGGGATGATGGTATGTATACCAAGACCAGTTAAATACAGCACCTGACAATAGCAACTAAATTACTGATAATGGCGCTTCAGAGAAGAGGGAAATCAGTGTAAGCTAAATTAGTTGGAGAAAGACCTCTTGGAGGAGGGAATATTTGAGTTAGACCTTAAAGAATAGGTACAATTTAAATATGCAGAGAGGAAATAGAAAAATGTTTCAGGCTGAGAGATTGGCATATCAAAGGCTGCCATTCGTGACAATGGGGGAGTTGAGTTGTGGTGGTAGAGGAAGATGAATTTCAGTTTTAGACATGTTGAGTTTGGGGTGATTATAGAACATCCAAGAGGGAAATAACCTGAAAGTCGATGCTCATTCAGTGATAAACTAATTGAGTTCAGCATTCCCAAACAGTAGTCTCTTCTCTTGGCTTGATCAAAGGAGTACAGTGTTCTGGTTTGGATAGTATTTTGGTTGAGTATATGTGTCATAGATGGTATACCAGATATCTTCTACTTATCCCCCCAGATCCAATCTCCACCTGCTCTCTGCCCTGGGAGACTAACCTACATGGATTATATCAATGAGTTTCCATTCCTTCTTGGCTTCTGGTAGGGTTTGGGCAATGGAGATCCTTGGACTGACATCAAAAGTAGGGAAGAAACTAAGGTTAGGGTATTTATTCCTGGAAGCTGCCTTGTAGGATTGCTATAGGCTGACTGCTGTCTCTTACTTAAAGCTCACAGCTTCCCTCAAGTGGACCCCTTCTGTGCCACATTCTCCTTTTTCCTGGTATCTGTTCCCTCCCCTCATCTCTTTTTGGGCATATGGGTGGTAACAGCTACAAGTTACTGGACTCTGTATCCCTCTTGGTTTTCCTACACTCTGTGTATACCTTTGTAGATAGTCCTCTTGTTAAAATTTCCAGTAATTTTACTAATTTGAATGTGCCATCTGTTCCCTGCTGGGACCCTGACGGACACAGATGAAGTCTCAATTTTCAAAGATTTAGACTACAATAAAAGAAGCCTAACATAACATATGACTAAGTATGATTCAATCTATCTTCCTCTGATTAATCTAGGCTCTTGCCGTGCTTCCAGATAATCATTCTGAATCTCAGTCCACAGAATATCATAGGTGTGTAGAATTTCCAGTTCATGGAATATTAACAATAGCTGGCACTTCTTACTTATTCTTTCCATGCATTGTGCTAAACATATTTTATATGCATTATTTCTTTTAACCTCCTTAGTGACCCTATGAAGTGGGTAATGCTTTTTTTAAAAAATCTTTTTATAGGCAAGGAATTTTACAGCTAAGAAAGCCACAGCCCAGTGAGCTGTAAACTCAGGTCTGTGTGACTCCATAGCTCATGTTCTTTTTATTATTATTATTAGTTTAAATTTCCCATTATGTTCAGTTAGCCAACATATAGTAAATCATAAGGGTTTTTTTTTTAAGATTTTATTTATTTATTTGACACAGAGACACACAGCGAGAGAGGGAACACAGGCAGGGGGAGAAACAAGATTCACGCTGAGCAGGGAGCCCAATGCAGGGTTCCATCCCAGGACCCCGGGATCATGACCTGAGCCGAAGGCAGAAGCTTGACGACTGATCCACCCAGGTGCCCCATACATCATTAACTTTTTGTTGTAGTGTTCAACAATTCATTAGTTGCATATAATACACAGTGCTCATCCCTCCCAACACATGCCCTCCTTAATACCCATCACCCAGTCACCCTTTCCCCCCACCCCCCTCCCTTCTGTAACCCTCAGTTTGTTTCCAGGAGTCCAGAGTCTCTCCTGGTTTGTCTCCCTCTCTGATTTCTTTGCATTCAGTTTTCCCTCCCTTCCCCTGTGGTCCTCTGTGCTATTCCTTATGTTCCACATGTGGGTGAAACCATATGGTAATTGTTTTTCTCTGCTTGACATAGTTCATGTTGTAAACTCAAAGTGTGGTCCTCAGAGCAGTGGCATCTGAGAGCTTGTTAGAAATGCAGAATCTCAGGCTTCACCTCACAGCTCTGGAATCAGAGTCTGCATTTTAACAAGATCCCTGGAGGATTCACATGAGCGTGAAAATTTGAGAAGCAGCCCTCTAAACCATGTTGCTCTGCAGGCTGACTATTGAAGAAAGTCATATTTGACTTGTGCTGAGTAAAAAGAATATTTACCCCCCTCCAAATAACTGTGTGCAGTGACAGATACATTAATTATCTTAGTTGTAGTAATCATTTCACAATGTGTGTGCATATATAAACATCATGATGTACACCTTGGATATATATAATTTTATTTTGTCAATCATACCTCGGTAAAGCTAGAGACAAAAGAATATTTCCCATTCTGTGCTCTTTAACACTGGCATCGAATGGCCTTCCAGCTAGAATCTGCAAAGCCAGTGCTGGCATTTTTGAGACAAGGGCATTGAAAGCCAGTCAGGAATCTAACCTGGTTAGAGATGCCAGGAAGCAGCTGGAACTGCTGCTGATGGAGAAAGCAGAGCTTGGATGGTGGTTGCTGCCAGGATTTTTTTTTTTTATGGCTGTACTTCACACATGTATTACCCACACCTTTATATGCACCTTTACAGCATCCGGGGCTGTGCTCTGAAGAGACTTCCGAATCTGTGTATACTTGGCTAGTCCTCAGAAAAACTGGTCTGCTCAGAAAGTTTGATTTAATGCTCTTAGGTTCCCCCTTTCTACAGTGTTTGCTTCCCACCCCCAGCCCTTAGTCACGACCCCCATGTCGTTTCTCTTAGCCCTTTCTTGTCCCTGTCAATATCTGCTTTAAGAAAGTGTATCAGATGATAAACCTGTGACATGTGCTCTATCTCAAAAGTTATCAAGGAAATTAAAACTAAAACCACAAAACAGGGTACCTGGGTGGCTCGGTCAGTGAAGCATCTACCTTGGGCTCGGGTCATGATCTCAGGGTCCTGGAATCCAGCCCCATGTCTGGCTCCCTGCTCAGCAGAGAGTCTGCTTCTCCCTCTGCCTGCCGCTCCCACCTCATGCTCTCTCTCTCTCCCTCAAATAAATAATTTTTTTTAAAAAAAGCCCACAAGATATTACTACTCACCCAACAAAGTGTCTAAAATGAGAAAAGACTAAAAATGCCATGTATTAATGAAGATTTAGATTGATTCGAACTTTTGTCCACTCTCAGTGGTAATGAAAATTGGTACAACTACTTTGGAAAACTATTTGGCAGTATCTACTAAAGCTGAACTTATTAGTACCCTATGACTGAGTAATTCCACTTATGGATTTATTTTTATTTCTTTATTTATGATTTTTAAAATTTTAAATATTTTATTTTAAAAATCTTTACCATCTTTAAAAAAAACCTAGATACATTTCGAAACATTTTTTAGTTACAGTAACTAGATGAAGGATTTTACCATCTTTTTTTTTTTTTTTTAATTTAAGTTTTATTTTTTTAAAACATATAATATCTTTTTATCCCCAGGGGTACAGGTCTGTGAATCGCCAGGTTTACACACTTCACAGCACTCACCATAGCACATACCCTCCCCAATGTCCATAATCCCACCCCCCCAACCCCCTCCCCCCATTAACCCTCAGTTTGTTTTGTGAGATTAAGAGTCACTTATGGTTTGTCTCCCTCCCAATCCCATCTTGTTTCATTTATTCTTCTCCTACACCCTTAACCCCCCATGTTGCATCTCCTCTCCCTCATATCAGGGAGATCATATGATAGTTGTCTTTCTCCGATTGACTTATTTCGCTAAGCATGATACCCTCTAGTTCCATCCACGTCGTCGCAAATGGCAAGATTTCATTTCTTTTGATGGCTGCATAGTATTCCATTGTGTATATATACCACATCTTCTTTATCCATTCGTCTGTTGATGGACATCTAGGTTCTTTCCATAGTTTGGCTATTGTAGACATTGCTGCTATAAACATTCGGGTGCACGTGCCCCTTCGGATCACTACGTTTGTATCTTTAGGGTAAATACCCAGCAGTGCGATTGCTGGGTCATAGGGGAGTTCTATTTTCAACATTTTGAGGAACCTCCATGCTGTTTTCCAGAGTGGTTGCACCAGCTTGCATTCCCACCAACAGTGTAGGAGGGTTCCCCTTTCTCCGCATCCTCGCCAGCATCTGTCATTTCCTGACTTGTTAATTTTAGCCATTCTGACTGGTGTGAGGTGGTATCTCATTGTGGTTTTGATTTGTATTTCCCTGATGCCGAGTGATATGGAGCACTTTTTCATGTGTCTGTTGGCCATCTGGATGTCTTCTTTGCAGAAATGTCTGTTCATGTCCTCTGCCCATTTCTTGATTGGATTATTTGTTCTTTGGGTGTTGAGTTTGCTAAGTTCTTTATAAATTTTGGACACTAGCCCTTTATCTGATATGTCATTTGCAAATATCTTCTCCCATTCTGTCAGTTGTCTTTTGGTTTTGTTAACTGTTTCCTTTGCTGTGCAAAAGCTTTTGATCTTGATAAAATCCCAACAGTTCATTTTTTCCCTTGCTTCCCTTGCCTTTGGCGATGTTCCTAGGAAGATGTTGCTGCGGCTGAGGTCGAAGAGGTTGCTGCCTGTGTTCTCCTCAAGGATTTTGATGGATTCCTTTGGATTTTACCATCTTTTTTAAAAAGATTATTTATTTATTTATTTGACAGAGATCACAAGTAGGCAGAGAGGCAGGCAGTGTGGGGGGAGCAGGCTCACCATTGAGCAGAGAGCCTGACATGGGGCTTGATCCCAGGACCCCGGGACCGTGACCTGAGCCAAAGGCAGAGGCTTTAACCCACTGTGCCACCCAGGTGCCCCAGATTTTACTGTCTTTCCTTAGTACTGATATAGATTGTCATCAACTAAAGTCCTGTGGTTCACCCACAGATTTTTATTTTTTTTTAAACTTTTAAATGATTTTATTTATTTATTTAAAAGAGAGAGAGGGAGATTGGGAGAATGAGTTGGGGGAAGGGTAGAGGCAGAAGCAGACTCCCCACGGAACAGGGAGCCTGATGCAGGACTCGATTCCAGGACTCTGGAATAATGACCTGAGCCTATGGTAGGTGCTTAGCTCACTGAGCCATCCATGGTGCCCTCACTCGTGGATTTTTAATCAAGAGAAACTCCCATATGTGCTCATACATATACAGATGTCCATCGAATAATTTTATTCGTGATAGTGAAAAAAAGAAAACAAACTAAATGACCATCAACAGAATGAATACATAAGTTATGGTGTATTCATCTGATGGAATACCATAAAGCAGTTAAAAGGAATTATAACTATATGTAGTGACACAGAACTAGAGCAAAATGTATCAAAAGCATACTGCTGCAGAAAAATTTGTATCAAATTCCATATAATCAACTTTATGTCAAATATAAGAACACAAAGCAATATCCTCTAACGTTTATGGTGTATACACTATTAAAGGAAAGAAGTTCTCACTAAATATTTGCATGTACAGCTCCCGCCAACACACAGAGCCAGTTAGTTGTATGCGCAGGACAAGAAGCCAGTATTCCTCCTCCTTCTTGTTCTTGTTCCTGTTCTTGTTCTTCTTCTTCTTCTTCTTCTTCTTTTTTTTTTTAAATAAGACTTTATTTTTTAGAGCAGTTTTAAGTTCACAGTAAAATTGAGGAGACGGTACAGAGATTTCCCATACTCCTTATTCTGCTTTGACCTAAGTAATGGAGGCCTCCAACTGCAACGGATCCACACAGTCATTAACTTGGGCTCCCTGTCTCCAGTAGTTGGGCCTTGTGTTGCTGTGACAACGTTATGGGAGCCTGGAAAGTTTGGGAGATGGAGAGGGTTGATGATCTCTTACCCATGAAGGCAAGGGTCAAGTTTGCTATATGCTTTTTCTTCTGCATCCTGACCCTCTGTCTACTAGCCAAGAATGCTGAATTTGACCTGCTAAGGGTATCAGTAAACAGAGTAATGTGAAACACTAATAAGTAGGTGACTATTCCAACCTCAAGCCAGACTCCTCCAGCACTTCATTTGTCTTCTTTGACTGGCTCTGACAGCAGCTACTGGACACAGGACCCAACCCAGCGAACAGAAAAGCTATAAATACTTCCCAGTGTAATTAAAATGGATTGTTTGCAGAGCACTGGAATCAAAATTGTAAGTCCTGAACAACACAGGTTTTAATGCGAGGGGACTACAGGGTATTTAGGAGAAAACAGAATTCTTGAAAATGAAAGGCCATACCTGGTCCCGGTTCTTCCTGACCTACTGTGGTTACTTTTTTTCTCCATTACTGAGTAATTGGCTTTAAATTCCCCAGTCTGTAAAGACCTTGAAAATCTACCAGAGGGGTATGTGAGATAGAATAAGATAGAGTTTTAGGAGGACAGGGAAAAAAGAAAAGAGGAGACTCTTGAGTGGGTTATTTCCATTCTTTGATGTTGGAATTGATGGTCTGCCCCACCTCTTTTGGGTATTTGATCTAGTAATGACTCTTAGGAAGAGCCTTAAAAGAGATGTTTGGATTCTAGTCCCAGCACCACCACTTACTAGCTTTGTGCCCTTGAGCAAATTAATTTTCTTTGAACTTCAGATGCCTCATCTATAAAATAGCATTAAATAATACTACTATTTACTTAATATGGTTGTTGAAATATGTAAAGTGCTTAGCATGGCATATGGTAAGAGCTCAATAAATTAATGATGATCATTCTTGTTACAGCGTCCTGGAAGCAAAGGAATAGAACATTTCTTGTAGGAGAGGGAAATCTGCTCTATATAATGCCAAATGCAGCAGAGAGGTCAAAGAGAAAGAGAATTGTGAAAAGCCAAGGATTTTGAGACTTGATTAGAAATGCAGAATATTTACACTTATCTTCTGAGCTCCTTTTACTGAAAATAGGAATCAGTTTAAAAAGAAAATCTATCACTTCTTGTGGTCTGGTTACATATGTACTTTAACTTTAGAGCAGGCAATGTTCATAGGGAGAATATATAAGAAGGCACCTGTGACAGCCATCAGCAGACTCTTGCAACACTGTTCATTAGAACTTTCTGTGATGTTGGGGCGCCTGGGTGGCTCAGTGGGTTAAAGCCTCTGCCTTTGGCTCAGGACATGATCCCAGGGTCCTGGGATTGAGCCCTGCATCGGGCTCTCTGCTTGGCAGGGAGCCTTCTTCCGCCTCTCTCTCTGCTTGCCTCTCTGCCTACTTGTGATCTCTGTCTGTCAAATAAATAAATAAAATCTTTAAAAAAAGAACTTTCTGTGATGTGGAAATGCTCTCTGTGGCTATTGAGCACTTGAAATGGGGCTAGTGTGACTGAAGAACTGAAATTTTAACTTTATTTAATCTTAATTAGTTCAAATTTAAATAGCCACATGTGGGTAGTGGCAACCCTCAGTCTCATTGAGGAAGCAAGGCATATACTCTTGAAACCAGTTCAATACCAAAAGGATTGGAGTCAGAGAGTAGAGACTTAATTATTCAGAAGAAAAATGAAAACTTTCTGGGATGGAGAATTTAAAGAGAGTCTTGGAGAGCAGGTGAAACTTGGGCTTGACCTTGAAGGATATATAGTCTTTGGATAGTAGGAAAGAAGGCAGGGGGTCATTCCAGATGGGTTGGAAGAGTTAAGCAGAGATTTAGAGTTAGAAATGCCTCCTATATGAGAGGTTTGAAGAGCATGGCCATTCTAGAACAGAGCTTTTATATTAGGAGTTAGGTGGATTTGGGCGAGGTCATGGACAGCCTTGAATGCTATAAAAAAGTATTTGGGCCTTGTCCACATAGGCCAGTGTTTTTGAAAAGCTTGCTTAAAACACGGATTCCCCGGCCCCATCCTGAGCTACTAAATCACATTTTTGGGGTTGCAGCTTAGGAAATCGGTATTTTAAGCAAACTCCCCAGGTGTGTATGCGGCACAAAGTTTGAGATCTATTAGGTAGGCAGAAGGGAGCCCTTGGAAGCTTTTGGTCAAAGGAGTGACGTGATGGATCACAGGAAGCCTGATAAGGTGGGAAAGTGTAACATATAGAAACTAGGTGAGGAAATCAGGTGACTGTTAAAATAGTTTAGATATGAATTTCACAAATACAGTTCTTTCTGGCTGGTGTCCTTAGAATTGTGAAATTGATTCCTGATATTTCCTATATTTGAATTTCCCACACTATTTGTTTGCTGTTTGAAATGACTAGGGCCCAGACACCAGAGCCTGACTTCCTGGTTCAAACCCCAGCCCTACTACCTAAGCTGTTTTAGCTTTGAGTAGCTACTTAGCTTGTCTGTGCTTCAGTGTCCTTATTCATAAGCTGGAGATGATCATAGTGCCTATCTCATAAGGACATTGTGAGTATTTTTTTAAAGATGTTATCTATTTATTAGACAGAGAGAGAGAGTACAAGCAGGGGGAGCGGCAGGCAGAGGGAGAAGCAGCCTTCTGAGCAGAGAGCTTGATGCAGGGCTCAATCCCAAGACCATGGGATCATGACCTGAGCCAAAGGCAGATGCTTAACCAACTGAGCCACCCAGGCGCCCTGGCACTGTGAGTACTAAATGAGATCATAAATAGCTTACAACAGGGATGCCTAGGTGGCTCAGTTGGTTAAGTCGCCGCCTTCGGCTCAGGTCATGATCCCAGGGTCCTGGGATCTGCCCCACATCAGCCTCCTTGCTCAGCAGGGAGTCTGCTTCTCTCTCTGCCTTTGCCTGCCACTCTGCCTGCTTGCGCGCGCTCGCTCTCTCTCACTCTCACAAATAAATAAATAAATAAATAGTACCTGGCACATGGTAAGCACTCAGTGTTGGTGTTAATATTATTTAAACTGAAAAGCTCTTTTAGTTTATTCTAATTAGTGTAATAATTAATGTTAAGCAGATGCATTTCATGAAAGTGTTAAATTTGCCCACTTACAGTATTAAAACCAAGTGCTACTCTCTTTGCTTATTGAGCCTTATTTCAAAGCTTAATTCTTCACTTAATTTAACATATGGTTATCCTTCATAAAATAAATCTAAAGAGTGGACAAATTGTTCTTCTCACTGAATGTATTAACCTATGGTTAGTTCCTGGCTATGAATTATACCCTTTTAGTCTTTGTACTTTTTACATTGTTGCTAGCTTTCAATGAATGCTGTTTATGCTATTTATTTGAGAAAAAGAATGACCTCTACTTGTTGTTCTAGGGGACCAATAATCAAAATAAAATTCAGGGGATGCCTGAGTAGCTCAGTCAGTTAAGCATCTGCCTTCAGCTCAGGTCATGATTCCAGGGGTTCCGGGATTGAGTGCTGCATCAGGCTCCCTGCTCAGTGGAGAGCCTGCTTCTCTCCCTCTATCTGCTTCTCCCCCTGCTGTATACACACACACTCTCTCTCTCTCTCTGTCAAATAAATAAATAAAATCTTTTAAAAAATAAATAAAATAAAATTCAGTTTCTCGTCTGGCCTGCTCTTAGTGACCCCACGGTGGATCATGGCACATAGCAACGACTTTTTCAAGGAATGAGAAACTCCTACGTGCCTAACTTGGCAGTTTGTGAACTTCTGGCTACTGTGAACTTCTGGCTTCACTTTTCTTCCAGGCCTCACCTGAACAGAAACTTCTCCCAGCCTCTCCAGTTTCCTTTGACAGTTAGCTGCTTGAAGCTACTCTCAAGATATACCTTTAAGTCTTGAGGGCAGAAAAAGGAAACAGCTACGGACTGTGATAGTCACCTAAACACTTCGGAGACAGGCTGAGCAAGAAAATTGCCGTAGACTCTTCTTTCTGCTTTCAGAAACAAAGTCACTCCTAACTTTGTTCACGTAAATTCCGTTAGCTGGTTGAAGAAGATGGGTCTGTGACATAGAGGGCTCAGGTTCTTCTTTTTATGTTTTGAACAGATGAATACCCATTTTCCCTGCTATCTCCCTAGCTGTCCATTTCCCTTCCCTTGAGCCAGTCACTGTTACCAGATTTCTTGTGTGTCCTCCCAGAGACACTCTATGTGTATCTGTACACATACACCCTTAATTTTTATACAGATTATACCATATCAGAAGTACTATTCTGCACCTTGCTTTTTTTCACTTAATCTACAGAATACTGTTTCGTATCAGTACTTAAAGAGCTTCTTACCGCTGTATGGCTACATAGTATTCCATACTTACTATAGATGTAGCTGAATGTACTTAAGCTGTCCTTTGTTGGTAGATGTTTAGGTTTCACCCAGTCTTTGCCTATTAAAAACATGCTTACACATATTATATTTCACCTGTGAGAGCATATCTCTAGGATTCTAGGAGAAATTGGTCAGAGCACTTTGGTTATTGGCTTGTTGGTTGCTTGATGGCTGTAAACCACAGTACTATATGTGGAGTCAGAGGTCCTAGGAGGCCTAGCCATGCCTAACTACACTGATGTCATAGGATATGAAGGTAGAAGGGATCTTAGGAATCCCAGAGAGGGCCAAGATCACACAGAGATTTAGAAGCAGATCCAAAATGAAAACCCACAGTTTTTTCTTTCTTTTTTTTACTCAAGTCCCTATTGTAACCCTTTTTACTACACACTGCTGTTAGAGAGATTTGGCATGGCCTGATTTCTGTCCTGACAGGCAGGGCTATGCATTATCTGGTCCACTGTGATCTCACGAGCCTGTCTCTGCCTGATTTCTCTTTCCAGGCTCTGAGGTTGCCAACCTAATTAACCTTATTTTTCCTGCTGCTGTGACTTCTTCCACTAATAATAACTCCAACTTATAAAAACTTTTAATTAGAGCTAAAGTTTTTATGGTTTGGGGACCCTTTAGTAGTAAAGTCAAGTAGGAGAGCAGGAGTGCCAGGGAGGTGATCTGGTAATGGCACAAGATTCATGAACTTGACTGTTGCTTTCTACTCTTAGCTCATCCATTGACTCATTACATAATCTAGAGGGAGTCTCTTTCTCCTTTTGGCCCTGCTGGAATATCTCCTTCCCTTGATCATAAGGTTGAGCACTTCAAGGTCCAACAAGAATACAAAAGTGTCTGCAGATAGTTTAATTCTTACTAAATTGTACTAGGGAGCAAACTACAGGTGACATTTTGCTTACATTAGTTACCACATGATCCAGCATTTTACTTGTAGGTATGTACCCCGTGTGAATTGAAAACATATGTTTATGCAAAAACATGTATATGAATATTCCTAGTTGTATTATTCATACTAGCCAAAAAGTGAAAATAACCCTAAGATGTTTAATTTCATGTGTCAACTTGGCTAAGGTATGGTGCCCACTTGTTTGGTCAAGTAGCAATCTAGATGTACTGTGAAGGTATTTTTTTTTTAGATGTGATTAACGTCTAAACCAGTAGACCTTGACTAAAACAGATTACCCTATATAAGGTGTGTGGGCCTCATCCAATCACCTGAAGGCCTTAGGAGTCTGCCTTCAGACTACAACATAGAAATTCTACCTGTTTCTCTGAATGACTACTGGACCAAATGTATTTAACAGATATATTCAGAACATTCCATCTTAATACAGCAGAATACATATTTTTTAGGTGTATATAGAACATTCTCTGGACTAGATCACATGTTAGGCCACAAAACAAGCCTCAACAAATTCAAAAATACTGAAGTCATACCATGCATCTTTTCTGACCACAATGCTATAAAATAAGAAATCCAGCACAAGTAAAAATCTGGAAAGACCACACATACGTAGAGGTTAAAGAACATGCCACTAAACAATGAAGGGATCAACCAAGAAATCAAAGAAGAAATAAAAAATTACATGGAAACAAATGAAAATGAAAACACAATGGTCCAAAATCTTTGGGATGTAGCAAAAGCAGTTCTAAGAGGGAAGTTTATAGCCATACAGGTCTATCTCAAGAAGCAAGAAAAATCTCAAATACACAACCTAACCTTACACTTAAAGGAGCTAGAAAAAGAACAACAAATGAAACCTAAAACTAGTAGAGGGAAGAAAATAATAAAGATTAGGTCAGAAATAAATGATATAGAAACTAAAAAAAAAACAACAATAGAACAGATCAATGAAACCAGGAGCTGTTTCTTTGAAAAGATCAACAAAATTGGTAAACCTCTTGCCAGACTCATCAGAAGAGATAGAGAGAGAGAGAGAGAGAGAGAAAGAGAACCCAAATAAACATAATCACCAATGAAAGAGGAGAAAAAAATCAACTGAAACCACAGAAATACAAATAATTGTAAGAGAATATTACAAAAAATTATATGCCAACAAATTGGACAACCTAGAAGAAAGGGATAAATTCCTAGAAACATATAATCTACCAGAACAGAAGCAGGAAGAAATAAAAAATTTGAACAGACCAATAACCAGCAATGAAACTAAATCAGTAATCAAAAATCTCCCAACAAATAAAAGTCTAGGAGGAGACAGCTTCACAGGTGAATTCTACATTTAAACATTTAAAAAAGAGTTAATACCTTTTCTTTTCAAACTATCCCAAAAAATAGAATAGGAAGGAAAATTTCCAAATTCATTCTATGAAGCCAGCATTACCCTGATACCAAAACCAGATAAAGATACCACAGAAAAAGAAAACTATAGGCCAATATCTCTGATCAAGATAGATGCAAAAATCCTCAACAATACTAGCAAACTGCATCCAACAATATGTTAAAAGAACCATTCACCACAATCCAGTGGAATTTACTCCTGGGATGCAAGGGTGATTCAATATTTGTAAATAAATCAATGTGATACATCATATCAATACAAGAAAGGATAAAAAACATACGACCTTCTCAATAGATGCAGAAAAAGCATTTGACAAAGTATGACATCCATTCATGACAAAAAAAAAAAAACCTCAACAAAGTAGGTTTAGAGGGAATATACCTCAACATCATAAAGGCCTCATAGAAAAACCCATAGCCATCATCATCCTCAATGGAGAAAAACTGAGGGGTTTCTCCCTAAGGTCAGGAATAAGTCAAGAATGTCCATTCTCACTACTTCAATTCAACACAGTGCCGGAAGTCCTAGCCACAACAATCAGACAAGAAAAGAAATAAAAGTAATCCAAACTGGTAAGGAAGAAGTCAAGCTTTCACTATTTGCAGATGACATGATACTACACATAGAAAACCCAAAAGATTCCACCCCAAAACTGCTAGAACTGATAAAGGAATTCAGTAAAGTGGCAGAATACAAAATCAACGTACAAAAATCTGTTGCATTCTTATCCATTGACAATGAAACAGCAGAAAGAGAAATTAAGAAAACAATTCAATTTAAAATTGCACCAAAAATAATAAAATACCTAGCCAAAGTGGTGAAAGACCTGTATTCTGAAAACTATAGAACACCGATGAAAGAAATTGAAGATGACACAAAGAAATGGAAAGACATTCCATGCTCATGGATTAGAAGGACAAATATTGTTAAAGTGTCTACACTACCCAAGTAATCTACAGGTTTAATGCAACCTTATCAGAATACCAACAGCATTTTCCACAAAAGTAGAACTAATAATCCTAAAATTTGTGTAGAACCACAAAAGACCCTGAATGCCCAAAGCAACCTTGAAAAAGAAAAGGAAGGCTGGAGGCATTATAATTCCAGACTTCAAGTTATATTACAAAGCTGTGGTGATCAAAAAAATATGGTACTGGTACCAAAAAAGACTCATAGATCAATAGAAAAGAACAGAAAACCCATAGATAAACCCACACTTATATGACCAATTAATCTAAGACAAATGGAAAAGAATATTCAATGGGAAGAAGTCTCTTCAACAAATGGTGCTGGGAAAACTGAACAGCTACATGCAAAAGAATGAAACTGGACCACTTTCTTACACTATATACAAAAATAAACTCTAAATGGATTAAAGACCTAAATGTCAGACCTGAAACCATAAAAATCCCAAAAGAGTGCACTGGCAGTAATTTCTCCAACATCAGCTATAGCTAATTTTGTCTAGATATGTCTTCTGAGGCAAGGGAAATAAATACAAAAATAAACTATTGGGACTACATCAAAGTAAAAACTTCTACTCAGCGAAGGAAATAATCGAAACTAAAAGGCATCCTATTGAATAGGAGAAGATAATTGCAAATGTCAGATCCAATAAAGGGTTAATATCTATAAAATAAAATAATATAAAAAGAACTGATACAGCTTAACACCCAAAAAGCAAATAATCCAGTTAAAAAATCAGTGGAAGACATGAACAGACATTTCTCCAAAGAAGTCATCAAGATGGCCAACAGACATGAAAAGATGCTCAGCATCATTCATCATCAGGGAAATACAAACCAAAACTACAATGAGATATTACTTCAAAGTATACTTGTCAGAATGGCTAAAATAAAAATGTAAGAAATAAGTGTTTGCAAAGATGTGGAGAAATAGGAACCCTCACGTGCTGTTGGTGGGAATTCAAACTGGTATGTCCACTGTGGAAAAAAGTATGGAGGTTTCTCAAAATGTTAAAAATTGAAGTACCCTATGATCCAGCAGTTACACTACTAGGTATTTACCCCCCAAAAATACAAAGACACTAATTCAAAGGGATACATGCATCCCTATTTTTATTGCAGCATTATTTACTATAGCCAAATTATGGTAGCAGCCCAAATATCCATCAATAGATGAATGGATAAAGAAGATGTGGTATACATACACAATGGAATATGATTCAGCCATGAAAAAGAATGAAGTCTTGCCATTTGCAACAACATGGATGGAGCTAGGGAATATAATGCCAAAAGAAATAGGTTAGAGAAAGACAAATACATGATTTCACTCAAATGTGGCATTTAAAAAAACAAAACAAATAAGGAAAGAAAAAAATGAGAGAGACAAACCAAGAAACTTAACTATAGAGAATAAACTGATGGTTACCAGAGGGGAGGTGGGTAGGGGGATGGGTGAAGTAGGTGATGGGGATTAAGGAGTATACTTATGATGATGAGCACTAAGTAATGTATAGAATTGCTGAATCACTATATTGTACACCTGAAACTAATATAACACTGTATGTTAACAATACTGGAATTAAAATTAAAAACTTAATTAAAAAAAGTTCTGCCTGGGCACCTGGGTGGCTCAGTGGGTTAAGCCGCTGCCTTCGGCTCAGGTCATGATCTCAGGGTCCTGGGATCGAGCCCCGCATCGGGCTCTCTGCTCAGCAGGGAGCCTGCTTCCTCCTCTCTCTCTGCCTGCCTCTCTGCCTGCTTGTGATCCCTCTCTGTCAAATAAATGAATAAAATCTTAAAAAAAAAAAGTTCTGCCTGTGTGCAGTCTTTGTACTCAAGACTGCAACATCACTCTTTCCTGAATTGGCCTGCCCTGCAAACCAGCCTTCATAATTGTGTGAGCCAATTCCTCAAACTATCTCCCCTCCCTATCCTCCCCTCCTTGTTCTGTTTCTCTGGAGAACCCTAATACAAACCCTGATGTCCATAAACTGATGAATGGGTAAACAAAATGTGATATATCCCCACAATAGAATATTATTCACCATAAAAAGAAATGAAATGCTAATACATGCTACAATGTGGATGAATTTTGATAACATTATGCTAAGTGAAAGAAGCCAGACATACAAAAGGCCATATATTGTATGGTTCCATTTATATGAAATGTCCAGAATAGACAAACCCAGAGAGATTGAAAGTGGATTAGTGGTTGACTAGGGCTCAGGTGGGGGTATGGGGGAGAGGAATTGGTCGTGAGAGCTAAATGTGTATGTGGTTTCTTTTGGGGGTGATAAAGATGTTCTAGAATTAGGTAATGGTAATAGCTGCATAGCTTTGTACTAAAAACACTGAATTGTACCCTTTAAATGGGTGAATTGTATGGTATGTGAATTATATCTCAATATAGCCATTATTTTAAAAATAACAAGACTTAAGATAACAAATAAATAAAATAAATAAAATTAACAAGACTTAAGATTAAAAAAAAATTCTGTCTCTCATTCCTTCCCTCTACTGGGCAATGTATGTAGAGCTTGCCATCTTCCTGACAACACCCATCATCCCCAAATTTCATGCTGCATTTTGCAATAGCCCTTCAATGCTAATTTTGATGATCATTTAAACCAGATTTTTTTAAAAGATTTTTTTTTAATTTGACAGACAGATCACAAGTAGGCAGAGAGGCAGGCAGAGAGAGACAGGAGGAGGAGGCAGGCTCCCTGCTGATCAGAGAGCCTGATGCGGGACTCGATTCCAGGACTCTGAGATCATGACCTGAGCCGAAGGCAGAGGCTTTAACCACTGAGCCACCCAGGCGCCCCTAAACCAGATTTTTTAAAACAAAAATGCTAGGGATAAGGGTTGCAGAGAACTCACTTGTGCTTTGACTCCAGGCCCCTATCCCACCTATGGATGATCGTGATGAGGGAGTGGCTCAGAAGAGGACAGGAAAAATTCTTCATCCTCAGGTTGCTTTACAGTGAAAAGAGAAGGCCCAGAGACTGCATAACTGATTTTTGCATTAGATATCTTTTAATGATTCTAACAGTTCAAATTGAGCATTCCACAGAAGGAAGCCATTCTTCCATCCTCGCTAATGATTCTCTGGGCCTTGCCTTTCACCTCCCACTAGCTAGTGTTCCATGACGACTGCCAGCCACATGCTGCACTACCTTGCTCCTTCCTCTCCTCTTCCCTCATGCATACCAGCTACCTCTTACAAGTCAGCTCTGGCGGCAGCGACTTCGAAAGCTTAAACCTATTCCGGAGGCTTATATGGTTCAGTGGTGTTCCGAATGCTAATAAAGATGCCAAGAGCTTTTAAACTCATTCTCTGTTGCTGCTGAGTTTGGAGTTGGAGGTGTTGCAGAGGAGAGTCAAATCTTGAGTCTCCCTTTCCTGCAGAACTTTGGTTCTGCAAGAAGAAGAAATGGGCCCTGAATGCTATCTAGTATTCAAGGGGCAACCTAGGGATACCATCACAGTTAACCATTCTTTGGAAGATGAGTCGTCTTTTGTTTGTTTGTTAAGATTTTATTTATTTATTTATTTAGAGAGAAGGAGAGTGAGCAAGCAGGGGAAGAGGTAAAGGGGGGGTGGAGGGGGAGGGACAAGGAGAGCATTTCAAGCAGATTCTGTACTGCTGAGTCCAGATCCCAACTCAGGACTTGATCTCAAGACTCTGAGATCATGACCTGAGCCGAAATCAAGAGTCAGATGCTTGACCAACTGAGCTACCCAGGCACCCCGGGAGATGAGTGCTCTTAATGGGGTAGGGGTTCCCAGGTCCTCAGTAGTCTCATGCCTGTCAACATTTCCAGTGTCTCTACTCTTAAGAAGAGTAAAGGGCTGAAGTCTAGAGATTGCCTGAAAGAGGAAAGAGAGTTGGACAGAAACAAGACAAATTCTCAGTTTCTCCCAGCAGGGCAAAAGGAACAAGGAAATAAGAGACCAGAGGATTTAGTGACCTAAAGTGCCAGAGAGTCCTAGGGCTGAAAATAGAGAAGCTAGTGGGTGAGGGGGATCAGATGGCAGGAATCTTACAGGTCTGTATCAGCCATGGAGGAGTCAAAAAAAAAAAAAAGTCTAACAGTAGGGGCTCTGCCTTTAAGGAATTTATGGCAATGTAGTTGTGGAATAAAAAATAATACACTTGCAATAATTTGTAATTTGGTGTTAAGCCATGCTGTTGAGAAAACAAAGTGCTATAGGAACTTGGAGAAAGGACATATGTAGGCTAGCATCCTCTGTGAGCTGAATGGCTGACTGAGAAAGTGGGTTTTCATGTCCCAGCTACAGTGGCTATAGCTTTTCTAGAGATGAGTGTGCCTGAGTCTTGCATAGTTTCCTGGAGGAAGTGTGGGGGAGGAAGCTTCATCATCATCAGCATTTTTTAATCATTACTGTCATCACCAAGAACCACAATAAACATTAATCGAGCATCCCTCCCTGAGTCTACACTTCTGTTGGGTAGGCAGGGCAAACACAGAAAGAGCTGAAGGACTAGTGCAAGACAGAGTGTGCCAATAGCACAAAGACAGAGGGAAAAGTGAGGGTTGGGGAGGTGAAAGAAGGCTTCTTGGAGGAGGTAGTACTTGAGCTGACCCTTAAAGGAAAAGTTAGGGTTTGGCTTAATGGGGAAAAGAGTGAAGGCCCCTGTAAATGACCTCAAGAAGACACAGAGGTGGAAGTGAGCAAGGCAAGTATAATTAAAAGAGAAAGTTTGCTGGACTGGAGAAAAAGGTTTGTGGTAGGGTAACATGGCTGATGATATTGGTGAGGGAAGTAATGTGGTGATTACAGAAAGCCTTTAATGGCAAACAGAGGGAGCTGTTTAGGAACAAAGTAGGAAGGCCTTGTAGATTTGTGTATTTGGGGTGTGCTGCGGACACAGGGAAGGAAGAAAGGCTAAAAGAATCAGGATTTTTACATTCTTCCTAGCTTCAGTCTCCCATGTGAGGGTGACCAATTTATCCCATCTCAGCAAACAGAGAAGTTTGTCACCCTACTTGAGATCCATCTTGAGAACATGTTCCTAAGAAGCCCTTAGAAGTTGTTCACCCTATACTGTTGGTGGAGAACGCTGTGCCTCTTGGAAAGCCGCAACCAATTAACACTATGTGTGAAGTGTTTTTAGATAGTGTTGACCTGTCTTGTGCAAAGGAAATGAGGAAGGATCAGCCTGCTAACCCAGCTAACCCAGCTACCGGCAGGGGCATGGGTGCAGACCAAGATAGCATGCCTACTTTAAAGGCAACAACCTTTAGAAGTTGATTTGTCCCAGAATCAGCCCTGGGGAAAGGAGGCAGCAATTGCAGCAATCTTAAAAATCAACACAATGGGGGCGCCTGGGTGGCTCAGTGGGTTAAGCCACTGCCTTCGGCTCAGGTCATGATCTCAGGGTCCTGGGATCGAGTCCCACGTCGGGCTCTCTGCTCAGCAGGGAACCTGCTTCCTCCTCTCTCTCTGTCTGCCTCTCTGCCTGCTTGTGATCTCTGTCTGTCAAATAAATAAATAAAAATTAAAAAAAATCTTTAAAAAAAAAATCAACACAATGACAAGACCAAGTCTTTCTCTAGGCCATCATTTTTGTGGCTGCTAGTTGGCCACTCCTCACATATTCTTTTTACTGGCCTCCTGCAGCAAAAGGAGATTGGCACAGGCTCTGCTACATTTATATTATTACCAGGAGGCAGATGTTTTCTCTATTTCTCTGAGGTTTAGAATTATGCAAATGAAGGCATGAAAACAAAAGCTCAGTGAGATGGGGGAGGATTGATCTTAAGAATCCTGGCAATTTTCTGAGCTCTTTAAGTCACCCCTCTCAGTTTTTACTAACAGCTCTCTTGGCTCCTCTCCAGTCTATTTAGAATTTGGCACCTCTTCAGAACCTTCCAGTCAAAGACCTGAAAGTTCATTCTAAAGCCCCTATCCCGGCCTTATTTTGCAACTGGGGAAATCAAGGCATATAATAGGAATTTTCAATGCTGACCTTGAGTCTTGACACACACACACCCCCATCCCTTTCTATCTTAACCTCTCCTACACACAGTCTTGTCCGGAAAGGAAGCTGTGGCCCAGTTGCCTGTCAGGTCTCCTCCGCCCACACCCCACCGTGTTGGTATCTGGAGGGCAACAGGACCTAGCGTAGTTCAACCCTGAGGCCGAAAGAGAGAGAGAGAGAGAGAGAGAGAGAGAGAGAGAGAGAGAGAGAGACCTGCCTAACCGCGTGGGTTGTGCAAGTGTGCGAGCTAGCTAGTTCGCGAGGGCGGAGTGGAAGTGGGCGTCTGCTGCTTTGGGGGAATAGGAAAGCTGTGGCTCCCTCTGGGATCCAGGGGTCGTAGTGAGAAGCGGTTCCGAAGGTTAGCCCAAGCCCCCCTTTCTGTCGCGCCTCTCCACCCGGAGCATCCTTGGGCTGCCGGCCCTGGCACTCGCAGGCTAGTTTTGTTTGGCCCCAGAGGTCCCTCCCATTCCGCCCGCCCCCGCCTTCAGTGCCTCAGTTCCCGAAGCCACGACTTCCCGCAGCTGGAACTGCAGGCCAGGGAGGACCCCAGCAGTCGACGGCGTCCAAGACTCTGACGACATCTGCCTTTGCCCTCCTGGGCTGGCGCCCCGCACGTCGTGCTTCTTGCTAGCAAAGTTTCTCTGTGGAAAAGAAGCCTCTTTAGCTTTCTTCGGATCCTGCAACGCGCGCGCGCACGCGCTCGGCTTCTCTCCCCCTGAGACTGCGCTCCCGACGGAGGTGGTGCCTTTGCTCCAGTCCCCTGCTCCAGCCGCTACCACCCCGCTTCGGCCCCCCTCCCTCGGCACTCCCCTGCCCCGGCCGGCGGCCTTGGGGGCGGAGCTTGGGAAATCTGTAGAGCCTGCTGGAGAGCCTTCGACTCCGCGCGGGTCCTGAGAGAGCAGCGGTGAGCGGGCGAGCTGATAGGCACAGCCTAAGGATAGCTTAGGGTGCCTAAGCACTGAAATGAGCCCCCGAAGGGACGCTCAGGCTGCACCCCCTCTTCTGCCCTGGTTCAGTTCTCGGCAGGTTTGAGAGGGCGTACTGGTGGTCAGAACTCCTAGAGAGGTGCTGCTGAGTGTTCGTGCCCCGACAGAGTGGCTACCCCGACTCCCTGCGGGGCTGCGAAAGGAGAAGGAGCCAAGGAGACAGCTGTCCCCAAGTTTTTCACGTGCCTGGAACTGGACTCCGGACTGGGCGCTAAAATGCTTGCTTTCGTCCTGTCCAGGTTTCATAGCATGTCTGTTGACAATTGGAAGCCCGGGCCAATGAAGAGTCAAGTTCGAAGTGGTACTCCTGGGTTCTCCATCCCATACTCCAACAAGTGTAACATGAAACTAGAGAGAGGGGTCTTCTGGTCTAACTAGCAGATCTCCATTCTGGAATTGTCCTTGACCGCTCTCTTAGATACTTGGACTGCAGTGGCTCCAGGGTTCTCTTGAGCGGGGGTGGGGCTTGCTCTGAAGACCAGACTACAACACTCAGAAACTCGACAATGGACCGAGTTTATGAAATTCCTGAGGAGTCCAACGTGGATCCAATTTCATCTCTGGAGGAAGATGTCATCCGTGGGGCCAACCCGCGATTTACCTTCCCATTTGGCATCCTCTTCTCCACCTTTTTGTACTGTGGGGAGGCTGCATCTACCTTGTACATGGTTAGAATCTATCGAAAGAATAGCGAAACATACTGGATGGCATACACTTTATCCTTCTTTATGTTTTCATCCATTATGGTCCAGTTGACACTCATCTTTGTTCACAGAGATCTGGCCAAAGACAAGCCGCTATCATTATTTATGCATCTAATCCTCTTGGGACCTGTTATCAGGTGAGCAATTTTTAATTTCTACCCCGTCCCCGGGTTTGTGCAGAGAAAGATGAAGCCAATATTTACAAGACTGGTACTGTGCCTCTAATCAATTCTCCCATTCCCTCCCACTCTTGGCTTCCTTGTCCTGCCTACCATCCAAAAAATCTTATCTGAAACCTTAAATGCCACCACAGTGAACATGTGGTGTGTACTTGTGTTCCAAAGCCATGTATGGTACCACTGATAAGACTTCATCAGACAGTGTTTGCTATTTGGATTTGAGTTGTGAAAATTGGTATGGGACCAGCTGATGTGGTTAACCTGTGCACACAGGCCATAGCTTCAGAGTGTGTTATTTTAACTCTGCCTTTTAGACACTGTATAAACTGTATCTCACATTCAGTTTCTTTATCCTGAGCTGCTTGAGCTAGTGGTCGTGGCGCTTTCAAATTTTCCAGAGTTATTTGACATCTGGAAAATATTTTCAGCTCTTTGTGGTCATCTAGTACCCCAACCCATTGTCGTTTGTTTTTTTCTGTTGGTTCATCAGTCTCCTGTTTATCTCTTTGTATCTTTCTGCTATAAAGGTACATGGTTAGAGGGGACAAAGGAGGATAGGTCATCTCTCCATCTGAATGCTGTAACTCATTGTAGTAGTATCCAGTCTTTCTATTCAGATTGCCTTGAAGGGATGAGAACATGCCTTATCTTAGGGAGACAGGCATCTGTGTCGGCTGTCTCATCTGGATACTATGGGATTTTCAAGTTAGGGAGATGTTGCAAAACTTAACGAAGTCAGGAGGAAAGAATGGACCAAGTTTGTCTTGATTGCAATCAGCTGAAGAATATGTGTCAGAGTGTTGATGTTGTAATTGCAGAGGGAAGATGTTTCATCCTTAGAGAACTAAACGCAGTCTGAAACTGTTCAAGGATGGAACTCCTCTGCCTTAAAAAAAATTTTTTTAATCAATATATGCTCAAACGAGGAGGGATTGGTCAGGCTCCATTGGAGAAAACAGTAGCCTGAAATTCCAGTGACCTGGAGTTTGGTCCTCCCTCTGTCATTGACTAGTTGCATGGCTCTGATGAAATCTCTGAAGATGTCTTGGACCCCAGTTTCTTCATCTGCATGATAAATGGGTTGGGTTAGATCATGGGTCTCAAATGCAAACGCTTAAACGGGCCAGGCAGGTCTCATATATGAGTGAAGCAGGCCAAGTACAAGAAAACCAGCAGCTTCGTGTGTGATGATAAATGAAAATGAAGTCTTAGTGTTAGAGGAATGATGGAGAATAGTGAATAGTGTGGCAAGCTGGAGTCTACACGATTTGCCTAAAAGAGGCAGCTACTCTGTAATTCCATCCCTATCGTTTCACTGTTGGAATCCAGACCCAATACTGCCACAAGCCCTAACTTTTCAAGAGAACCTTCCAGGACAGGATTTTATATGAAATATCAGTTTGAATCTTGGCAGCTTGACTGACGAAATAACACAGTATGGACCAAACAAACCACAGCTGTTGGTCAGATGTGACTCAGCTGGCCTATATGTAACCTTTGTACTAGGCAATCTATAGCACCTTTCCAATTCTAAATCTTTGAAGTTAAGCTGTAAAACAAAGACCTCATCTTGAACTTGGAACCAAGAAATTTAGAGATGTTGGGGCACCTGGATGGCTTAGTTGGTCTGGGTTTCGGCTCAGGTCATGATCTCAGGGTCCTGAGATCGGGCCCACGTGGGGCTCCATGCTGGGTGTAGAGCCTGCTTAAGATTCTCTCTCTCTCTCCCTTCCCTCTCCCCCTCCCCACCCCGTGCATGTACACGCTGTCACTCATGCTCTCTCTCTAAAAAAAGAGAAAACCCCGCAAATTAAGAGATGTCACCAGAGGTACAAGGAAAACATTCTTTTATCAGCCTTTTCCAATGCGATATACTGAGTTAACAGATCAAGCGCACTCAAAGTGCAAATTTCAGCAGGTACTGCCCCAGTCCAGAGTTTAGACTTCCCTCCTTTGCTTTGTGGCTTCCCAAGCCATCTTTAATTTGGCCCCACCATATGGAGTATTGAGTACTGTATTTCATTTTTGTTATTTAGCTTCCACTAGAAATGATTGGAAAGCATTTATAATAGCCTGACAGCAGGGAAGAAATAATTAAAAGCCCATATATTATATCCTTGATATGCTTATGTTCAAGGCAAATTACTTTATGGGCAGGTAGGAACTTGATTAGTGCTATTAGGCATATGAAGGTGTTTGGAGGATCTGGCTCCCTTATATGAAATGCAAACTACTTCTGAAAATGAAAATGTACTCTAATTTACTGAGGCTTATAACCAAAGCGAACACCCGTACTTAAATCAGTAAATAGCCTTTAGAAGCATAAACAGAATGCTTCCTGCCACTACCTCCCCCAGTATTTTCTTCAGCAATAACACTGATGGGCCTGGGTTAAAATCTAAAATATTTTATTGGAAATGCACTTGGCTTTTTTTCTTCCCTGTTCTCTCTTCCTCCCACCTTTTCCTCTCCCAGGTTTTAGAATTTGAAATGTCCACTTTCTAGGGAGAAAACTCCATGCTTCAGACTGGCCCCTATGCCCTAGTCTCCGAGGGATCCTGTGGAGAATGGCAGCCAGCACATGTTCGAACCTTCCTATTGGGAGCCAAAGGCCTAAAAAGCACATAAACCTCTGAGCTTGTCTTTAGCCTATTTTTCCATTAAATTACATTGCCATTATTATTATCATCCTCTCCTCCCATCGTTTCTCACCCTATAATCTTTTCTTCCTTCTTACTCTTTCATTTACGCAGAAAATATTTATCAAATACCCAAGATGAATACAACCCATGCCCTCAGGCAGGAAAGATGGCTTCATTTTCACCACAACTCTTCTTTCTTATTATAATAGTACACAGTTTCCATTCATTTAAGGGTAGTGGAGGAAGTGGTAACTCAGGTGTTCCAAAACAAAATGTTCTGATTGCTTCTCTTCTAGTCACCACATCTGAACTGTTTACAGGCTTCTGATGTATGTGGGAGAGATACAGCAAGAAATGGGGTCTTATCACTATTTCAAGTTTGGTAGGCTTGTGATCCTTAAGAGGATGTTTTCCTCTTTGTAAAGAAAGAAGGAAGTTTCAAAGGCTCTTGGCCCCAAACAGATCAAGAGGCCCCAAAAATAACCTTTAGAGAGATCTTTTGATGTTCCCTGGGTATGTAGCACATTCAGTTCTGAGTTGACAAGTCTTTAAGTACCTTGGTGATTGAATGGCATTACTGTATACATGTGAGGTTTTTTCCAAGCTCCCCTTCAAGACTTTTTGGCAAGACGATTATAGTTGTGGGCTTTGTCTTGAAAAAAGCTGAACTCAAAAGCCCCAAGTATGAAGCTGAATGCTTTGCATAAAGCATAAAGAAATGCTTTACCTTAGCAACTTGAGGTGTTATGAAAACCAGGGCCTTTAAGAACCTTCATCATTTTCTCTCAGCACATTATTTACATATCTTTGTGTTCAAGGTGCCTTTCTACCACAGGCCTATTCTTAAGGAGACAAAGCAATTCCTTAAATTCTCAAAGAAACTCTGAAATGGTGTTCTCAGGTCAGTAGATAACCAGCCAAACAAAAAAGGATTTAGACTCAATTTGTGGAAGGAATGACAACTCTTTGACTCATGAGGAATGAGTAGAATGGGAATTAAGGAATGGCAAAAAGCAGCACAAACTCCCTGAATTGTATTATTATCCGCCCCACCCCGCCCCCACCCCCCACTACAACCTTTCTTCCCAGGACAGTTTTAGTTAAGTACCTGTGATGCTTTACCTCTGCAGATGTTTGGAGGCCATGATTAAGTACCTCACACTGTGGAAGAAAGAGGGGCAGGAGGAGCCCTATGTCAGCCTTACCCGAAAGAAGATGCTAATAAATGGCGAGGAAGTGCTAATAGAATGGGAGGTGGGCCACTCCATCCGGACCCTGGCTATGCACCGCAATGCCTACAAACGTATGTCACAGATCCAAGCCTTCCTGGGCTCAGTGCCCCAGCTGACCTATCAGCTCTATGTGACCCTGATCTCTGCAGAGGTCCCCCTGGGTAGAGGTGAGTAGGGTCAGGAGAGGGGAGGGCTCCATTTAAATCAAGGGTCTTAGAAATAAAGACCTGAACTGTCCAATGCACTGGCTACCAGCTTCAAGGGGCTATTTATATTAAAATGAAACATGAAATAAAAATTTTACTTCCTCAGTCGTACTAGCCACGTTTCAAGTGTTCAGTAGCCATGTGTGCTTAGTGGTTACCGTATTAGATAGCACTGGTAGATAGTCAAAGAACTTGGGGAGCCAGAGATCTTAGGCCTGCCAGATTTATTTAATGAGGGTAAACTATTTAAGCCTTAAAGTGCCAGAGATAAGCCCTCTCTGGGCCCAGAAACAGCTGGTAATACCAGCAGTTAGTAGGACACTTTCCCTAGCCCAGAGTGTTTAAATTATACTGAGGGTTTTTTGTTTGTTTGTTTTGGTTTAGGGATGGCCATCTTTTAAGAAGAGATTCCCAAATATTACTGATCATGAGAAAACATATTACTGGGTGAAAACTCCTTCTTAAAAAAATTACATCTTCATGGGACACCTGGGTGGCTCAGTCGTGACTCATGAGACTCACTCTCAGTGGTACTGAGAGTAACACTCAGACGTGGCACTAGTCTGCCTTCTGCTTAGGTCATGATGCTTCATGCTTCATGCTTAGGTCAGGGTCCTGGGATGGAGCCCCGCATCGGGCTCCCTGCTCAGCGGGAAGCCTGCATCTCCCTCTCCCACTCCCCCTGCTTGTGTTCCCTCTCTCTCTCTCTCTCTCTGTCAAATAAGTAAACAAAATCTTTTTTTAAAAAATTACATCTCCTACTCAGACCTGACTCAATCTGAGTGTGGGGAGGCCAGGAATCCGTACTTTTTAAAAAATGCCCCAGCTGGGGGCACCTGGGTGGTTCAGTAGGTTAAAGCTTCTGCCTTCCGCTCAGGTCATGATCCCGGGGTCCTGGGATGGAGCCCCCATCGGGCTCTCTGCCCCACAGGGAGCCTGCTTCTCCCTCTCTCTCTCTGCCTGCCTCTCTGCCTACTTGTGATCTCTGTCTGTCAAATAAAGAAATAAAATCTTAAAAAAAATGCCCCAGTTGAGTCTGATCAGCCACATTTGGGAACCACTGATTTAATTACTTCTCCCAACTCCGGTGGGGAGAAAGAAATGTAGGTGTGGAACGAATACAGATGAGAATGAGGCTTGGTCCCAGTTCTGACCTTCTGTGTGATTTTTGGAGGAAGTTATCTAAGAGGTCACAGTCTTAATTTCCCACTTGTAAAAGATGGATCTTTAGATGAGTAAGACCTCTAGGAGAGGAGGAAATGTGAGTCATGTTTTCAAAGTCAAGATAAAGTACTGTTAATGAGTTTTAACAGCTCAACATTAGCTTCATCTAGTTAGGCTGGAGCTGGTAGAGCTGTGGGTACAACTTTGAACCATTTCCTTCTTGTGAAATGGCGATCCTGCTTGCCAAAGCCCCATGGTGCAAATGAATGTAAGGAGGGCATTTGTCTCCTTTTCTCCTTTCCTCCACCAAGAATTGTTCATGAAATTGTTGGTCTTCACGCTTTTTACGTACCTAGGATTGACAGTAGTGTGAAGAGAAAAGGAAATGATGATGATTTTCTTCCTGAGAATTTTGAAGGTCATCAAATCATCTAATTAAAATATGTATACTTTACAAAAGTAATACATACACAAACCAATTGACCCATGAGTAATCGTATATGCGTAGAAAATTTCCGGAAAGATATGTCAGAAATCATTTACCGCTGGAGAGTGAAAATGAGAAGTCGTCGACTTTTACCTTTTACTTTATACCCTTCTGTATGGTTTGAAATTTATATGATTTAAAATTTTTGCTATGACCATGTGTTACTATTTTTGGTCCTTATTTTTTTAATTATAAAAATCAGACAGGGTTATGGTAAAGAATCAGAACCACAAAGAACATATATCAAACAGGAGATGTAATTTTACTTCTCAAAAGTAATCTCTGTTAATCATTCAGTATATATCCTTCCAGACTTTTTTTTTACTATGTAAATATACATAAGTTATATATGTATCTGTATTTTTGACAAAAAGGGCTGTATTAAACATTCTGTTCAATGTCTTTTGCCAGTATATCTTTCTTTAATGGTTATTTATACATACATATATAATAATAAATGATAAATACATAATATATGTTTTTCTTATGTGAACTGGATCATTCTTTGTTATTTTTCTGATCTTATGTTGGTAGGATTGAAGTTTCTTTCTGATGTTTGCATTCAAGAAAGTTTTTTCTAATCACAAACTATACTCCAGCGAACATCTTTCTAAGTATCTGTGTCCCAGAATGAGACTTCATAGGATAAATTCTTAGCAATGGAAGTGCTGGGTGGAAGGATATACATGTTCGGAATCTTATCAGTACTGCCAAATAGCCCTCCCAAAAGGTTGTTTGAATTTATATTCCTACCTGTAGTGTATGAATATGCTTTTTCTTTATATATTAAACTAAATATCATTTAGTTGTATAATTATAAAATAACTGATTACATAAATAATTTGCTTTTAATTATGAAGCCAGCTGAGCATCTTTTCATGTTTGGTCATTGTGTTCTTTAAATTGCTGATTTATAGTGGGTTGTCTTTTTCTTATTAATTTGCAGGAGCTGTTTTCTTATTCTGATATTAATCCTTTCTCTGCTGTAGATAAGTGTGTATGTATACATTTGCATGTTTTGCATGTGTGTACATACACACATTTTAAATGGTCTCCTGGCTTTCTTAAATATTAAAATTTTTATCATTTAAATTCTTTATTGCTTTAGATCTTGTGCACTTCTCACGAAAGCCTTTCACAATTCTTATCTGATAGGCAACTTAGCCTAATCTTCCAAGTAGATGAATTTCCACATTCAGTTTGTCAATTCCCCTACCAAAACACAAAACAAAGCAGGACAGTAACAACAAAAGAAAAAGAAATTTCATTGAGACTGTGTATTGGGATTGCATTAAATTATTTGGGTTGTTTTGGAGGGAATTTTCATATTTACAGGATCAATCAGTTTCATATTAGAAGAGATGTATGTCTCCATTTCGTTAAGTATTTTTACATCACTTTATTGAGGTATGATTAACAAAAACCTCTACCTATTTAACATATCCAACTTGATGAGTCTGGAAATAAGTATACATCCAGGAAATATCCCTAAAATCTATGCCATAAATATGCAAAGCCCGGAGCAGGAAAACCATACAACTTTATCGAAGTACATTGAAAAATATTTAATGAAATGTACTTTGATAAAGTTTATAGTTTTCTTGCTATTGGTTTTGCACATTTCTAGGTATTAGTTTTTTTTTTTTAATTTGACAGAAAGATCACAAGTAGGCAGAGAGGCAGGCAGAGGGAGAGAGGGAAGCAGATTCCCAGCTGAACTGGGAGTCTGACGTAGGACTCATTCTATCCCAGGACCCTGAGATCATGACCTGAGCCAAAGACAGAGGCTTAACCCACTGAGCCACCCAGGCACCCCTAGGCATTAGTTTTTAAATCACCTGATTTCCTAAGTGTCAGCGTAGTACCTAAGTAGGGGAAATGCGTGTACTATTCTTTTGGAAACGGTGAATGATGATGATGATAGGAGCTAGCAGATAGCATCTACTGTGTCCTGAATGTTTCTCTAAGCCTCTTATTTGTAATTATTTCATTTAGTCTTTACAACAACCCTGTGATATAATTCTTACCCCCATTTTTAAAAAGATTTTATTTATTTATTTGAGAGAGAGAGAATGAGAGAGCGAGAGCATGAGAGGAGAGAGGTCATCAGGAGAAGCAGACTCCCTGCCAAGCAGGGGGCCTGATGCAGGACTCAATCCTGGGACTCCAGGATCATGACCTGAGCTGAAGGCAGTTGCTTAACCAACTGAGCCACCCAGGCGCCCACTACCCCCATTTTAACAAATGAGGAAACAGAGGCACTGAGAGGTTAAGCAAATTCCCCCATGCTTTCATAAGTAATAATTGGCAAGGATGGGATTGGAATCCAGGATGCCTACCTGCAGAGCCATGTTTCTAACTATATCACTATACAAAGGATGTAAGGGAAACATTCTTCGAGACCTTGTTTTCAACTCTTTGGTGATTTCTCCTATTAGAAACTTTCTGCCGGTACCATCTCTTAAAGTTTGGTAAACAGTTTTTTGGGTTAGGTTTCCTCATTTTCATCCATTCTTCTGCTTTCTCCTTGCTACCCCTTTTTCTAATCTCTTTTTCTCTTGGAGGCCATCTGGATCAGCATAGATGAGCAAATACACTAACAGCATTATGATCTCTTATGGCATGAGTCTATATGTAGGGAGACAGATGGAAGGTGTTTTTACATTTATTGGAAACATCAGGTTTTCCTTTATTTCACTACTATCAATAAATGAGTTCTAATTTAAGGGACAGCATCACTACACTTGTCTAGATGTATATATACTCTGATGCTCCTAACTAGGAGCATCAACTCTTCAGGATGGGACTAAGAGTGGTTTATAAAGCTAAGAGTACATCAAATTATTTTGTTGTACACCTTAAACTAATACAATATTATATGTCAATTATATTTCAACAAACATGGAAAAATAATAAATAAAAATAAGGCCAAGTGTAGACACTTCAAGAGAGTCTCTCTAGTCTTTGAGATTCCAGCACTCCACTTAGAGCTGAAAAAGATCTTGGAAACAAACTTGTGCTTCTTTTTGGGTTTCCATGGGGGAAGTCTTCACTTTTCTTGCAAATTAAGTTGACATCTCTGTGGCTCCAGTTCCCTGGGATCGGGAACTGTGCCAACATAGCTATGTTCATACATGAATTTGTTCTTAACTGGGCCCTCAAGCCTCACTTAATCATCTCTCTGGACCTCCGGGTCTGAGTTCAGGCTTTGTTAACATAGTCTGATTGTCTATTTTTTCTGTTATTTTTTTTCTTACAGTTGTGCTAATGGTTTTTTCCCTGATCTCTGTCACCTATGGGGCTACCCTCTGCAATATGTTGGCTATCCAGATCAAGTATGATGAATACAAGATTCGCCTCGGGCCATTAGAAGTCCTCTGCATCACCATTTGGCGGACATTGGAGATCACTTCCCGCCTCGTGATTCTGGTGCTCTTCTCAGCTACCTTGAAACTGAAAGCTGTGCCATTCTTACTGCTTAACTTCCTGATCATCCTCTTTGAGCCCTGGGTTAAGTTCTGGAGGAGTGGTGCCCAGATGCCCAATAATATTGAGAAAAATTTCAGCCGGGTCGGCACCCTGGTGGTGCTGATCTCCATCACCGTTCTCTATGCGGGCATCAACTTCTCTTGCTGGTCAGCTTTGCAGCTGAAATTGGCAGACAGGGACCTTGTTGACAAAGGCCAGAACTGGGGGCATATGGGCCTGCACTATAGTGTGAGGTTCGTAGAGAACGTGGTCATGGTTTTGGTTTTTAACTTCTTTGGAGTGAAAGTGTTGCTGGATTACTGTCATTCCTTGATTGCTTTGCAGCTCATCATTGCTTATCTGATTTCCATTGGCTTCATGCTCCTTTTCTTCCAATACTTGCACCCATTGCGCTCACTCTTTACCCACAACGTAGTGGATTACCTCCATTGTGTCTGCTGCCGTCGGCACCTTCGGGGCAGGATTGAGAACTCAGAGCTACCCTGTGATGCCCAAGCAAGGCAAAGCATTGTCTGAGATTCTATCTTCTGGGTCCTTCGGGATAGGCTGGGGGTGGCCAAGAGCAACTTTGCAATTGAAGGAGAGGATGAGGCTCATAGGTGAGTACCCACCGGGACATTTTCTTGAAATTTCTGGTAAGCCTCTAAGAAGAAAGAGCAACTCCCAAATAGGTTTTATTTCTTTAAGACTGACTGCTATGTTTGGAAACCCAGGGTAGCTAAGAAGGTTAGCTTACCAAGAAGGTTCAGAGATACTGTGAACCTCTCCCCTCCCACCCAGGGCAGCTCTTTGGCTGCCCAAGGGGATAATTTACCTCCAAGCACCTTAAGCTCTTTCTCGGTGTGATCTTGTTACTCGGCTTGTTTGCTCCAGGGCATTACTGAGCTTTCCTAGGGCTGGGATGAATGCCCAGAATTCCACCAGAATATATACTGACTGATCAGAGATGTGACAATTTGTTGATTATGGGTACCTCCCAGGAAACTGTCTGATTAATGTGGAATTATAACTGTAAGCATGGCTGGGTTTTATTTTTTTTAATTCCACTGAGAAACTCTGTTTTAAGAAGAAAACCCCCACTATTAAAAGAGCTGTTCCCCAAACAAGTTAGCTTAGCATTAGGATTTTAGTAGTGATCATAGTAATCAAAGACCTCTCTTTTCAAGCAACCCTTCCTAGGCACACTCCCAGGAGGGAGTGTGGAGTAGGATTCCTTCATGGCATAATCCAGAATGACTTTTTCTCAGGGACCTGCAGGGGCATCCAGCTTGTGGAATGGAGTGGTTGAGTAAAATCTCTCACTTCCTGCCTCGTTATCAGGAATTCCCTCCAAACTGGTTTTTCTGTGCTCATGGCAGTTTACTACTTGAGATAGATTTCAGAGAAGCGGAGCTGTAATTGAAAATGTTTCTAATGTATGGAAGAAATGAAGATTGCTTTGTGTCTCCTACTCTTCCGAGTATTTTGCTGGCTTGTTTTTTTTCCCCCCTAGGGGAGAGAAAAGGTAATAATAGTTGGGCTATTACCTTCCTGCTGTTTGGGGTTTGCGGGGCAGCTAATACTCCAAGGTAGAGTGAAGACAGAGAAGGGAAACCAGATGACATTAACTCATCATTGGTACTGGTTTTTGACCACCGGGCTTTATTTTCTAATAAGGAAATGTTTATCAATCTCCTGCTCATTCCCACACTCCCAATGAATGAATGCATATCTCCCTTTCTCATGAATCTCATATCTGTGGGTATTTTGATGGGGATGTCAGCTCAGATGCCTCTAAGTTAACCAAGGAATTGAGGTTAGTATGGCCACTGCCTGTTGGGACCTAGTATCCCAGCATTTACCTAATGCTCACCCCTTACAGACGAGGAAAGTAGAGAATTCCTAGCAGTATGTACTAATTGTTGCTGCCGCAATGTTTTGAGAAATTGTGAAGGATCTGACCCTAAAGTTTCTTGTCCCCATCCAGTTTTACTCATGAGATCATGTTAAGAGTTTATCTTTAGCCTTATCCCTTCCTCTTATCCAGTGTCAGGAGTTTAGGGTGGAAGAGCTCCCTCTTTCAAGTAGCAGGGCTGTTAGCCAGAATAGTCCTATTTCCTGGCATGTCTAGTGTGGTTTCCCATCTTCAACCACTGTTTGGGGGCCAAAAGGATTGAATCGTTAATTGGGAAGGAGAGTCAAGTGACTTGCTTTGGAGCAGTGAAGACTTTCTTTGTCAATCCAACTCCCTCATTTTATCTTTGATGGAGAGACTTAGGTTGGTGTCTGAAAACGCTCACACTCCTATCTTCTGACTATGTTATCTAAGGTGAATTTGAAAGAATCTATTAGGCCTCCAGAAGAACACCTGTCTCTTTGGAATTCAAACAACAATTTCTCTCTACTGGTTAATATTCCCTTCTATTAAAATAAGAAACAGTGTGGAACTGTAATTTGGCCCATAAAAGCCATGTGAGTCAGCTACTTGAGGCACACACTAAGCCAAGCAGGCCAATTAGAGCTAGAGTAGAGATACACAGGGCAGAAACATGTGCCTTGGTACTAGACCAGGCATATTTTTTCCCACGTACCCTCCCCAGCCTCTGTGACTTAATATCTCTGGAATGCAGGGAGTTCAGGATGAGGGGTGTGGGACAGCTTTCGGACCTGAAAAACCTGCTGCCCTTACCCAAGGAGAATAGAGTCTAGTGATACCTTATGCAAATGAACTCTCAGAACGTCCTATATGTGGTGGCCTTTCTTTTCCACAGCAGTCTTCTAGATACACAGAAAAAGGAGAAATTTCAAAATATGGTGGATGGGCAAGGGAAGTGCTCCCATCTGCAAACACCTCTTTAATTGACTACTTTCTTTTTACCCTTTGAAATCTTTAAGTGACACAGGGTAGTTGTGTAGGGGCCAGCCTTCCTGGGAGAGGAGGCAGAAATGGGGCCAGGAAATGGGTCTTAGAAAAGGAAGGCAGAACCATGAAGTGTGGGGGTAAAGAGAGGCTGTTGTAACCACAGTCCCCCCACTCCCCGCCCCGCTAAGTACCTGAAAATGAACATGTTAAGGAAATGTATCAAATAAACTCATAGTTGTCAATTTCATTTGTTTCACAAATGTTTAAAGACTTTGGGGCCTAGAACTGGGAAGCACTGTAGGAGAATTAAATAATAGTTGATATTTATAAGAATTTACTTTATGCCTGGCATGGTGCTTTATATGCATTATTTCATTCAGTTCTCAAAACAATCCCTTATGAGGTAGGTACTATTATCCCCCATTTTACAGATGAAGATTCTAAGGCATAGAACAGTGATGTGACCTGCCCAAAGTCACAGCTAGTTATCAGAGCCAGGATTCAGTCTTGGGCACTCAGGCTCCAGAGCTCACACTCTTCATCATGACACAAGCCTCTAAATCCTCTTAGGTCCTTTGTGGAGTTAGTTTAATATGTTAGTGATTCCAGGGATCTTTTCTGGGCTGTAATCAAGGGGCATCACTGGATTTACTCGAGAGAAAAAGGTCAAGTCCTAAAAGGCCTGGGATGAAAATGGAGTATGTGTTCACCTGTACTTATAGGTTGGTGTTACTTAATGTTCACATGTACTTATATTTAATGTTTACATGTAATGATGGGGGGATAAGGCGGGGGGGAGAGAGGTAGATAGACACATTTCCTTTCTAGTTTCAGGATTTTGTCTCCTGTGTGTTCTTGAACACACAGCTTCCAGACCCTATTCATGGGAATAAAACTGGAGGGAGCAATTACTACCCAGGTTTGTATGAATCTTTCCCCCCCCCAACCCCCCAAACAACCAATCACAGCAGGGGAGTGCTGAAGCTGACTCTCTTATACTTCCTCTTAGCAACACTGCCCTTACTCCTCTTGAGAAGCTGACTCCTGATTCTAAAGCAGGCCACAGGATAAGGATGTGGAAGAATAATGACCTTCCCCCAACTGTCACAGTCCTGAGAGCCTAAGTCAACATTCAGTGCTCTTTCAGTGAGCCTGCTCCTGCCTGCACCTCTCTAGGTCATGGTCCTCAGCATTCAGAGTTGATTGCTACTTCCAGGGTAAGGGTGGTGTGAGCAGCTGAAGGGTAGAACATTCACCGGGACATTCCATCTAAACCTGGGGAGTTCCAGGGTGTCTGGCTGGCTCAGTCCGTGGAGCCTGCAGTTCTTGATCTTGGGGATGTGAATTCGAGCCCCTTGTTGGGTGTAGAGATTACTTAAAAAGAAAATGTTAAACAAACAAAACCCAAACCCCTGTGGAGTTCCATTTCTGAAAAGTTCTTTAATATAAAAGCAAAGGACTCTAGACCCTCCGAAATATTTATCTACCCAAGAGTGGGGATCCTCATTCTATGAAACTTTTGCTATTGGGCTTCATTACTATTTTAAGGGGACACACATGTGCAGAATCTTATGCCTTTCCTCTTGAAGGACCAACACCATTAGTCATACACTTTAGGTCTTAGAGCCTCTGGGGTGCAAAGTGAAAGTATGATATGAGCCTTGGCAACAAAGCACACACCATGTGAAACCGGGAAGTAGCAAGGCCAACCTGTGTGAGCTATGGGAACTAAGTGTGAAAACGATATACTTTCATGTATAGAGAAAATAACATCTGAATAGCACTGTACTATATGCGAAGAGCATCGATACATACTAGCTCTGTTACCATTGTATCATTGTTGGGACAAGCCCTCTGAGCTGTACATATGAATTTGCAATGTTCTAACCTTTAATTTATTAAACAATTATTAAACTCATTTTGTGCCAGGGAAACCTACATGGATATTTCAGAGTGCTTTATAGATGCTGAAAGACTCAAAAGAAAATCCCAAATATTGAGTTTCAGTGATATTGGAGATAAATAGCCACTGGTTGTCATCACTGGTATGAGAGCAAAATATTGGCGCAAGTTTTTGGAAGGCATTGTCAGTATTTGTCAAAATTAAATGGACATACTTTTTGTCTCAGAATTTTAACCTCTAGGAATTTTTCCTATGGCAACATAGATACACTTATGCAAAAGATGTGCACAGGAATGTTTATTATAGCACAGTTTGTAACAGTGAAAAGTTGGTAACAACTTATATTTCCACCTATAAGGAAATGATTAAATTCTGGTATTTCTAACATTGGAATACTGTCCATCCATTAAAAAGATATATGTACCCCTATGTTTATTATAGCATTATTTACAATAGCCAAAATATGGAAGCAACCTAGGTATCCATCAATGGATGAATGGATAAGGAAGGGGTGTGTGAGTGTGTGTGTATGTGTGTGTGTGTGTGTGTAATATTATGTGGCTATAAAAAGGGATGAGATCATGCCATTTGTGACAACATGGGCCTAGAGGGTATTATGCTAAGTGAAATAAATCAGACTAAGAAAAATACCATATGATTCCACTCATAAGTGGAATCTAAAAAATGCATAAGCAAAACGTAAAATCAGACCTATAAATAATGAAAAAAACCTAATGGTTGTCAGAAGGGAAGGAAGTGGGGGATTGGGCCAAAGGATGAAAAGGGGCCAAAGGGGAAAAGGAGATACAGACTTCCAGTTACAGAATGAAGGTCATGGAATAAGAGGTACAGCATAGGGAATAAGCCAATAATATTGTAATAGTGATGTATGATGACAGATTCTACACTTGTGAACAAAGCATAATATTGTACACCTGAAACTAATGTAACATTGTGTGTCTACTAAAAAAAATAGGGTAGATGTATACAGTATGTGCTAAGTGAAAAGACTGGTTAAAAAAAAAGCAAGTTGAAAAACAAAATGTATAGGATGAGATTATGAAGAATTATTGAAAACCTGGAAACAAGAGCATCATAGGAAGAATAGTGTCACCCTCTAGATCTCCACGTCTAATCCTCAGAATTTGTGAATGTGTTATGTTCCATGGTAAGGGGGAATTAAGTGTGGAATTGAGGTTGTTAATCAGCTGACCTTGAGATGGAGAGATTACCCTGAATTATGTCGGTGTGCTGGATGTAATCATAAAGGTCCTTATGAGAGAGAAGTTGATGTGAAGGTGGAGACAGGGATATTAAAGATGTTACACTGTTGGCTTTAAAAGATGGAGGAAGGGGCCACAGACAAATGCATCTCTAGAAGCTGTAAAACACAAGGAAACAGATTCTCCTAGAGAGTGTCCAGAAGGAGCAGGTCCCTGCCAACACCTTGATTTCAGCCCAGTGGAACTGATTTTGGACTTCTGACCTCCAGAGCTGTGAGAAAATAAATATGTGTTTTTTAAGCCACAACAGTTTGCGATGATTTATTATAACAGCACTAAGAAACTAATACTAAGGGAAAAGATGATTACTTGATGCTTTAATGTCACCTTAAGAGCATTTTCTAACAGGCCTGAGGGTCATCTGCCTCTCTACATCTAGAGAATTATAATTTGGCACAAGTGATTAGGGTTCAGTTATTTTACAAATCTATAAAACTGACAAAATGCAACAAGATTTTCTATCCACCTAAAGCATGATGTTGGTCCTTAGTGCCTTGTAGGACATTAACCAGCTTTAATTCTAACTTAGCAATATGATTTTAGTATTATTTTAACATTTCTTTGTTTTTAAACTGACTATAAAATATCAGTCCTCGGGCGCCTGGGTGGCTCAGTGGGTTAAGCCCCTGCCTTCGGCTCAGGTCATGATCTCAGGGTCCTAGGACCGAGCCCCACATCAGGCTCTCTGCTCAGCAGGGAGCCTGCTTCCTCCCCTCTCTCTCTGCCTGCCTCTCTGTCTACTTGTGATCTCTCCCTCTCTCTCTGTCAAATAAATAAATAAAATCTTTAAAAAAAATACCAGTCCTCATATCCTCTTTAGAGTTAACTTTACCATCTTGCTGGTTTCCTCCTTTGTGAGTTAAAATTAAACTTTGACACATGCTCACTCTCTATTTGGATGAAACTTAAAAAAAAACACATTCTGAGAATCATATTTTAACAGGATCCTATTTTTGTAAAAACAAAACAAACAATATGGTAGTTGGGGGAGCCAGAGAAAAATGCTCCAAATTCTTTACAGCAGCACTCTGGTTGGGGGCGTGGTTTGAGGGGGATTTCTTCAGTGTTAGATAGTTTGCAATACTTAAATTTTATATGAGTTTACATGGTATTTGCAATCAGAAAATATATTTAAAAAGCAAATACATGTAAAAAATGATTCATACACAGTGTCTGCCTTCAAATTTAAGATCTGATTGGAGAGACATGTATTGCATACAACTAACTAGAAATACGAGGCAAATTATGATAGGTGCCCTTGAAAGACATGGGCTTCTTGAGCGCTTATTAGATACAAAGGTCTATATTGGTTCATTTACATAATTTCATTTCATCATCATCATGATCCTCTGAGGTAGATGCTATCTCCATTTTTCAGATGAAGAAACTGAAGCCGAATGACTACCCAAGGTCACACAACTAATAAGGGGAAAGAGCCAGAATTTAATCTCTGGTCTTTCTGATTCCAAAGTTTATATTCTTTCCGGTCTACCACACTGCCTCCCATAGATGTTGGGTCGCATGGTCTGGACTGGGTAGGACTGAAGAAGGTGGGTATTTATACTCTTTTTTTTGCTCTTTAAGTGGGGCAGGTGCATTCACATATAACAGTAGGGAACAGGCAAAGGTCCCCTATCTCTAATATTTACCCAACTAGCCTATGTCTTAGCCTGCTCTAATATAGTTCCCAGCCATCAACATGTGCTCATATTCTTGGCTTTAGGCTCTAGTCCCTCCTGGCTTTCTTGACATAATTTGTTTGGCTCTGATTTTCTGGTTTACTCAACCTCTGCCTGCCTCACCCGCCTCTCCAATTTGCTCTTCCCCATTGGATTGGCTTGCTTGCCAATGAGACATTCCTCTCACCAGCCTCAGCCCTAGGTACCCACACCTGTTAGGCAAGCTCCCTTGTCTTCCAGCCAGGAGAGTAGGATTGAACAGGCATAGGTCAGAAAACTAGGCTATCCCTGGGAGTGGCATGGAAGAATCATGTGCTTGGGGCCAAGCCAGGAATTCAGTGCCAGAGAAGAAAAGAGTATTTGAGAATGAAGTTGATGATGGGATTTGAAGGACGAGGAAGTAAATAACAGGGCACATCTAAAATCTACAGTTGTAGCCTGGCCTGGACACCAGTGAAACATTGGGCACCAAGGAAAGGAAAGAAGGAATGCATATGCTTGACGCTAAGTGAATACTTCTGCGTGAGGTTTGGGGTTTTATTGCTTACTCATTGGAGTCTGCTTCTGCTTGGACTTTCCCTGTAATAACTGGCGTGTCAGGCTATGAGATCTAAGCAAAGCGCTGTGGGAACACTGAGGAAAGAGATTCTAGTTCTGACTGAGGAGCTGAGGAAAGGTCTGCAGAGGATGGGAGATTTGAACTAGGCCTTGAAGGACAAGTAGGGTTGCCATTGGTGGTGGATGGGGATGTATTTTAGCAGAGGGAACATTACAAGCAAAGACACACAGGTATCAAGGTTCACATGGACATATATGTTCACTGAACAGCAGTCACACCCTCCCAACACTCCCAACCCCTGGCAACCACTGATCTGTTCTCTGTCCCTATAGTTTTGTCTTTTTGAGGCTGTCATATAAATGGAATCATAGGGAACACAACCTCTAGAAGGTTTTTGAGCATTGTAATGACACAGAGGTATTTCAGGAAGATCAGTTCGGTGTTTGTGTGAAGGATGGATTAGAGTAGGGTAAAACTAGAAGCCAGGAAACCAGCTGCAAGAGTTCAAACCAGAGATGACCATTCCTTTGGCACATGTGGTACATATTCATTAAAAGGCTGATTGTGGTTAATGAAACAGCTGTGGGAAGAAAATGGCACTAAACTAGGTCATGTTTTATATCTACAATGTTTTGATGTACTTTAGTATAGATTACCCAAAGGATATAATGGTACACACACACACACAAAGACAAACAAACTGAACAAAACAAAAACAGGCCATGAAAGAACACATGTAGTATTGTTCAAATGTCTTTTTTTTTTTAATGACATGGATCCGTTTTCAGACAAAAATGTCTAGAAGGTGTCAAATATACACTAAGGCCTTAATTTGTTATTTCTGCATGGTGGAATTAGAGGTGACAATTTTCTTCTTTAGAATATTCTACATTTCCAAAGCCCTGTTTCCTCTCCTCCTTCTCCTCTTCCCCCACCCTGATGCCTTGAGAATAGGTAGAAGAATAGGTAGGATAGATACAGGGTTTTTTGTTCATTTGTACTATTCGGAATAATTCTAGTATGTGGCAGACATGATACATTTTAATCAGTTATTATTTCTGTGTTATGAGAGAGTTGAGGTACTGTAATGAAGTGACTCGGCCAGGATCACATAGATAATTAAGGGCAAATCAGGATGGAATCCAGGGTTCATACCCCTACTTCAGATTTAAACAACAACAACAACAACAACAACAACACACCTCTCTCTTATGAAAATGTTCAAACCATGTACCATGTACCATCACCCAGCTTCAACAATTATCATTTTGCCATTCTTATTTTAGCTAGCCCCCAGTCTTTTTTCAACCGGCTGGAGGACTGTATTTTGTTTTTTTGATTATTATTTTTTATTGAGGTATAATTAATATAAAGTGTTCTATGAGTTTCAGGTGTACAATATAATGACTCAACATTTCTATACATTACATCTCTTAATCGCCTTTATCTATTTTACCCCTTTCCTCACCCATCTCCCCTCTGACAACCACCAGTTTGTTCTCTGCATTTAAGAGTCTGAAATGTCTTTTTTTCCCTTTGTTCGTTTGTTTTATTTTCTTAAATTCCACATATAAAAAGCATATGGTATTTGTCTTTCTCTAACTTATTTCACTTAGCATTATACCCTCTGGATCCATCCATGTTGTTGCAAATGGCAAGATGTCATCTTTTTATGGTTGAGTAATATTCCATTGTGTATACATGTATGTGTGTGTGCTACATATATGTATGTATATATACCACATCTACATGTATACATGTATGTGGTATATATACATACCACATCTTTATCCACTCATCTATGGTTGGACACTTGGGTTACTTCCATATGTTGGCTATTGTAAATAATGCTGCAATAAACATTGGAGTGCATATATCTTTTTGAATCAGTGTTTCTGTTTTCTTTGGGTAAATACCCAGTAGTGGGATCATATCATAATTCTATTTTTATTTTATTTTTTAAAAGATTTTATTTATTTATTTGACAGACAGATCACAAGTAGGCAGAGAGGCAGGCAGAGAGAGAAGGGGAAGCAGTCTCCCTGCCGAGCAGAGATCCCGATGCGGGGCTCGATCCCAGAACCCTGAGACCATGACCTGAGCCGAAGGCAGAGGCTTTAACCCACTGAGCCACCGAGGTGCCTCCATAATTCTATTTTTAATTTTCTGAGCAACCTCCACACAGTTTTTCACAGTGGCTGCACCAATTTGGCTGGAGGATTTTAAGGAAAATTTTACAATACTTATTTTGGCATGCAATCTATAACTGGAAAGGACATCAAGAAATTCACAGAATCACTATGCTATCATCATATTCAACAAGATGGATACTAATTTCTTTCTTTTTTTTTTAAAGATTTTATTTATTTATTTGACAGACAGAGATCACAAGTAGGCAGAGGGGCAGGCAGAGAGAGAGAAGAGGAAGCAGACTCCCTGTGGAGCAGACAGCCCGACGTGGGGCGCGATCTCAGGACTCTGGGATCATGACCTGAGCCGAAGGCAGAGGCTTTAACCCACTGAGCCACCCAGGCGCCCCGGATACTAATTTCTTAATTCCTTTTTTAAAAGACTTTATTTATGTATTTGACAGAGAGAGCGAGAGAGAACAAGCAGGGGGAGAGGCAGGCAGAGAGAGAGGGAGAAGCAGGCTCCCCTTCGAGCAGGGAGCCCGAGGTGGAACTCAGTCCCAGGACCCTGGGATCATGACCTGGGCTGAAGGCAGATGGTTAACTGATTGAGCCACCCAGGCACCCCTAATTTCTTAATTCGTAGTTCATATTCAAATTTTCTCAATTGTTTTCGAGATGTCTTTCTACAGCTGACTTATTCAGATCAGGATCCGAACAAGATCCACCCACTGCACTTGGTTAATCGATTTTTTAAGTGTCTTATTTTATAATTGTCTGCTACCCCCCCTCCTTTTTTGTCACTGAGTTGTTGAAGAAACTGGGTCATTTTTTCTGTAGACTGTCCTGCACTCTGGATTTAGCCAACTGCTTCCTTATGATATTGTTTAACTTGCTCCTCTGTCCCCTGTATTTCCTATGAACCAATAGATTGAGAGGTTTGAGTAGAATCAGTGTCAATTTTTAGACATGATATCTGATGGATGGTGCTATTTAATTCCTCCTGCATCCCATGAAGTGCATTATGTCTGCATATCTCATTTTGACTGATGCTAAAATTGGTCAGTAGAATTCAGATGATGCCAGCTTATCTCCCCATTCTAAAGACTTCCATCAAACTTTTACCTAATAATCATCACCTAGATCCGTTATTTTATTATGGAATCACAAAATGATTTTTCTAATGCTAACGTTTCTTCCATGTTTATTAGCTGGAATTCTTCTATAAATAAGAATTCCCTCTAATCAGCTGTTGCTTACTTTGAGACACAATTCATACAGGAAAGGCAGGATAAAAGCTGCATTTTTCCCCCTCTTTATCAGTGTTCTGAGTAGTAAGCTGATGTCTTAGCAATCTCCAGTAATGATCAACAAAGGTTTCTTGCCCTTAGCATCATTATGAACTCATATATTTTTATATGTTTGATATGCTTCAATCCAATGCGGTCATTTTTCAAGAAAGTTTTTATTTTAGACCAATTTTAGACTTACAAAAAATTGCAAAGATAATACAGAGTTCTCATATACCCCTCACTTATTTTCCTGTCTTCTTAATATCTTACAGTGCTATGATATATTTTTCACAACTAAGAAACCAATATTGGTACACTGTTATTAATTAAACTCCATAGTTTATTCAGATTTCAGTAGCTTTTTACTAATGCCCTTTACTGTCCCAGGATCCCACCCAGGATACCACATAACATTTAACTGTCACATCTCCCTTAGCATTCTCAGGTTTATGACAGTTTGGTCCAGGTCTTTTCTTTGTTGGGAGGATTTTGATTACTGATTCAATATCTTTACTTGTTATAGGTATGTTCATATTTCCTATAGCATTTTGAGTCAGTTTTGATAGTTTGTGTGTTTCTAGGAACTTGTCCATTTCATCTATGTCATCTAATTTGTTGCCTATAATTGTTCATTAAATACTCTTACAATTCTCTCAATTTTCTATATAGTTGGTTGTAATGTCCCCACTTTAACTTGTGATTTTAGTGATTTGAACCCTCTCTCTTAGCTTTTTTTTTTTTTGTCAGTCTAGCCTGAAGGCTTGGCAATTTTGTTGTTTTAAAAGAACCAACTTTTGATCTTGTCAATCCCCTTCATTGTTTCTCTGTTCTCTATTTTGCTTTCACTCTAATATTTATTATTTCCTTCCTTCTATTAACTTTAGGTTTAACTTGCTCTTCTTTTTCTAGTTCCTTAAGGTGTAAAGCTAAGGTTATTGATTTAGAATCTTTTTTACAAAAGATTTTATTTATTTATTTGACAGAGACTGAGAGAGGGAACACAAACAGGGGGAGTGGGAGGGGAGAAGCAGGCCTCCTGCTGAGCAGGGAGCCTGATGCAGGGCTTGATCCCAGGACCCTGGGATCATGACCTGAGTGGAAGGCAGACGCTTAATGACTGAGCCACTCAGGCACCCCAGAATCTTCTTTTTTTAAATATAATTATTTACAGCTGTAATATTCCCTCTTTGCATTGTATTTCCTGCATTCCATAAGTCTGGGTAGATTATATTTTAATTTTCATTTGTCTCAAAGTGTTTTCTAATTTCACTTGTAATTTCTCTTTGACCTATTGGTTGTTTAAGAGTGTGTTGTTTAATTTCCAAATATTTATCAATTTTCCAGTTTTCCTTTTTTTATAACTTTTAGTTTCCACATCTAATTAGATAAGATACTTTGTATGATTTTGATCATTTAAAACTTATTGAGATTTGTTTTGTGACCTAACATATGACCTATTCTGAAAAATGTGTACTTCTGAAGAACGTGTATTCTATTGTTGTTGAGTGGATGTTCTATATATTTCTCAGAGGTTTAGGTGGTTTATAATGCTGTTTAAGTCCTCTGTTTCTTTACTGATCTTCTGTCTAGTTGTTCTCCCCATTATTAAAAGTGGGGTATTGAATGTAACCGTCCCTCAGAACAAGGTACTGCTTAAAATATAACCCATGAGAAATTATACTAGTTACCAAGCATGCTTAGATATAGCCTTAAGAAAAACATGTACTGGCAACAGGCCTCTGGGGGAGAGGACGATGTATGTCCTTGAAGTTGAGCTGCTGGGGATGCCCGGCTCACTTAGGGCGGAATGCCGCCTGCTTCATTTTTCCATTATCTCCCCTTCCCCAGAGAGCATCAGCAGTTAAACAATCCTTTAGTTTGGGCTTGTTCACTGTAGGTCATGTACTACGTGACCAGACATATTTTGCCTTTCTTCTTACGTATCTACACGACTCATGGTCAATGTGTAATCTACTCCAGCTTCTTTGTTGGTTGTTACTCACTTCCTAATAAATATGAGACTGAGGGGGGCGCCTGGGTGGCTCAGTGGGTTAAAGCCTCTGCCTTCGGCTCGGGTCATGATCCCAGGGTCCTGGGATAGAGCCCCGCATCGGGCTCTCTGCCCAGTGGGGAGTCTGCTTCCCTTCCTCTCTCTCTCTGCCTGCCTCTCTGCCTACTAGTGATCTGTCAAATAAATAGATAAAATCTTAAAAAAAAATAAATAAATAAGAGACTGAGGAGTTGTTTGGGGCGACAGTCTTTTCTACTGTCATCCCTGCTCCCTTTTTCTTGCAGCTGACTTGTTTGTGCCTCATTCTTCTCCCGTGCCCTGTCAGGAGGCGCCAGTTGAAATCTCCAACTATTATTGTAGAACTATCTATTTTTCCCTTCCATTTATGTTAGTTTTCATTTCATATATTTTGAGGGCTCTGTTGTTAGTGCATAAAGGTTTATAAGTTTTATATCTTCTAGATGGGTCAACCACTTTGTTAATATATAATGTTCTTTGTGTCTTGTAGCAATTGTTGATCTTAAAGTCTTTTTTGTCTAATATTAGTCTAGCCTTCCCAGCTCTCATTTTGTAATTATTAGAGTGAAATATTTTTCCATCCTTTTTATTTCAACCTATTTGTGTCTTCTAACTTAAAGTGAGTCTCTTGTGGGGTGCCTGGGTGGCTCAGTTGGTTGAGTATCCAACTCTTGATCTTGGCTCAGGTCTTGTGAGTTCTCAGGTTTGTGAATTCAGGCCCCATGTTAGGCTCTGTGCTGAGTGTGGAGCCTACTTGGAAAAACAAATAAAGTGAGTCTCTTGTAAACAACATATAGTTGGATCATGGTTTTTTTGTTTTTTTTTTATCCACTCTGCCAATCCCTACCTTTTAATTGGTGAGTTCATTCCATTTACTTTATGGATATTGTGTTTGATATTTTATAGTATACCTATCTGATTCTCTTCTCATTTCTTTTTCTGTATTTTGTTTTTTAGTTTTTTTCTTAGTAGTTATCCTGGGGATTACAATTATCATCTTAACTTTATAACAAATAAGTTTGAATTAATACTAAGTGAGTTTCAATAGTATACAAAAACTCTGCTCCTATGCAGCCCCATCATCCCCTCTTTATGGTGTCATTGTCACAAATTATCTCTATACATTGTGTTTTGCTTATGTAGATTTATAATTGTTTTATGCATTTGCATTTTGAATCATATAGGAAAAAAAAGGAGTCCCGTATCTGAATAATAGGTGTTCTAGTCAGAGAGAAGAAGACAAAATGAAGGGAATAACGTTTTTAATATATTAATTCCAGAAATTTTCCTCAAAACTGAAGGTCATGAATTTCCAGGTTGAAAGATCCCATGAGCAATGAAAATGGACCCACACCAAGACACACCTTCATAAAATGTGTCCACATTGGGTTAAAAGGGAGATTCTACAAGCTCCCAATGGTAAAAACAGGTCACATATAATGGATCAAGAATCAGAATGGCTTTGGATTTTGTAATATTAACAATGTATACTAGGACATAATTAGAAATGTCTTCAAATTTTTGAAGAATAATTACTTTCAACCTTGAGTTCTATACCAGCCAAGCTGTCAATCAAGTGTAAGGATAGAATAAAGACTTTTGCAGACAAGCAAAGTTTACCAAAAATTTAATCATCATGCACCTCTTGGTTAAAACAAGATTTTAAAACCAAGAAAGAGGAAAGGTTTCGTTTACTGGGGAAAGGATCCAGCATAAGAAAGAGCCAAAAAAGAAGCTCCAGAATTATGGTGAAGGGAGGTTTGAGGGTGACAACTGCACATCAGGAAGAAATAGAGGGTGACAAGCTCATTCAGGTCACAAAGGATTAGAAGAGGTATCTGTGATATCTGATAACCCTGAACACATTAAGGAGATGGAAGTAACTGATGAGGAGTTTAAAACTGAATTTCTGCTAAGTAAATAGAAAACTATTTAAAGAAAAAAAAATATTAGCTCCAGGAAAAAACACTAAGTTGTGTGAGTAAAGAAAAGTTATTTGTGATACTTCATGGCTCAGCTATGAATAATGTTTACTGGACCAACTATAAACACTGAATAGTAGTCCAACCAAATTACGACATGCCCATATTGGAAGAATATAGGGAGATGACGAGTCTTTGGGTGCAGTGGGGAGCAGGGTGTGTGTGTAGGTAGGTCAATAGACAATGTCAGAAACTTAAAGAAGTAGCAATAAAATAATGTTATTTAGAGAACCAAGGTAAATACCGAAAGAATCAGCTAAAAGAGTTGAAAGCTCTTGCCCCTGTGAGAAAAGGGAAAGTATGGGGAAAGAAAAAGAGACCACTGTTTTCATAACAAAACTCACAGAACTATTTAACTCTATAAATTATAATGTAGAACTTTGATAAAAATAAAAAAGCAATGCATGCTCATTATAAAATTTTAGCAACTTCAGAAGAATAAAAATAAACAAAATCATGAAGAAACTCACTTATCGATAGCCACACTTAATATGTTGCTTTGTTTCCTTTCAGGTGTCTTTACATGCCAAATTTTACATAACAGTGATTACACTGTAGCTTGTTTTTTTTCTCCATTAACTTATAGCATATACATTTTCCTGTTACATTCTTTGAAAGAGCTCTGTAATGTTCCACTAATGTAGTATACTATAATTGACTATTTTCTGCTATTGAGCATTAGACTGTTTCCTTTTGGTGGGAGGCACTATAGCTAATGCTTCAATGAACAATGAACCTCTTGATTAATAAACCTTTTTTCTGTACTTCACATTATTTCCCTAGTACATATTCTGAAGAGTGATATTATGAACTGAATCTTACGTTGTAGCCCTAATCGCTCCCCCAATGCAACTGTATTTAAGATAGGGCCTATAAGGAGGTAAAAAACATTAAGTGAGATTATATGAATGGGACCTTAATCCAGTAGGGCTGGTGTCCTTAAAAGAGGAGGAAGAGAGGGGCACTGGGTGGCTCAGTCGGTTATGTGTCAGCCTTCAGCTCAGGTCATGATCCCAGGGTCCTGGAATCAAGCCCGCATTTGGAGGGGGGGGCTGTTCCCTGCTCAGCCGGGAGTCTGCCTCTCCCCGGCCCCTCCCCCACTCATGCGTGCGTGTGTGTGTGTGTGTGTGTGTGTGTGTGTGTGTGCGCGCGCGCGCGCGCGCG
>NW_019154151.1:8571966-8603278 GCF_002288905.1 Enhydra lutris kenyoni | reverse complement strand
AAAAAAAGGAGGAAGAGACACCACAGTTCTCTCTCTCCCTGTCTTCCCCCCCTCTTTCCCTCTCTCCCTCCTCTAGCTCTCTCTCACTTCCTGTTTCTGTGTGCAAAGAGGAAAGGCCACATGAGGATGGTAGAGGGAGAAGGTATCTCTCTGCAAGCCAGGCAGAGAGCTCTCACCAGAAACCAATCCTGAGGGCACCTTAATCGTGGACTTCCAGCCTCCAGAACTGTGAGAAGAGAAATTTCTGTTGTTTAAGCCACCCAGTCTGTATTGTTTTGTGAAGGCAGCCCATGAAGACTGAAACACATACTTACTTTTTATTTTAATGCAGATTAAAGGAGCGCACTTGTGAGGAGCACAAGATGTTCTATGGAAGTGTGGACTCACTCTGTTGTACACTGAAACTAATATTACACTGTCTGCTCACTAAGTGCAATTTAAATAAAAGCGTAAAAAAACAAAACACCCATGCCAGAATGTCAATGTTCCTGGGGAAGACTAACACAAGGGGCTGCTGTTGCCAGACACTCATGTCCCAAGATTACTTAATTTGATATGCTGCTTTCTTTACAATGAAGTGAAGTCCTGGCACCTGGAGGTCGAACTAGCTGCAGCTAATTAGGGATTGGCAGAGCTTCTGGAAGTTACAGACACCCCACAGTACCGAGTTAATGAATGTCAAAATAGGAGCACCTGGGTGGCTCAGTCAGTTAAGCATCTGCCTTCAGCTCACGTCATTCAGCTTAGGTCATGATCCCGGGGTCCTGAGATCAAGTCCAAAGTGGTACTCCCTGTTCATCGGGGAGTCTGCCCCTGCCTCTCACCTCTCTCAAATAAATAGGTAAAATCTTAAAAAAATAAATGCCAAAACAGCAGTGCCTGGGTGGCTCATTGGGTTGAGAGTCTCCCTTTGGCTGGGGTTGTGTTTCCCGTGTCCTGGGATTGGGCCCTGCTTCCCGGGGCTCCGGCGGCTCCCTGCTCGGTGGGGAGAGCCTGTTTCTCCCTCTCCCTGCCGCCCGCCACCCCCGTCCCTGCAGCCCCGGCTCGTGTCCTCTCTCTCGCTATTTCTCTCTCAAATAAATCAAACCTTAAAAAAAATGCCAAAACAACCATTAACAACTCTGGGAATTATTAAGATATTGTAGCAATATTTTGTTTTTGCTTAGTGAGTTGTATAAATTATTTATCGGTGTGAATAAACATTGCTGGTTCCTTCTGTTCAAAATATGTCCTGACTCTACCCTTTCTTCTTACCTCAACTGTCTTGACCCTAAACCAATCCACTCTGGTCACAGCCCCCTCTCTCAAAATTTGTCCTTTGCATCAGTACCAGAGTGTACTTATTAGAAAATTGAAAACAGATCCTAACACTGCCCTGCTCAAAACTGCTTTCTATCACATTTAAAATAAAATTCAAACTCCTTTCTATGTTATATTGTGTATGTGCAATGTTTTCTATTGTCTATGATTTACTTCAAAACACTTCAGTATCAGCTGTGCAATATACCTTATTTATTTGAAGATACATTTTTTCAGGTTTTATCACTCTAAAATTGGGGTGAATGTACTATTAATGGCATGACATAGCTTAAATGAAAGCAGTATTTCTTTCTTGGTGCACAAAAGAATGATGGTTCTTACAATCTATGACGTTGTGGATTCATAGAATCAATGATTTAATGAAGTGGGATATCAAGCTATAAAATGACCTTTTGAAATACTGGTCTAGGTGGGGGCAGTGGAGGTAGGAAGAAGGGGTGGATTTAATATTTATTTTGGGGTTTTTTTTAAACACACTATCATAGTCACCATAACTATTTTTATTACATTCCAGTAATCAGGAACAGTACAGCTCATGACAAAAATACTACAAATTTCAGATCACCTTATAGCACATATTCCTATAAACATTTAAAAATTAATTTTAATTAGAGGCATTTGGGTGGCTCAGTGGATTAAGTGTCTGCGTCTGGCTCCAGTCATGGTCCTGGGGTCCTGGGATCCAGCCCCTTATCAGGCTCCCTGCTCAGGGAGGAGCCTGCTTCTCCCTTTCCCTTTGCCTGCCGCTCTGCCTGCTTGTGCTCTCTGTCAAATAAATAAATACATCTTTTTTAAAAAGTTGATTTTAATTAAAAGAGCAGACATTTTAACATTCAATGTTTGATATGACCAACATTCCTAGGTCAGCACAAACAAATGCTGGAAAACAACTGGATCACACTGCATACGTCCTACGAAAGAGAAAGCACAAGATACAAAATGTGCAGGCTTCAGCTTACAATATACAGAAATAACTAAAATACATTCCAGGTAAACATGTTAATGTATATTTTGGAGTGGAGGAGAAACAGGCAACATTTTTCATACTTATAAACAATTTACAGAACTCATTGTAAATTAGTTTTAATCCACACTCTGGGGGGTGATTAAGATTTGAATTATCCTATTCAGGGAGAGACACTCAGGAGTGTTTAGTTAGCACTTAAAAGATTCTACTGGGAATGGGTGGGGCCACCTGGGTGACTCGGTCTGTTATGCCTCTGCCTACTGCTCAGGTCCTGAATCCCAGGGTCTTGGAATCGTCCCACATCCGGCTCCTTGCTGAGCGGGGAGCCTGCTTCTCCCTCTGCCTGCCGCTCTCCCTGCTTGTGCTCTCTCTGACAAATAAATAAAATCTTTAAAAAAGATAAAAGATCCTACTCAGGTATCCTTAACCCAATGGCAGCTACACCCAGATGTTCATCTTTTCCTATCTGAACTTGTGGTAAAGCAGGAGTATTTAAACTTTCTTTGTGCCATGGGCCTCTTTGGCCAACTGGTGAACCCTTTCCAGAGACATCTTTTTATTTTATTTTTACTTTTTAAATTTAAATTCAACTAATTAACATGTAATGTATTATTGGTTTCAGAGCTACAGGCCTGTGATTCATCAGTCTTATACAATACCCAGTGCTCATTACATCACATGCCTTCCTTAATGTCCATCAGGCAGCTACCCCATTCCCCCAACTCTCTCGCCTCCAGCAACTCTCACTTTGTTTCCTATGATTAAGAGTTTCTCCAATGGTTTGTCTCCTCTGGTTTCATCTTGTTTTACTTTTTCCTCTCTTCCCCTGTGATCCTCTGTTTTCTCAAATTCCACATATGAATGAGATCATATGATAATTATCTTTTTCTGATTGACTTATTTCACTTAGCATAATACCCTCTACTTCCATCCACGTCGTTGCAAATGGCAAGATTTCATTCTTTTTGATGGCTGCATAATATTCCATCGTGTGTGTGTGTGTGTGTGTGTGTGTGTGTGTGTGTGTGTGTACATATATATGCTACATCTTCTTTATCCATTCATCTGTTGATGGAAACCTGGGCTCTTCCCATAGTTTAACTATTGTGGACATTGCTGCTATAAACACTAGGGTGCAGGTGCCCCTTGAGATCACTACATTTGTATCTTTGGGGTAAATATCTAGTAGTGCAATTGCTGGGTTGAAGGGTAGCTCTATTTTTAATGTCCTGAGGAACCTCCATACTGTTTTCCAGAGAGGCTGTACCAGCTTGCATTCCCACCAACAGTGTAGGAGGGTTCCCTTTCTCCACATCCTCGCCAACATCTGTCATTTCCTGACTTGTTAATTGTAGCCATTTGGACTGGTATGAGATGGTATCTCATTGTGGTTTTGATTTGTATTTCCCTGATGCCAAGTGATGTTGAGCATTTTCTCATGTGTCTGTTGGCCATTTGTATGTCTTCTTTGGAGAAATGAGAGACGTGTTTGTAATGCACAAGATAAAACACATAAGATTATAAATAAGACCAATTGTGTTGTAAAGCAATTGTCAAAATATTAAAGATATAATTTTGACATATTAATACATACGCTTTTTGCTAACCCAGCAAATAACAAGAGCTAGCTGTAGCTATAATAATTACCATAGTTTTGAAATAGTGATGAACATAAATGAACTTTTGAGATATGTGCAACAGCTGTAATGTGATGTGAAAAAATTTTTGATATGTGTTGATGACAAAGTCTCAGATACTGCTAATAAGACTGTGGTTTGTTGACTATATTCAGTTAGAAATCGATAAAAATAAAGGCATAGGGGTGCCTGGGTGGCTCAGTGGGTTAAGCTTCTGCCTTCGGACCAGGTCATGATCTCAGGGTCCTGGGATCGAGCCCTGCATTGGGCTCTCTGCTCAGCAGGGAGCCTGCTTCCCCCTCTCTCTCTGCCTACTTGTGATCTCTCTCTCTTTCAAATAAATAAAAAAAAGGCATGATTTTTCCCATCAAAGTCCACAGTCCTCCTGAATTCTATCCACAGGACCCGAGGAAATCTTGCACCATAGACTCCATTAATAAGTGTAAGAGATATAAAAAGTATTATTTCACTGGTGAAATGTATTGTGTTCAAAATATGTGGAGTGTCTAGAAATAATGTCTAGGTCCTACCACCCTTGTATGAAGAGAGTCTAAAAATCTGGCAAGTCTGCCCAACAGCTCCACACTCTTCAGAGTGGAAGTCTTTGCCTTGGACTCTGGGGAGTTCTCTATCCTGCTATATAGTAGCCGGCTGGCCGGATGGTCCACAGTGCTTCCTTCCTTGAGTAGTTCCTTCACACACGGAGTAGAGACAACTGTGTAACCACTAAGATATTATGGAAATGCCAGAGTGTGACTTCCAAGGCTAGGTTAGAAAAGATATTGCAGCTTCTGTCTTACCCTATCTTGGATCATTGCCCTGAACTTTCATGTTCTTATAACATGTGGTAAGGAACTGAGATCTGCCAATGCCTAACACTAACTTTTTAGGCATAAGAGTAAACCACCTTAGAAGGATATACCCTAGCCCATTCAAGCCTTCAGACGACTACCATCTTGACTCCAAACCTCATGAGAGACTGTCAGCCAGAATCACCCAACTAAGATGCTTCCAGATTCATGATACATAGAAACTATGTGGGATAATAAATGGTGATTTAAGGCACTAAATTTTGGGGGGTAATTTGTAGCCCAGCAATAGATAACTAATATATACCACTTGAGAGAAGATTTTCCTGCTTCACCCAGAAGATAGGCAGATCCTGTTACCTACCATTTGATGAAGCTATTTGTTTCAGTAACTCCTTCATGGGAGGAACTTGCTGGAGTTCCTAAAGGTCAGAGACAAAGTACTGACTGTTTCAGTCCCTAATTGCTAGTAACTGTATATGTCATAGAATTCCACCTGACAGTTACCTTCCTTATAATATACAGAAGTAAGGAGGTTGTATGGGAGGTGATCTACAGCCCTCACTTACCTCAAATTTTCAGAGGTTACCTCAATATATCCAAAACACTAGGTTTAGGTCCATTCGCAACACATTTGCAAAGGCCTGCAAGGCCCTAGATAATCGGACTTTTATTTACGTCTTGGACCTCCACTCTTAATACCTATTCCCGATTTTTCTCAGCAGCGCTGGCTGTATCAGTTTGCTAGGCTGCCAAAACCAAGTGCAATGAGTGGCTTAACCAGCAGAAATGTGTTGTCATACACTTCAGTAGGCTACAAGTTTGAGATCAAGATATTGGCAGGGTTTGCTCCTTCTGAGAGCTATGAAAAAGAATCTGTTCCATTCCTGTCCCCCTAGCTCCTGGGGTCTTGGGAGGGAGGGGACAATCTTGGGTATTCCTTGGCTTCTAGAAGCATTGCCCTGATCTCTGCCTTCATCTTTATATGGTGTTCTCTGTGTGTGCATGTCTGGGTTTCAATTTCTCCCTTTTTATTAGGACAGCAGTCACATGGTATAAAAAGCCCACTGTACTCCAGGACCACTTCGTCTTAACTACATTAAATAAGGTCACATGTGGGTTAACTGGGGGTTATGCCTTCAACATATGAATTTTTTGGGACACAACTCAACTCATAATATTGGCCTTCTTTCCGTTCGTCTAGCATACCAAGCTCGCTTCCATCTCGGGTACTTTATACATATTAGTCCTTCTGTCTAGAACCCCAAAGAAACATGACTGTTCCCTTCTCAGCATACAAGTGTCATCTCATATGTCGTCCCCTCAAAAAAGCTTTCCCTGATCACCTTTTCTAAAATAGCCCCTCCATCACACACACACACACACACACACACACACACACACACACACCATTCTCTATTCCCTTACCTCTTTCAGTTTTTGTTGTAGCACCCATCTCTACCTGAAATAGATTTATTAGATTTATTTTTGCTTTTTAAAAAAATCTCTCCCTCCCATCAGAATATAAGTTTCATGAGGACAAAGAGCTTGTTCATCTTATTTACTGCTATGTCATCAACACATAACACTGTTAGAAAGTAAATATATAAGAAATGTTTGATGATCCCAGGGTCCTGGGATCGAGCCCCGCATCGGGCTCTCTGCTCGGCAGATAGCCTGCTTCCCTCTTTCTCTGCCTGCCTCTCTGCCTACTTGTGATCTCTGTCTGTCAAATAAATAAATAAAATCTTAAAAAAAAAAAGAAATGTTTGTTGCATGAACATTGAATGGGCAAATGCTCACTTTGAGATTATCTGATATAGTCTCTGGAAAGCCCAGTAAAATCAAGTTTTCCCTAAGAAAATGGAATTTATCCCAAGATAATCCTCAAGATACTCACATACAACCCCCACTTTGGAATGAACTAATCTTCTGTAAGAAATCAATTATAAAACAATAAAATAATATTACTCCCCTCTCCCAGAGTTACCTGTTTTCCCTCTGCTTGGACTACCAGGAAATAACCTGAGGGTAGCAAAAATACAGACTGAAGAAAGGTCAGCTCCAAGGCAGAGGCACCTTTTCAATCTTTCCTCAAAGATTGTCCACTTCCTGCTCTCTCTCCAGCCTGGCTAGTTATTTTCAGGTCCAGTAGGCACACATTTATGGGTGTGGCTGGGCTGCTTATTAGGAAAAAAAGGGGACCCCTTTCATCAGATCAACTTGCTCAGAAAAGACCAAGGAACCAAGCTGACTTCTAATTGAGATACCTAAATGCTAGAGCCTTAAGTCAGAGCAATGGCTGTATTTTGTTCTCCAAAGCTATTTAAAAAAATTGTACATTTTGAGTTCTGACTTGCAAAGGTTCAAACTAATGACTCCCACCTGTCACCCCACTCTGGGCTGTATGACCTATGACAGGTGCTAAGATAAAGTGATAGTTAAACAAAGTCTCTTGAGGGCTTTTGTCTATTGTTTGTTTTCATGTTTCCTTAACGGTCATAAGAGGACTCTAACCGGAATCTTTGAGGTTTATTCACCTAAACTTATACTTCTCCTGTAATAAAAAAGGGGATCGTTTGTGGTTTGTGATCTGGGAAGATTCAAGCAGAGGCGAAGGAGATTTAGTTTCTGAACTATTTCTTAAAAGACAAATTTCTCAAATAAAGGGAGAAGGAATTTAATCAGATAATTTTGTGAGATCAATTTCCAGCTTTTTCCCATTTAATTTTTTTCCAAAACTGCTTAAGTCAATGGTTATGTGAGCCCTTGTGGGCTGCAGACCCCTTAAAGCAATACTTCTCAAATTTAATGTGCACATGAACCACCTGGTGATCCTATTAAAATGAAAATTCTGATTCAGCAGATCTGGAGAGGGTATTATAAAGTAGATCAAGTGAGTGTTCAAGCTTCCGCTGTTAGGCACTCACTTATGGCTCAGCCCACCTCCAAACACTAAAGGTACCCATTCTCTAAAGCTCTCTATTACCATACCCTATTTTAACTACCAGCCCCCTCTTTTTTTTGCCAGAAGCCCCAGTTACAGATCTTTCTGTTTCGACCTTGCCTTCAAATTTACCTGTCTTAGGTACTTTTCTCTCTGGAACCTGCCCTCTGTGAAAATATAATGAATAGCTGGTGATAGTGGCTTGATTAGTTACTTTTTTCTCTCTCTCTTGAGCAGAAGACCAACCCCACCTACTCCCCACCAGCACAAGGTAACAATGCAATTTAAGCAATAGTAAGAATTTCCTGCCCTGTAACAGACTAATTAAAATGCTATTTTTTTAGTGGGGTGGCGAGGAGCACTATAATTTTGAATTTCTCAAAATATTATACACCATAGGAGACTGACTACCTGACCTACTTATATTTTCTATTCTACCTCTCATCTGTGCTGGTCTCATTAAAAACAACATTGTCTTATTTTAGAAGTGGAACCACGAAACTGTCAAATGACGAGCTATTTCCTGTTTATATACAAAGGAGTTGCAATTCCAAAGCAAGAGAAGCAAAAGAGCTAGGTGAAGGTTTCCCTACACATGATAGTATGTTGCTTGATATTTACTGAAACTTAAAGAATCCTGATATTGGCGGCCTGGGGACTGTGGTGGGAATGCAGGCTGACATGTTGGCATCTTTCATTCACTTTGGAGGCCTTTGCTTGAGAGGTGGCTCCATGGCAGCACAAGGCGGTGGAGTCAGTCTTGCCGGCGGTGGTGTGCATATCGAGCAATGATAGACACAGTTTCCCCTGCTGACCAGACCTCAGGTGACCCCGGCAGAGTTCTTCAGTACGATCATGTGGTTTTGGACTCCCTTGCATTTTGCGGATGACTTGGATCTTGTGCTGGGTCACTTTCCATATTCAGATCCTTCCCAGTGGGCCAATGAATAACTAGGTATCCTTTCTGATGATGAAGACTCAAAGTGTAGCCTGTACTCTTTACAAGAACCAGGTGAGAATTTCAAGCAATTACAGACTTCATATCATACATGAAAGTTGTAAAGTAATTAAAGCGTTTTGGTTAACAGTGAGGGGAAAAAAAAAAAAAGAATCCTCATACTGTTTACCCAGTATTTCACCCAATAGTTTTTCTTAAATTTCTTCATTTTGGTAGAATTAAAACTATTTAAAAACGATTGATTTAGCCTTCAACTTACAGCACAGAGTATTTTACATGGCTTATTCTCTCTTTTTAAAAAAAAAATTGAAAAGATTTTATTTATTTATTTATTTGACAGAGACAGAGTGCGGAGGGAGAAGCAGACTTCCCACTGAGTAGAAAGTCCAAACTGGGGCTCGATCTCAGTAGTCTGAGATCATGACCTGGTTGGAAGGCAGACACTTAACATATTGAGCTACCCAGGTGCCTCTATATGGCTTATTCTCATGTCCATTTATAGGAATAAAAATGGGCTCCTCAAGAGATAATTTTGCATATTAGAGAGGTAAGTGATTGTCTGTTCTACTTATGCCATATCTGTAGTGTTTTCATATGCTCCTCCTGCTTTAGTGGCCATGTCCTGCACTAATAGTTACATTAACTGATTGGATGATAACATAACCCAAGGGTAGGCAATACATCCAACAGAATGCCCAGCAACCACACACATCTGGCCTATAGTGTAAGAAAGTCTCAGTCAATCAAATTCTATTCTCAAGAACATTGGTGAGAGAACAGAGACAGCATAGAGATGAGAGGGAAAGTAATCCATAAAAATAACAGAGAAAATACACCTGAAAATAGGGGTGCCTGGGTGGCTCAATCAGTTAAGTGTCTCCCCTTGGCTCAGATCATGATCTCAATGTCTTGGGAACAAACCCTGCATCAGGCTCCCTGCTCAGTGGGGAGTCTGCTTCTCCCCTGCTCCTGCTCATGCTTTCTCTCTATCTCTCTAATAAATAAAATCTTAAAAAAATAAGTAAAAAGTTTTTATTTATTTTAGAGAGAGCGCACAAGAGAGCACTTGAGTACATGCAGGTGGATGGAGGGGCAGAGGGAGAGTGAGAACAAGAGAGAGAGGAAGAGAAAATCTCAAGCAGACTCCCTGCTCAGCGTGGAGCCCAACACAGAGCTTGATCTCATGACCCTGAGATCATGACCTGAGCTGAAATCAAGAGTCAGAGGCTTGACCAACTGAGCTACCCAGGCATCCCGATAATAATTTTTTATAAGGTGGCCACAAACTTCATTGACTTTCACATTGTAACATCCAAAGAATGTTCAGATTAGATATTAAAATTTTGAAAAATTGAGCTAGGTTCTTGTATACAAAATAAATATATCATTTGAATCCTATATAGATGACAAACAGATAAAAGTGAAATCTAAAAGATCAAATTGTCAGGCAATAATAAATAAATTTTTAAGAAGACACAGAAAAATATGCAAGACTTCAATGGTTAAATAATATTTCATAGAGAGACATTTTAAAATACCAAATGTTGTGTTCCAGCCCTAGGGTTTAAGTTTGCTCTGTTCACATTCTGTCCCAGAAGAGATGTGTATGCTCATCCTTACTACCCTAATAGATATCTAAGGCTTATAGGTGTCAAGAATGGAATGGTCGATGGGATGCCTCGGTGGCGTCAGTTAAGCATCTGCCTTCAGCGCAGGTCATGATCTCTGGGTCCTGGGATGGAACCCCACATTGGGCTCCCTGCTCAGTTGGGAGTCTGCCTCTCCCTCTGCCTCTGACCCCCATTCATGCTCTCTCTCTCTCTCTCTGTCAAATAAATAAATCTTAAAAAAAAGAACTGAAGAGTCCAGGATTTTTCCTTATTTATAGGCTAATAAGTGAGATGGCAGGTATCATGGATGCTGGCAAAGACCTGAGACTCCTGGGTCAAAGACATTAGACTTTATTACCCACAGCACAGCAAGTAGCACAAGCTTCATGTGGGTTTGTGTGGGTTCCTCATGCCTCTCAAGTCATACAGGGGAGGTGTAAACAGGTTAGGGTAGGGCAGGCAGATGCTATGCATGGAATGGGTTTGCTTTGTGGCCAAGGAACACTCAGCTTGGGGGATTCGCTGCTTTATAGCAAGCAGAAGAAAGCTGACTTTTTAATCTGTGGGGAGATATTACCTCATCTCTCAAGGCTGCTTGCTGCAAATAAAATTCTGAGAAACGGCTTGGGCAAAGAGCAGATTGGGACTTTGCATCCTTGCCATAACCAGCAAGATTTGTAGGAGCATAAGAGATTCTTGGATGAGGAGCTCCAACAAGTGGTGCTTGTGGGTACTGTGGGGAGATATTCGCCTGGAAAAGTGGTTGGTGACAGAGAGAAATCTTTTTTTTTTTTTTCAACTGAGGTATAATTGACATATAACAGATCCCTTTTAGGTGTACACATGATGATGATTTGATACTTGTATACATTGTGAAATGATGGCAGAGACTGGTAATGGTTGTACAATGTTGTGAATGTACTACATGCCACTAAGCTGTACATTTTAAAATGGTTAAAAAAATAATAAAATGGTTAAAGTGGCGAATTTTAGGTTAGGGTGTATTTCACCACAATTAAAAAAAATCTTACTGAGTTCCAGGCATTGCTTCCTCCCACAGGATGGTTGGCTGGTAAAGCCCTGGGCAGAATGGAATCATGTTTCTACTCACATGCAGACTGGAATACCGGTGGGCACGGGTTCTGGGTACAGGTTTTGCCTTTTGCTATGGCTCTTAGTGCACTTGATTGACTCTAGGTGGGGGGACATCTTTCTAGGACTGAGCCCCAGAGCATTTGGGCTACTTTCCCTGACATACCCAGCAGTTCTCTTCCTTATTTGTTTTTTTTAAAGGTTTTTTTTTATTTATTTGAGAGAGAGAGAGAGCACGCGAGAAGGGGGAGGGTCACAGGGAAAATCAGATTCCCTGCTGAGCAGGGAGCCTCATGTGGGGCTCAATCCCAGGACTCTGGGATCATGACCTGAACCGAAGGCAGACGCTTAACCAACTGAGTCACCCAGGTGCCCTCTCCCTGGGTCTCAAGATGCCTCCTTTCTATCCCATACCCAGTTCTATTTTTTTTCCTTTTTTAAGATTTTATTTATTTATTGAGAGATAGCTACAGAGATAGTAAGAGCGGGGAGGAGAGGGAGAAGCAGGCTCATGACCTGAGCTGAAGGCAGACACCCAACCGACTGAGCCACCAGGTGCCCCCAGTTATCTTTTCTTTACCAAGAAAACCAAGGTTTGTTTTCTGATAACCCATGGTGAAGAGCCTGTAACCAGAGTCCCAACTTTTAACAATCAAAAATCCTTTTCCTGACAGCAAGAAAAGCTCAGTTTTCAAAATTTAGGTAATCTCATCTCCTGCTTTCTGGAAGGGAGGGCAAATTTTTGCATCCTGTTTTGGGAGAGTTCCCTTACCCCCAGAATGAGCTAAATGTTTTTAATACAACAAGGGAAAATTTTTTTTTTGAAAACTTTGTTTTAAGCAGTTACCTTTCCTTATTAAAAAGATCTATTATTTGTATCTTGCTTTGCTTCAAAATAGTTCTGACTCATTTCCCCCATAGCACAGGTTATGTTAATAATAGGAAGTATAGACTCTCAACCTTGAGCCCTGAAAACTTGAGGCTTTATTTTCTTAGGCTGACTAGGAAGTTCAGGGCCACTGAATACAGTTACAGAAAAGTCATTTCTTGCCATCTGCCTTAGTTTCCCTCTGCTGCTGAAACAAAGTACTACAAACTTGGTGGTTTACCATGTTGGATATTAGAAATCTGCAGTGGGTCTCACTAAGCAAAAAGCAAGGTATTGTCAGGGCTGCATTCCTTTCTGTAGGTTCTGGGGGAGAACCCATGTCCTTCCTTTTCCAGCTTCTGGAGGCTGCCCACAATCCTTGGCTCTTGGCCCCTTCCATCCACTTCCAAGCCAGCAACAGAGGCTCATGTTCTCATATTATGTAACTCTGACCCATTCTTCCTCCTCTTTCCACTTCTAAGGGTCCTTGTGATCACATCAGGCTCATCTGCATGATCCAGAATAACCTCCCTGTTTTAAGGTGACCTGATTAGCATCCTTAATTCTACCTGCAACCTTCATTCCCCTTTGCTATATAGGGTGACATATTCACAGGTTCCAGGGATCAGGATGTGGACGTCTCTGGGGGGCCATTTATACTGCCTACCATATGCCATCACTTGACAACTATTTTTTGAGCACCTATGAATAGAAAGCTTTCTGCTCTGCGTTAGGGGGCCATCTGGATGAGACAGGACTCATTCAGAGCAAGGTAAAAATCACAATAGAATGTTTCAGCAGCTGCAGGAAGATAAGAGGAACTCCTATGAAAATTAAAAGAGGGTGTGGTGTGATTGTTGATACGGTCAGAGAAGGCTTCCTGCACTAGGCAGAACTTGTTCAGTCGGTCTTAAAGGAAGTTTGACTGTGGTCCCGACAATATTGAAACACTGAACTGAGTTTAAGGAGTTGAACAGGTTTTTAAAAAATTTTTTTAAAGATTTTATTTGTTTATTTGACAGAGAGAGAGACGGCAAGAGAGGGAACACAAGCAGGGGGAGAAGGAGAAGGAGAAGCAGGCTTCCCTCTGAGCAGGGAGCTGCACACCGCACTGGATCCCAGGACCCTGGGATCATGAACTGAGCTGAAGGCAGACAGTCAACGACTGAGCCACCCAGGTTCCCCAGTTGAACAGGTCTTATATACTATTTAATTAAATGAAGAGGCCATTAGACTGAGGAGGCTCTAACGCTTTGGTGGCCTATATGAACAAACTTAAACCTCTGCCTGTAAATGCCTCAAGGTTAAGAAATAGAAACCTGAGGACAACCAATCACAAATAGCCAACTAGGCTTTAAGCTATAGTCCATCCAATAATTTCCTTTCTTTGCTTCTGTACCTTCTCTACGGGAGTTATTCCCCTAGCTCCTGCCAGAGGAGGGCTCCTAACCACTTCTGGTTTGGTACTGCCTGATGAGAATTGATCTTTGTTCACATAAACTGTCAATATTTTTAACATGCCTCAGTTTATCTTTTAACAACACAGTTTTGAGGTCAGCTTTCCAATGCAATAGTTGTAAAATGAACGTACTCACTGCAGTTTAACGTGATGTCTCTGTAACACTTATCTGCTTAAAAGGCACTGTCAGAAGCTCATTTGATGCTTACCACAGTCCCATGAGGGATGAAGGGAGGGCAGGGAAGCACATGAACCTTGCCATCACTCAGTCCCCAAGCCCCTTTCGAGGTCTAGGTCTGTTCCCTGTGTTCCTTCTTCCTTGGAGCCACAGGGACACCCCTGTTTTCTCTCCTTTTGGTAGCAGTCTCTCTAAGCCTAAATGCAGAATGAGACACAGTCTCTCTACCTCCCCCACTTCCTTGCAGCATGTGAAGCCAAGCATACAGGCTCATTTAATTTTTTAAAAGATTCTATTTATTAGAGAGAGAGACCTCAGAAGAGGGATCACAAGCAGCGGGAGGGGGAGAGGGAGAAGCAGACTCCCCACTGAGTAGGGAGTCCAATGCGGAGCTCCATCCCAGGACCCGACCTGAGCCGCAGGCAGATGCTTAACTGATTGAGCCAACCAGGTGCCCCCAGGCTCATTTTATTTTAAGGTTTATCTGCTAACCACTCTGGAGAAACAAGAGATAAAGCTAATAGATACACGGGAGTGGCAAATGTTCCATAATCTTATAAAGTTTATATAATGTTGGCCTCTAATGATTTCTGCTTTCTTTTCCAGTGGTAAAAGAAAATACCACTGGGTTCAGGCCCTCTGCTTCTATTTTCTTAGGGATCATCATCATCCCGGCAGCAAGCAACTATAGAGTGCCTTGTTATAATTGCTTTACGTATTTTAACTCATTTAATTCTTACACCAACCCATTTTATTGATAAATCAAATGAGGCAGACTTTAAATCCTGGTAGACTGGCTCTGAAATCTGTGTTTCTAACCACTATACCACACTGGTGCATCACTGCCTCTTCCCTAACATCACCTCACCTTCTGCCTATTAATATAAGACTACTACTTGGACACTTTTGCTATGAGGAACCAACACACTAAGTTACAGAGGAAGGAACTGAGGCTGAGAAAAGTAAAGCTTTTCCAAGGCAACATTGTTGGTGAGTAGGAGCTGGGAGTTAAATCCAGCTCCATCACACCATATTGGTCTTTAATAGAGGCCCCTTTGTGAGGTCTGGTTCTGATCCATCATAGGGAAAAGAATTTAGGAGAATAATAAATAAAAACAATTTATTTCAAACAATACCACATTATCAGTATGGGGTGTTTTATTTTTAGACACTGTGATTAAAGCCAGATTAATACCTTTAGAGGCTCTAAGTTCTAAAAAAGAGAAGGCTGTCTTCCCCAAACCATCCTCTGTGGATTTAAATGAAAAACAATTAATAATAGTTATAGTTATAAATGGTAAAATAAATATAAATACCTTTTTTTTCATCGTGACCATTTAAATTTTTCTTTTTGGAAACCAACAATCAAATTCTTTTTTTTTTTAAGATTTTTATTTTTTGAAGTCCTCTCTACAACCAACGTAATAATAATTATTAATGGTAATATGGCACCATATTATGGTAATATTACCACTTGAGCCAGCCAGGTATCCCTACCCCCAACAATCAAAGTCTTAAAAGAATTCTCAAAAGCATTTTTCTGGATGTCCAAGGCACGTGTTTCAACTGTTAAGTAATTCAATACTGACTGTTACTGTTACATATTAACTCCTGGAAAGAGTGTATAAAAGTTACAATTGTAAAAGTAAGTTTGGAACATACAGTGACAGAGGCCAAGTGATCAGGGAAGAAGACGGAGCAATCAAGTCAGGGAGGGGCTCTGTTTGCAATTTACAAAAATCTACCTACCATGGGCGGGATCAACTGTCTACAGGAAGTCTTTCCAAAAGACTGCAGCCTATAGTGTAACCGTGGATAAGTTACTGATGACACTTAAGTACTCCTTAGAGGTTTCCAGGAAGCAGCCAACATCAAACTTGAAAATCTATAAACCTGGGAAATGCAAACATTAAGACAGTCTGGTAAAAGAGAAGGGAGGCGAGGTATTATAAGGTCTACAGCCAGAAGAAGGAAAGCAATTCTTAGGTAATTCACCAAAAAAAGGAGGTTGACAGTAAGAATCTTTTTAGTGTGTCCAGGATTGCCCAAGAAAGAGGAGCCTCAGATTCGGGGCATGAATATTTTATTTGGATTAATATAGTCCGATTCTGAAAGAGCCCAACTGATCCTGCTGTTGTGGTTTAATAATATTCTATTAAGATCATCAGACTCTCTTTGCCCAGATTTTATGCCTGCCAATTTATTAAATGACTTCTTAATACTCTTATATTGGGAATAGGGGCCCCTCACCACAGACGCAAGGCTCCATTCAGTGTTGTATGTATAATCGTTTAGATAATACATCAATTGTCACCTAGATTATAAACCTTTCTCTTATGAATCACAGGATCTCAACATTGGAGGATACTTCAAAGACATTTAATTAACCATCCATCTGGTGCTGAAATTCCCCCTATAAAATAGTTGGCGAGGAGTCATTCATTTTTCCTTAAGCATCTCAAATAACAGGAAACTCATTACCTCTTCACTTCTCTGAACACCTTTGTTAGAAAATTCTGCTTTATATTGAACAAAAATGTGTTACTACTTTAGAGCCCTCAGTCTTAGGTTGACCTCTTGGGATCACATATAAGACAAACTAAACCTCAATAAAAATAAAAATAAAAATAAAAATACCCCCCCCCCCAAAAAAACCCAACACCCAAACGTTGATAAGCTCATGCTCTGGACAAACCTCTTTTCCAAGCCAGATTCCCTAAATCCTTTAACACCTCCTAATATAAAATGGTTTCAAATCATTACATCATTCTGGTTACCCTCCCAAGGACAGGTTTTCATTTCTCTTTTAAGGTGTGGTCTTGGGCATGGTCAAGTGCTTTTGTAAAATTTGCAAAATTAAGATATCTTTATCACACATGGTTAAGATGATGGTCACTTTCTGTTCTTCCTTCCCCTCTGTCATACTTCCCCTCATATCGAGCCACACTGGAGAGTTCATGAGCATTTCTGGGTAAATCTAAGGGGAAGTTGTGTTGGTGGTATATTTAGTTTGGTTTTAGGAGAATATATATCATGTGGTATATATATAGACTGATTGCTAGCTATCTTAGTGTAGGAATGGCTTCCAGGAATACCCTTAAGACCTACTGTGTTAATTTCATGGAGCATTGTGACACTAAGTTGCAGGTGTGTTAGAAAGCTAATGAAAGTGTTATTTTTTAAATCTTTTTATTTTTTAAAGATTTTATTTATTTATTCGACAGAGAGAAAGAGAAAAGGCAGTTGGAGGGACAGAGGGAGAGGGAGAAGGAGAAGGAGAAGGAGAGGGAGAAGCTCAGCTGGGAGTCTGATGTAGGACTCACTCGATCCCAGGACCCTGGGATCATGACCTGAGCTGAAGGCAGACACGTAAATGACTGAGCCACCCAGGAGCCCCCAAAGGGTTATTTTTATGAGTTTTGTGATATTGAAGAGATTTTTCAGCTTCTTAAAATATAAAATGTGCTATGCATTGAACTGCACCCTTACAATGAGGAAACTTTATGGGACATAAATTATAGCTCAATAAAGCTATTAAAAATGTGCTATGTTATCTTTTCTTATTTTAAATATTCACTTCTGTGTGTAAAGTAAAATCAGAACATATAACCAGGTATCTACAAAAAGTTATACCAAACATCATATTTGAGGGTTTAATGTTGGGGCACTTGTGTAGCTTAGTTGGTTAAGCGTTTGCCTTAGGGTCAGGTCATGGTCCCATGGTTCTGGGATCAAGTCCTGAATTGGGCTCCTGCTTCTCCCTTTCCTGCTGCCTCTCTGCACTGATTGTGCTCTTGCGCACACTCTTGCTCTCTCTCTCAAATAAATAAAATCTTTTAAAAAGGGTGAAATGTTGAAAGAATTCTCTTTGGGACTGGGATTAGACAAGGAGATTGCTATTGTTATCTTTGCAGAACATTGTATTGGAAGTTATAGTGAGTGCAGGAAGCCAAAAAAGAAAAAAAAGAAAGAAAGAAAGAAAAGAAAAGAAAAAGAAATTTAAAAATATAAGAATCAGGAAGGTGGAAATAAAATTGTTATTATACCAAAAGTATGACTTAGTTTATAAAAAATCCAAAACATTACATACAAAACTATTATTAGAATTAATAAGTAACTTTGGCAACATTGCTGGATATAAAAATCAATATGTAAAAATAAGCTGTCCTTTTATGTAATAGCTACAATTAAAAATTTAAAAAGTATAATTTACAATCCTATAACAAAGTGTTGAGCAACAAATGTAACAAAGGAGGTGCGAGGGGAAGTTGAATACAAAATTTACATAAAAGTGCAAAAGGTCAAGAATAGTCAAAACATCTTAAAGAACAAGGTGGGGAAATTTGCCCTATCAAATATCAAGATTTATTATAAAACCATAGGAACTAAGGCTGTGGCATGGCGTGAGCTGAAGAGAGTTCAAGAATAAAACCACCTGTATATAGAACTGACATTTTAGATCAGTGAAGAAAGTGTACTTTTCAAAAACGGTGCTGGCACAATTAGTTTTCCATCTGGAAAACTAGTAAATTGGGCCCCTACCTCACACCATACCTAAAAACATCAACTCCAGATGGAGTCAAAAGAAATATGAGAGGCAAAAATATAAAACTTTTAGAAGAAAATGTAAAAGAATATCTTAATGATCTCTGGGTATTAAAAGGTTTCTAAAAGAAGACACAAAAATGCATAACTTACAAAAGAAAAAACTGATAAATCAGAATACATGAAAATTAAGAACTTCTATTTAACAGGAAACACTATTGAGAGGGTGATCAGACAAGCCATAAATGTAACCAATCAAGAATTAGTATCAGATTCTAAAGAGAACTAAACTCTATAAACATAGAAAAATAAAACAATAGAAATATAGGTAAAAAACTAAGAGTCACTTCTGAAAAGAGAAAATTGAAAGGGTCACTAGTTGAGTTAAAAGATGCTCAACCTCTGGTGCCTGGGTGGCTCAGTCAGTTAAGTGTCTGACTTTGGCTCAGGTCATGATCCTCAAGTCCTTGGGTTGAGTCCTGCTCAGCGGGGAGCCTGCTTCTCCCTCTCCCTATGCTGCTCCCCCTGCTATGCTCTCACTCTGTCTGTCAAATAAATAAATAAATAAATAAATAAGTTAAAAAAATCTTTCTTAAAAAAGGGATACTCAACCTCCTTAGTAATCAAGGAAATGAAAATTAAAATCACAACAAAGTAGTATTTTATACTCACTGGAATCATAAAAATAAAAAAGTCTAATAAAAAATACCAAGTGTGGACACCTAGGTGGCTCAGTTGGTTAAGCGACTCCCTTCAGCTCAGGTCATGATCCTGGAGTCCCGGGATCAAGTCCCACATTGGGCTCCCTGCCCCACAGGGAGTCTCCTTCTCCCTCTGACCTCCTTCCCTCTCATGCTCTCTCTCGTTCTCTCTCTCAAATAAATAAAGAAAATCTAAAAAAAAAAAAATACCAAGTGCTGGTAAGCACGTGGAGGAAGTGGAATGTTCATCCATGGCTCATTGGATTATACAATTTATGTGAGCACTTTGGAAAAAGGTTTGGCATTAAATAGTAAAGTTGAACATGTGTAAATCCCAGGACCCAGGAACTGCAGTGCATATACATCATTTTGTTAACATTGCTCTATCATCATCCAATATGATACTGAGTGAAAGAAGCAAACCACAGGAGCATATATACATACAAACAACTAGGTTCCATTTATTAAAAAGCTCAGAAACAGAAAAAGGAAACAATATAGTATATTTTTTAGGGATACATACAGTCAGTAAGCCTATGAAGAAAAACAAGGAAATAATTACCTCAAATTTTAAGATAGTAGTTACATCTGATGGGGGAGGGAATTGTAATCAAGGAGGGACACACAGAGGGTTTTAAGAAATAAATATTTTATTTTTTTAAACCTGGGTAGTGAGTACATAAATAGTCATTCCTTAAAATTATTCTTTAAAGTACATATAAATGTCTTATGCTGCTGCTGTGTATGATATATTTCGCCATTTTAGAAAAGGAAAAAAAAAACTGCCCAGAACTGAACACACAATTCTAGTTAATCCATACTAGAAAACTATCACCTCTCTCATTTTGAGTATTCTGTCTCTGTTTTTAAAAAAGATGTATGTATTTATTTTGAGAGAGAGAGACAGAGGGAGAGAGAGAGCACGCTCATGGGCATGCAGGCACAGGGGGAGGGGCAGAGGGAGAGAGAATCCTCAAGCAGACTCCCTGCTGAGTGTGGACCCTGAAGCAGGCTGGATCCCAGAACCCTGAGATCACCACCTGAGCCGAAATAAAGAGTTGGACGCTTGACTGACTGAGCCACCCAGGTGCTCCTCTGTCTCTGTTTTTTTTGAACCGAGGTGTGCCTTTATATCTTTGAAATTTTCTCTTATTTATTTGGCCATTTTTCCCCCTTGTCCTCCCAGTCAGTCAAGCTCTCCCCAGAGCCAGATCATCCTTCAGGAGAACGTATATAGCAACATTTCTGAGCTAGCCAGGCTGAGGTCCAAATTGCAGTGGGCAGCTGTGGCACCTCTTCTGAAAGCCCACCTTAAAGCTTAACGAGCTTGCTTCCTGCCCTGTTTCTCTTGAGGCCATCTGCTTATAGCCCCAGCCTTTAGTGAGAAACCTTTGCAAATGGCTTATCAAGGCAAGCAATGCCTCATATTAGGTCATATTGATAAGATGAAGAGAGAATATTCTCACTCAAGAAGATTGCTACTTCCTGAAGGGTTAAAACCCCACCAGGGAAAACCCCTGCAGTTGTCATAGGTAGGGCTGGTCTCCTCAAGCTGATAACATAGTTCCATCCAGAGGAGGAAGGCAGAATGCACTTATTTCACTCCTTGAAGCTTTCTGGGCAATTGTGCATCTTTCATTTATTAAAGACTCACATACTCTGAGCTAGACAGAGGTCCCAACCCTGAAGAACCTCTCCAGAATCCAGGTTGCTGAATTTTCCCTGCTGCCTAGAGAGACTCCAAACCAGCTCTTGACAATGGGCAACTGGGTGGTTAACCATTGGTTCTCAGTTTTGTTTCTGTTAAGTGATGTTTCCTATCTATGAATTATTCTTAAGAGAGTAATTTATGTAATTTATAAACAGAGTAATTTGTTGATATTTCTTTTTTAAAAGATTTTATTTAGTTATTTGAGAGAGAGAGAGAGAGAGAGAGCACAAGTCAGGTGAAGGGCAGAGAGAGAAGCAGACTTCTTTGTGAGTGGGAAGCCCAACACGGGGCTAGATCCTGGGTCTCCAGGATCCTGACCTGAGCTGAAGGCAGATGCTTAAGCAACTGAGCCAGCCAAGCACCCCTGTTTGTTAATATTTCTAAAGTTATTTGAAATGGAAATATTCTATGCCAATATGGGGCCCATTGAGGCCAGTTAACAGTTAAAAGCCCAACTCTGAGATTACACATGTTTTATAAAATCTTGTGTATATGATGTATTTCAACATTTTAGAAAAGGGAAAAAAATCCAACTCCAGAAATTGGTTGGTAAAGAGACAAATAATATAAACCTCAAGTATTTGGAATCTCAGTGTTTTCATTTTCCATCTTTTTTCTCTTCCATGTCACTTCTAACTACTGCCATGCAACCTTCGTTTCTCTTCATCCTTTCCATACTACCAACAGCAAGATTTCATAAAATAATTGAATGTTTGAGATAGAAATATTCTTGGTGATAATGGCCCAGTGCTCTCCATTTTAGAAATGGAATGTGAGCTACATATGTAATTAAAAATTTTTCTAGTACTTAGGTTGAAAAAGGTGAGAAGAAGTAGGCGATATTAATGTCCAGTAGTTTATTTAGTTTAACCCAATATATCAAAAATGTTATCCATTCGGGGTGCCTGGGTGGCTCAGTTGGTTAAGCATCTGCCTTCAGCTCAGGTCAGCTTCAGGGTCCTGGGATTGATTCCTGCGTCGGGATCTCTGTTCAGAGGGGATCTTGCTTCTCCTTCTGCCTCCTGCTCCCTCTGCTTGTGCTCTTTCTCTCTTGACAAATGAATAGATTAGAAATCTTTTAAAAATGTTATCCTTTCAACATGTAATCAATATTGAAAATATTAACAAGATGGGGGTGGGCAGTGCTCTTCTTCTAAAACTAATATGTCTTACATATTCGGGTTACGCACTTGGCAGTAATTCACAGCATATTTGGGTGTGATGTGGTTTACTTTTCTACCACATTTGTAATTTTATTTATTCCATCTCCTTTGTGTGAATTCATGTATTATACCAAAATACAAGGGAAATGGGACTATTTGAAATGTCATATGGGAAATCTTTTAATAACTATATATAAATGAAATAATAATATTTGTCCTCATCTTCTCCCCCAGAGCAACGGCAAGACATTTTGCTAGATATTTGTTTTTAATGTTTTCTATAATTTAAAAATGTATAGATTCTCATAAATATTATTTTCTTAACCATGATACTATAACTTTCCTAGTTTTATCTTAAAATACCGAATGTCCTGAACTTTTATAGATGTTTATAATTTGTTTTAAGTAATTTTCATCTTTTTTTAATGTTCAGTTAGCTAACATATAGTTAATTATGCTTGACATATAATTTCCAATAAACTTTCCACTCAAAAAAATAAAAAAAAAGACAAAAGAAAATAATAATGAGATCATTTAATGTCTTTTATTTTTCCTAAGTTTTCGAAACCCGATGTGTATTTTGCACTTACAGTGTATCTGCATTAGGACTAGCCAAATTTCCAGTGATCACATGTGGGTAGTGGCTACGGCATTGTCTAGTGCAGCTATAAAGCAGCTCCTTTTTCACAAGGAAAATAAGACCCATATGTCACACTGTGAATGGATTGCAGAACGATCACTCAAATCCGCCTTCCCAGTGTTCAGGCCAGAAATTCTTCACCCCGCATGCCACGTATGCACAACCTCCTTCTCCTTACACACACACACACACACACACACACACACACACACACACCTATCCCCACTCTTTCTTCCATTTCTGAGCCACCCCGAGCTTGGAACTCCCTTTCTCCTTTCTCACTTTCCTAGATCTTTGTGTCAACCCCTTCTGGGGTAATCTCTTTTCTTCCATCTTTTTCCTTTGGGTCCCCTAGGATGGCCCAGGTGCTCGAGGGAAAAAGGTGTGAAGAGCAATCATATTCCCCTGGAAGGTTGTTTGTTTTGCATTCAACAAAAGGCTCAGTGCTTATTTTGGCAGGTTACCCTATGCTTTATATTTTCAACACTCGATCCTGTATATTTAATTCCGTTTGCACTAGCTGAAGAAACAGGGAACCTGGAAATGAGTTTCATTTCTGGTGTTAATTGAGGGATTTTGATCAAATTATTTATTCTCTCTAGACTTTGGGTCATCTGTGTGTGTGCGTGCGATAAATTAAATAACTAGATTAGATACAAATATTAAGTTTGCTTCTAGTTCTAAAATCCTCTGCATTTTGTATCTCTCTCTTAGTTTTTGCTCAGAGAGTTCATCGCCCATTATAGTGACTCACATTTAACCATGTAGCTTTGAATTTCCACCCCCTACCGATCTTGCTGGCAGGCTCAGACTTCCTGCTATCTCTGACATATACACTTAATGCATTATTATTTAGAGATTTTATTTATTTGAGAGAGAGAGAGAGCAAGAGTGAGAGCAAGAAAGCATGATCAGGGGAGGTGAAGGGGCAGAGGGAGAGGGAGAAGCAGACTTTCCACTGAGTGGAGATCCCAACTTGGGGCTCAATCCCAGGAACCTGGAATCATGACCTGAGCCAAAGGCAGATGTTCAACCAACTGAGCCACCCAGATGCCCTGCACTGTAAAAAAAAAAAGAAAAAAAAAGATTTATTTATTTAATTTGAGAGAGAGAGAGCATTCAGGGGGCAGGGCAGAGGGAGAGGGAGAGAAAGAGAGAGAGAGAGAGAGAGAGAGAGATTGATTCTAGCAGACTCCAAGCTGAGCAGGAAGCTGGTCTCGGGTTCGATCTCAAGACTCCAAGATCATGACCTGAGCTAAAACCAAGAGTCAAGCACTTAACAGACTGCATCATCTAGGCACCCCTGGCACTATTTTTTAAAATAAAAAAATAAATTATTCAAAAAACATTCTTACCTCCACCCTTTTGGCCAGGTCTTCTACCTCACTTTCCACCCATAATGGAGGAAATGATAGTGAAGATGGGAAATAGAATGCCTTACTCCCAGATGTCACTGTATTCACCTTGCCTACAGTTGGTGATGGTCTGACACAGAGGCAAAGAACTCTCAGATCCTGAAATTGTTCTGCTCTCTCTGTCTTTGGAACTCTTGAGGTGTCTGTGGCTGTCACTGCTCTTTTTCTATTAGGATCAAGAATCTCTGAAAGACAATCAATACTGGAAATGGAGTCTGAGCAAAGGATGAAGGAAGAAATGGATTAGTGAATACTGGTAATAACCTAGATCTGGAGTTAGCATTTATTGAGCTCCTACTATGCACCGACTGTTGTATTAATCACTCTGCATAATTATTTCATGTAAGACTCACAGCATTGCTCTGAGGGTAGATATCATTATTCTCTTCACTTTATGGAATACACTAAGATTTAGAGAAGTTAAATAACGTATCTAAGATTACAGAGCTAGAAAGTGGTGAAGCTAGAATTTGAGCCCAAGGAGTTTGACTCCACTATCACTTTATTTTTTAAGATTTTATTTATTTATTTATTTATTTGAGGGAGAGAGAGAGAAAGCAGAGGGGAAGGGCATGCATCATGAGCAGGGGGTGTAGGGAAGTAGGAGAAGCAGTCTTCCTACTGAGCAGGGAGCTCAACGTGGGACTACATCCCAGGACTCCAGGACCTCGACCTGAGCCAAAGGCAGATGCCTAACGACTGAACCACCCGGCGCCCTCCAATATCACTTTAAATCACTATGCTTATGCTGCTGGAGGTGTGTGAGTGAGTGGTCCAGATCTAGGGAATGTGAACAAGCCATGCCCTAAGCTAAAGGCTCTCTACTTGTCGGGCTGAGATGGTTCTGATGCATCTTGGGGACAACAATATATATTAAGGGCCTCCCAGTGCCCTAGAGTTCTGCTGAGTTACAAAGTAGCACTTCAAAGCTTGGGCCAGAGCTGCCTTGGTTGGTCTCCAAGGCAATGGGGCAGTGGGTTCCAAATTCCCCTTTGCCAGTGCAGCGACAGAGACTGGAATAGACAAAAGCAGTCTTAGGAGCTCAGATGAGTCCAGAGCAATGATAGGTTAATTTGAAAAGAGACTCACAATCTAAAAACAGGAAAATGTGTGTCAGGGAGTAATTAAAGAGGCAGGCCCATCTGGAATCGTTTAGTCCTTCCACATTGGTATTGTTATAGATGTTAAATTTATTCTTTATTTCTTTAAAAATCCATTTATTCACTTATTGCCATCTTTTAGTTACAATGGTTGGAATGCTTCCAGTCCAGAAGTTGGCAAATGTTTTCTGCAAAGGGCCAGGTAGAATGTATTTTAGGCTTTGCTAGGCGTGGTCTCTTTCACAGCTACTCACTGAATGATGAAAGCAGCCATAAACAATATAAGAATAAGTAGGTGTAGCTAAGTTCCAGTACCACTTTATTTATGGACACTGAAATTAGAATTTCATGTAATTGTCACATCATGAAATGTTATTCTTCTTTTGATTTTTCCGACCATTTAAATGTGGGGAAACAGGGACACCTGGGTGGCTTAGTTGGTTAGACGTCTGCCTTCAGCTTGGGTCATGATCCTGGGGTCCTGAGATCAAGCCCCGCATTGGGCTTCCTGCTTGGTGGGGAGCCTGCTTCTCTCTCTCCCTCTGCCTGCTGCTACCCCTGCTTGTGCTCTCTCTCTCTCTAATAAATAAATAAAATATTTAAAAAATAAATATGTGAAAACAAACAAAAAAGTAAAAACCATTCTTAATTTGTAGGCTGTACAAAATAAACGGTGAGCTAGATTTGGCCCATGGGCCTTGGTTTGCTGACCCTGGTCATTAGCATCTGACGAATGCATGTCTTGAAGTGCTAACTCTCTCTGAAAGTAAGCTGGATACTAGAGGGATTGTATTCATTTACAATGAAAAGAGATAAACATAAAAGAGCCAAAATGGTGACACTATTTCCTATCCCTAATCTATTCCTTCCTATATCCAAATTTTACTTGGTTCTTTGCTTGTTTTTTTCTTCCTCCAGGCTACTTGGTTGGGGCTGAATATTTTCCTCTTTGTGCATGCCTTCCAGTCATATGAGAAAGCCGATAAGTACTACTATACAAGAGAAGTCTTGGGGGTGAGTATCACACTTTCGATATGGAGAATCTCTAGGTTTTTTTGTTTGTTTGTTTGTTTGTTTTGTTTTTGGGTTTTTTTTTAGTTATTTGTCACCTTGGCTCCTTTGAGACCCAAATGCCCCAATTTCCGCTAGGGTTAGGGTACCCAGAAAAAAAAATACAGGATGCCCAGAGAGAGAGCATGATCTGGGTGAAGAGCAGAGGGAGAGGAAGAGGGAGCCCGAGGGGGTGCGGGGAGGTTGGATCCTGGGACTTAAGGATCATGACCTGACCTGAAGGCAGATGCTTAAACGACTGAGCCACGGAGGCACCCCCCTCTCCCAGTTAAATTTGAATTCCAGAAAAATAAATCATTTTTTGGTATAACTATATTTTGAGTATTGCTTGGGACATAGGTATGCTAAAAAAAAATTACTCACTTTTTAAAATCTGAAGTTCAGATTTAGCTGGGCATCTGGTACTTTTGTTCACTAAATCTGACAGCTCTATGTAAGGCACACTCCCCAGACCCCATGATAAAAACACACAATAAAGAAAACTATTAAGCAGTCATTTTAAAATGACTCAAGTACTACCATGGGGTGTGAGGGGAAAGCTGAATAGATCTCCTGCCCCTGCCCCTACTTCATTCAAAGCAGCCTTTACCTGACTTTTTAAAAAAAAAAAGATTTATTTATTCATTTTTATGTGTGTGTGTGAGAGAGAGAGAGCACACACCACATGAGTGGGAGGAAAGGGATGGGAGAAGTAGACTCCCCACTGAGCAGGGAGCCCCTCGTGGGACTCGATCCCAGGACCCCGGGATCACAACCTGAGCCAAAGGCAGAGGCTTTACCAACTGAGCCACCCAGGCGCCCTTCAGCCTTTATTTGTCTTATGGACTCCTGCTTATGATTTCCAGAAGGAGTTTGGTTTAAAACAAGTAAATAAACAGCTTGAAAGCCACCGCTGTGGACTGATCTCACGGAAAAACACCTCTCCATCTAAAAAGAGGGATACATAGGGGGTCTGTGGGGTGAGTAGCACGGCAGAACTCAAGACCTGAAGAAAGGCAGGGGTCGGGTGAGAATAACAGGATGGAGAAGGCTGTGGAAGTGGTAGGTGAGGAATAGAAGAGGGAGGGTGTGGAGTGGATAGGGCACGTTGATGTGGAGGTGACCAGAGAGAAGCATGGAGGTGAGACTGATTGTCTCATAGGTTTATCAGTCTTAGAAAAGCCAATTTGACTGCTAACTCTAATGAGTTTTTCAATAGCAGGTAAGGGATTTGGTTAAATCACTTTCATCTTGATTAGATCATTGGCTTTCCACAAAGACCTGTCCAAGGTACATGTTTAAAGAGTTTGTCCTAAAAAATACTTCTTTTCTCTCTATGATCCAAGGATCCATGTTGAGATCACAACCAATTTGAATGTTCTGTTCATGGCTTATTTCACCCTGCTGTTTTCTATTTTAAATGTTGTTCCTTGATCCTTCTTTGGAAACCATAACTCTAAAGGAAGTGTTAATTTATTTTAAAAATAGCTTTTTAGTAAGAGAGTGATGCAATACATGTGACTAGTTATTAAGAGCTTAATTAGCTCATGACCAAAAAGTCCACAGCAGAAAAATGAATCATGCTGATATCCTGTGGACATTTCATTCACTTCATTTATTAAAATCTTCTCTATTAAAAACATTTAATTATAAATAATGCTACTTTCTGTGACAGCAAATGATACAGAAATGTGTAAGCAAAAATGTGAAAATTGTCCTCCCATTCCATTCCCCAGAGATAACCACTGTTAATAGTTTCTGTGTGTGTCTGTACAGATATACTGATGTAAGTTCACAGATGCATCAGACACACAAGTTTTGTTTTTGAGGTGGGTAATATTCTTATCCACTTTTTAATTTCCTGCCTAGAGTAAAGTTTGCCCTTTTTTTGGGTGTATATACCACTCTATGAATTTGGAAAAACACATACACTATAGCAAAGAGGTCTTTTTGTTTGTTTGTTTTTTTGGTGTGTTTGAGGGTTTTTTGTTTTGTTTTCACCAAGAAAGGGATCATATTGTTGATATTGGATGGAAATTGCTTCTTACACTTAATGTAGTTCAGATAGCTTTCCATGTGGGTACGTAACGAGTGATGTGCTGGAACTAGCTCGTACCAGCTTGCAATAGCCTCTGCGTACATCTCTTCCCAGCCCTGTATTCATGGTGTTCAGTTACAGCAAATTGGTATCTTGAAATCTGCCATGACAGGGGTATTGACATCACATAAATTGGCAAAGGCTGGAAATCAAGATCTCCTCTCTTCCCTGGAAAACTGGTTCTTAAACATTTACCACTCCTACTCCCCTGCATATAGCTCTCATCCTTTGAAGACCCTAACCATCCATGGCATTGATGTGCCATAATTTATTTAATCATTCTGTAGTTATTTCTTGAATTTGTGCTTTCTCTAGGAAAATACAGAGAGTTATTTGATTCATTATGAAGCAGAGCAAATAGGTAACAGGAGAAGCAGTTTAAATTCATAGCCAGTGAGACATTAATGACAGCAGCAGCTGAACTGGAACATCAGGTGGTGTTGATACTGAGAAGTGCACATAAATCGGGATATTTCGGTGCACTGCAATGGGGAAAGAAGATTTCCTCTAAAAAGAATTCATCCCATACAGATAGCCCCTCCAGAATATGGAACTGTGAAAGTGTAGTCCTGTATTTTCCACTCAATTGCTGATTTTAGCTTTAAGAAACCTCTGTGTCTCAAATAAGCAAGCTGCGCAAACCAATGTGGAAAGGCAGGATCTTTAAGATGAGCAGAGAAAATTTACTCAGAAACGGAACAGAATGTCTCTCTGAAAAACAGTCGGAGTATGACTCAGCAGAGGGAGAAAACACAGGTCACATGGAAGAGCCAGAAATGGAAAACAGTAGGGCAGCTCCTGTTCACTGCGCTGCCGAATGTGGTAAGCCATTATGGACGTCAGGCAGATCTTGACTTGGCTTGATGTCACCTTGCCCTGGGTTTAGGTGTCTCATGGAAAATGAGCTTTTGTGCTAAAAATATTATTAGAAAAATTTAGGGGGGGAAAAAGAGAGAAAGAAAGGAGAAATCGTTCATTCTGACCCATATTCTTCCTTTTGGTGAGTCGCTGATTGGCACACGTGTAAGGCTGGCTGTTATGACATTGGCACAGTCTATGTATAGCTTGCAGCCCCAAGTACAGGGAGCTGACTCAGAGACCAGTTGCACAGAGTCAAGGAGGGAAGTTGGACTTGACCACCATGAAGTTGAGCATATTCTGTCTGGCCGATACCTAATCAAGCCTGTTTGGGGCCTAAGTACTTGGCTTGAAGCACGGCTTCCTTGTCTCTTTTTCCAGCAACTTGTACTGCTGGAGCAGACTGATCTTGATGTATGCTGCCTGGCCACCCAAGGAAATCAGTTTGAAATTCTGTTTTCAGAAGCTCTCCTTTCTCAAATCTTGGCCTGAGTTTAAAATGTTTGCTCTGAGGGGTTCACTAGTTTTGCCTAAGCTGTATTCAATCATTAAAGGTGACTTAAATATAAATGGTTAAATTTTTTGTTGTTTACATGATGAGTACATGCTTATAATAGCAACATTAGAAAGTACAGAAAAGAGAAAAAATAGTCACCGTCTGTAATTATACTTCTAAATATATAAACGTTATTTAAAATGCAAATAAAAATATATACAATCTTCAAGATTGTTTTGCAAATGACAGTAAAATAATAATTGAGTGTATTTTTTCAAAGATTTTATTTATTTGATAGAGAGAGAGCACAAGTAGGCAGAGCGACAGGCAGAGGGTGAGGGAGAAGCAGGCTCTCCGCTGAGCAGGGAGCCTGATGCGGGGCTCAATCCCAGGACCCTGGGATCATGATCCAAGTTGAAGGCAGCCACTTAACTGACTGAGCCACCCAGGCACCCTAGTGTGTTTTTTTCCCAATATTTTATTTATTTATTTGAGAGAGAGATAATGAGAGAGAGCCTGAGCAGGGGTGAGGGGCAGAGGCAGAGGGAGAAGCAGACTCCCTGATGAGCAGGAAGCCCGATGACACAGGGGCTCCATCCCAGGACCCTGAGATCATGACCCAAACCAAAGGCAGAAGGCAGACGCTTAACCAGCTGAGCCACCCAGGCACACCAATAATTTAGTGTATTAAGCAAAGATACTCACTGCAAAGTATTACTTCAATAGGATGTATTTGTTAATGTGAAATTATTGAATCCTATTCTCTTTTGTATTGTTAGATGTATAGTCAAATATCTCCAAGCAACTTGTCATGAGAATTTCTCAATTTACTGTTAAGTTCAGCAAATGTTCTGTCATTTTGCAAACAGAGAGCCTAGACCTAGTGTGCTGGCTACTGAGAAAGGGGTGAAGAAGATGTCGCCCTTTTCCAGGTCTCAGACAGGTGGATTGGGCTGTTCTCACTTCCTAGATGATGGGATGAAGCAGCTGATGATCTCTTCTCTCCTCTGCTCTAGTCGGCATTGGCCTGGGCCCGAGCCTCTGCTCGCTGCCTGAATTTTAACAGCATGTTGATCCTGCTTCCTGTGTGTCGAAATCTGCTGTCCTTCCTGAGGGGCACCTGCTCAGTGAGTCCCAACCATTCCTAGGTCAACTTTCACATTAAAGACAAGAGACCCTGAACCCCTCAGTGGGGCAACCCAATACCTTCAAACTCCTAGGAAGGGAAACCAGGGGTCTCCTTTGGTAGCCAAGGGGGTAGGCAAGGGTGGGTGGGTATTGGTATGCTTTAAGACATGTTGGTTATGGGTTACTGAATTTTATAAACTGCCTGGAGACACCTGACCTTGATCACTTTCCATTTGTAGTTTTGCAGGCGTACCCTGAGAAAGCAATTGGGTCACAACCTCACCTTCCACAAGCTGGTAGCATATATGATCTGCCTACTCACAGGTAACTGATGCAAACCACAAATGTGCAAGCTCGTGAGCACTCAGAGTACAGTTTCATTCATCTTCACATTTAGACATTCGGAAAGTATTTCTCAAACACCTGGCACTATTTACCAGGCACTGTCGTAGGCAGTCCGTCTTTCCTTCCTTCCTTCCTTCCTTCCTTCCTTCCCTCCTTCCTCCACCCCTTCCTTCCCTCCTTCCTCCACCCCTCCCTTCCTTCCTTTCTTTCTTTCTTT
>NW_019154151.1:8479625-8571866 GCF_002288905.1 Enhydra lutris kenyoni | reverse complement strand
TCTTTCTTTCTTTCTTTCTTTCTTTCCTTCTTTCTTTCTTTCCTTCTCTCTCTCTCTTCCTTCCTTCCTTCCTTTCTTCCTTTCTCTCTTTCTTTCGAGATTTTATTTATTTATTTGACAGAGAAAGCAAGAGAGCACAAGCAGAGGGCGTAGTGGAGGGAGAAGCAGGCTCCTCGCTGAGCAGGTTGATCAAGGAGCCTGATGCAGAGCTGGATCTTAGGACCCTGGGATCATGACCTGAGCTGAAGGCAGACACTTAACAGAGTCACCCAGGTGCCCCTGTAGGCCTATTTTCATGGAACTTATATTTGATTCTTTTGGGAACAGAATGAGAATACAAAAGATCTTCGTTCTCGCTGCAATCAAGATTTATCTGGCACTTCCCGTGGACTCAGAATTCTGCTAGACACTATCTATAAGATTCTCCTTTGCTAGTGGGGCATGCCTGCAGTGATATTTCTAAGACACGTATCAATTTACCGTCATCTTTCCATTTAGTCATTCACATCATTGCACACCTGTTCAACTTTGAACACTACAACAGAAGCCGACAGGCCAGAGATGGGTCGCTTGCCTTTGTTCTCTCCACCCTATCTCATAAAGAGAAAAGGGAAGATTCTTGGCTAAATCCTCTCCAGTCTCCAAACATGGTGAGTTGACTCAATGGCAAAGCATCTGCCATCTGGTCACGAGTATGGAAGGGCATGGCATGATTGGCACCTGTTGTGTCAGGCTGAAATTTCTCCTTTTGTAGACAGTGGAGTATGTGACATTTACCAGCATTGCTGGTCTCACTGGCCTGATCATCACAGTAGCTCTGGTTCTCATGGTGACATCAGCTATGGAGTTTATCCGGAGGAGTTATTTTGAGGTCTTCTGGTACACACACCATATTTTTATCATCTATATCATTGGTTTAGGGATTCACGGCATTGGGTAAGGTCCTCAAACCCTCATTCTCGTGCCCCAGCCCCTGACCTTGCATAATTCTTTGCCCCAAACTGTCCTTCTTTTTCTGTCTCAGTGGACTTGTCCGGGGTCAAACAGAAGAGAGCCTGAATGAGAGTCATCCTCACAGGTGTGCAGAATCTTTCAAGCACTGGGATGATCAGGAGTCCCACTGCAAGCATCCCCAGTTTGAAGGGCTCCCTGCTGAGGTAAGAGCCCCATAGGCAAGGGTAGACTCTTGCTGGAAGCTGTTATTGTTGTGGTTATTATTACTCTTACTATTGTTACTGTTATTAGTTCAGCACTGTGCTGAGTCCTATGGAGGATATATTCACAAGGTTCCTACCATCAAGGGACTCCAGTATCACTGGCAACAGCCTGGGGAATTACCATCAACAGGGGATCCTGAACAGGAAGGACTAATGGTTATTGCATGTTGTGAGACCCTCTCCAAAATAATGATACCTCACATTATTTTTTTTAAGATTTTATTTATTTGTTTGTCAGAGAGAGTGAGCACAGGCAGAAAGAGTGGCAGGCAGAGGCAGAGGGAGAAGCAGGCTCCCTGCTGAGCAAGGAGCTCAATGTGGGACTTGATCCCAGGGTGCTGGGATCATGACTTAAGCCGAAGGCAGCCGCTTAACCAACTGAGCCACCCAGGCATCCCGATACCTCACATTATTAATAGTGTTTACCACGGGACAGGTTTGTTGTGTAATATGGATTATCTCATTTATGCAAAACAATAATCGATGAGGTAGGTATTTTTTTGGTCTCCATTGTGAGACAATAGGACGAGGATTCAAGAAGATTCAACGGTCAAGTTCTCACAGTAAGTAACTAGTGGAATTGGAATTCAAGCCCAGGCTTTCCAGATTCCAAAGATTGTGCTCTTGACCACTGAAATCCAATCAGTTTTTCTTTTTTTTTTTTTAAAAAAATATTTTATTTATTTATTTGACAGAGAGACACAGTGAGAGAGGGAGCACAAGCAGGGGGAGTGGGTGAGGGAGAAGCAGGTTTCCTGTGGAGCAGGAAGCCCAATGCGGGGCTCAATCCCAGGACCCTAGGATCATGACCTGAGCTGAAGGCAGGTGCCCAACGACTAAGCCACCCAGGTGCCCCCCAATCAGTTTTCTTGGGGGGAGTGATACATGCATACAGTGAAATGATCACTGTAATGAGATTAATTAACACATCCATCACCTCACATAGTTTCTATTTTGTGCGTGTGTGGTGAGAACGCTTAAGATCTACTCTTTCAACAGATTTCAAGTATGCTATACAGTATTATCAACTGTAGTCACCATGCTTTACATTAGATCCCCAGAGCTTATTCATCTTATTACTGAAGTCACATACCTTTTGAGCAGCATTTTCCATCACTCTCCCACCTCCTGTCTCAGGCCCTGGTTACCTACCTTCCTAGTCTGTTTCTATGAGTTCAACTTTTTTTAAGAAGCACTCTCAAAGTCAGCTTTCTTTGATGTTATAAGAACATGCTTGGAAATTATTAAATAGTGAAGAAATTGGGTTCCAGGGAACTCAAGGTATGCCTTGGGAAAATTATCGTGGATATCATGGTTTACCTTTGCATGCTCATAAAATATGTTAGATGGAGGAATAAATGGAAGGAAAAGGTTGACTTGTGGTGTCTCAAAGTGCTCTGCGGGTGATTAAAGTCTTTAAATCAGTTGCAGAATTAAGAGCAATATCTTGGTCCTCATAAAAAATGGGAATAATATCTTTAAAAAATCCCCTAAAGTTAGCATTTCAAATCAGTTGGGAAAAATATATATCATTCAACAATTTTTTTAGGACAATAGGTTATCCATCCAGGAAGAAAAGCTGAATCGTGATTTTACACTTTATACTAAAATATGAATCAGGAATGCATGGATCAAGGATTTAAATGTTAAAGAAAGGAAAGAAATTATAAAAGCATCCTAAGACCACCTGGGAATTTTTTTTTCTAATACTGAAGGATTGCAAAAAGTGTTCCCTTAATAAGCTTTAAAAAGACCTTCAAACTAAAACAGCATGTGCCACATCTGTTACACCATCACTTCCCCACAACCTAAGAAATCTTTCCTACCCATTATTCTTCTATATTTCTATCTGCCAACACCCTGGTTTGAAGCCACACTCTTCTGCTTCTTCAGTTCTGTGCTTCTATTTAACTGTGCTCTCATGTGGGACTATGAAATGCCCCTGCCCTGGACTTGTTTATGATTTGCATGAGGCAAAAGAAAATGTCTTTGACTGAGAAAAAACTTAAATTCAGTTATCAAGTTCTTCAGGTTTTTATTTGAATGGTAGTTGAGGTGGGGATTCGGGGAAAAAAAAAAGCAAAGAGGAATGGCCAAGTTTTTTAAGGTGACAGAAATGTTCCATATCTTGACAATAATGGTTACAAGTGTCTGTTCTTTCACAAAATTTACTAAACGATCCAGAAATTGTTACATTTACTATATGCAAATTATACCTTAGGAATGATGACTTAAAAAAATCCTGCTTATTTGAAATATTTCCTTTTCCTCTGTAGAATATCAACCCATCTATGTGGTCTATGGTTTATATTTATTAAATATAAAATTCTGGTCATTCTGGAGAAATTAAGATCTGTGGCTTATCTGTACAGTGGCCTTTAAATTGTGAATGTGGTCATTCAACATGCATAATTTAGTGGCATGAAAATAATAATAATAGAAATTCTATACATACATTATTATATCCCATTCTTTGAAGTTCTATTTTTGAATTTTTTATACTTTACATAGAATCATGGTGTGATTGAATGTAATATATACAAATAAAATGTAAATATTGAAAAAAAAGACCTTGAAGGGGTGCCTGAGTGGCTCAGTGGGTTAAGTCTCTGCCTTCGGCTTGGGTCATGATCTCAGGGTCCTGGGATTGATCCCCGCATCAGGCTCTCTGCTCAGCAGGGAGCCTGCTTTCCCCTCTCTCTCTGCCTGCCTCTCTGCCTACTTGTGATCTCTTGTCTGTCAAATAAATAAAATCTTTAAAAAATAAAAAAAGAAAGATCTTGAAGTCAGAAAATAAAACAGAATAAATTTAAATGAAGTCAGAAAATAAAATAGAATAAATTTAAATAAATATATATTAAAATGTATTATATGTAAATTTTAAGTTTTAATTTAAATCCCAGTTAGTTAACATACAGTGTAATATTAGTTTCAGGTGTACAATTTAGTGATTCAGCACTTCCATACAACACCCAGTGCTCATCACAAGTGCACTCCTTAATCCCCATTACCTATTTCACCTATCCCCCCACTCACTTCCCCTCTGGTAACCATCAGTCTGTTGCTATGTTTAAAAGTCTGTTTCTTGGTTTGCCTCTCTCTCTTCCTTTCCCTATACTCATTTGCTTTGTTTCTTATATTCTACGTATGAGTGAAATAATATGGCATTTGTCTTTCTCTGACTTACTTCGCTTAGCATAATACCCTCTAGTTCCATCCGCGTCATTGCAAATGACAAGATTTCATTCTTTTTTAAAAATTTCATTCTTTTTAATGGTTGAGTAATATTCCATTACGCGCGCGCATACACATACACACACACACACACATTACACACACACACACACACACACACACACACACTTACCACCTGTTCTTTATCCATGCATCAGTCGATGAACATTTGGGCTCTTCCCATAATTTGACTACTGTGGATGATGCTGTTATAAACATCCCAGTGCACATATCCCTTTGAATTATTATTTCTATATCCTTTGGATAAATGCCTAATAGTGTAACTACTGGGTCATAGGGTAGTTTTATTTTTAACTTTTTGAGGAACCTCTGTACTGTTTTCCAGAGTGACCTCACCAGTTTGCATTTCCACCAACAGTGCAAGAAGGTTCTCTGTTCTTTGCATCTTTGCCAACATCTATTGTTTCCTGTATTGTTCATTTCAGCCATTCTAACTTGTCTAAGGTGATATCTTATTATAGTTTTGATTTACATTTCCCTGTTGATGAGTGATGTTGAGCAACTTTTCATGTGTCTGTTGGCACTCTGTATGTCTTCTTTGGAAAAATGTCTACTTGTGTCTTCTGCTCATTTTTTTAACTGCATTATTTAAAAAATGGTTTATGGGGTTGAGTTTGATGAGTTCTTAATATATTTTGGATACTAATCCTTCATCAGGTATGTCATTGGAAAATATCTTCTCCCATTCTGGAAGTTGCCTTTCAGTTTTGATGATTGCTTCCTTTGCTGTGCAGAAACTTTTTATTTTGATGTGGTCCCAATAGTTTATTTTTGCTTTTATTTCCCTTACCTCAGAAGACATAACTAGAGAAATGTTGCTATAGCTGATGTCAGAGAAATTACTGCCTGTGCTCTATTTTAGGATTTGTGTGGTTTCATTTTGGTCTTTAATCCATTTTTGAGTTTATTTCTGTGGATGATATAAGAAAGTGGTCCAGTTTCATTCTTTGGCATGTTGTTGACCAATTTTCCCAACACCATTTGTTGAAGAGACTTTTTCCCATTAGATATTCTTTCCTCCTTTGTTGAAGATTAATTGATGATACAGTTGTGGGCTCATTTCTGGGTTTTCTATTCTGTTCCATTGTCCTATGTGTCTTTTTTTGTGCCACTACCGTACTGTTTTGATTGCTACAGCTTTGTAATATAACTTGAAGTGTGGGATTGTGATGCCTCCAGTTTTTTCTTTTTCAAAATTGCTTTGGCTATTTGGGGTCTTCTGTAGTTCCACATAAATTTTAGGATTGTTTGTTCTAGTTCTGTGAAAAATGCTGTTGATATTTTGATAAGGATCACATTAAATCTGCAGATTTCTATGGGTAGTACACACATTTATTTTAAATATTTTATTTATTTATTTGACAGAGACACTGTGAGAGAGGGAACACAAGCAGGGGCAGAGGCAGAGGGAGAAGCAGCCTACCCATTGAGCAGGGAGCCTGATGTAGGCTTGATCCCAGGACCCTGGGACCACGACCCTAGCTGAAGGCAGATGCTTAATGACTGAGCCATCCAGATGCCCCAATACATACTTTTTAACAGTATTTATCTTCCAATCCATGACCATGGAATATCTTTTCATTTCTTTGTGTCATCTTCAATTTCTTTCATCAGTGCTTTGTGGTTTTCAGAGTATAGGTCTTTCACCGCTTTGGTTAAATTTATCGTTAGGTATTTTATTATTTTTGGTGTAATAGTAAGTGGTGTTGCTTTCTTAATTTCTCTTTCTGCTGTTTCACTGAAATATTTGTTTTTAAAAAGCTCTATGGTATACCATTTTGTCATTTTTTATGTGATCATTTTTTAAAAGATTTTATTTATTTATTTGACAGAGTGAGAGATCACAAGTAGCCAGAGAGGCAGGCAGAGAGAGAGGGGGAAGCAGGCTCCCCGCCAAGCAGAGACCCTGATGCGGACCTTGATCCCAGGACCCTGGGACCATGACCTGGGCCGTAGGCAGAGGCTCAACCCACTAAGCCACACAGGCACCCTTATGTGACCATTTTTAATGACGTTGAGGGCATTATGCAAAGTGAAATAAGTCAGATGGAAAAATGACAAATACTGTATGATCTCACTATATTTGGAATCTTACTTTAATGAACCTAACTCACAGGTACAGGGAACAGATTGGTGGTTTCCAGACATAGGGGGTGGGGGAGTGAGCAAAATGAGTGAAGGTGGCCAAAGATACAAACTTCCAGTTATAAAATAAATAAGTCATGCGTATGTCATGTACAGCATGGCGACTCTAGTTAATAATACTGTATTGCATATTTGAAATTTGCTAAGAGAGTAGATATTAAAAGTTCTCAGCACAAGAAAAAAATTTTTGCAATGATGTATGGTGACGGATATTAACTATACTTATTGTGATCATTTTGTAATATATACAAATATTGAATCATTATGGTGTACACCTGAAACTAATGTAATGGTATATGTCGGTTATATCTCAATACAAAAAATGAAATAAAAAGAAAAATGAAAAAAGACAGTTGGGTATTAGCAAAAAAAAATCTGTGTGGTATACCATTTTTGTCATTTTTTTCTTAGTAAATAATAGAGCCATTCCTATACTCGTATACTTTGTGCACACCTTAATTATATCTTTATGCTCCATTTCCTAGAAGTGATATTTCTGGGTCAAATAGAAAGAATGCTTTTAAGACTGTTGGGATGTATCGCCAATTTGTTCTCTGGGAAGATCTACTAATTTGTCCCTCCACTGATTGCACATGTGAATGTGCCCATGTCCCTGCATGCCAGTTAGTGGTGGGCATTATTGTTTAATGTTGTTTTTCAACCTGAGAGACTAAAGTGCTATTTTGGTTTAAAATTCACTTCTCTGAATATTTCTGAGGTCAAAAATTTTTTTTGCCATGTTGTTATTAGCCACTTCTTAAATATATTTTTTGTGTGTTTTCTCTGAAGACATGGAGAATTTTTTTTTTCCAAATAAGGAGTAGCATCAAAATTGTATAAAACCCACTCTCAAGTTCACCTGCTGCATCCCTGCCTCTTTCCTCCCTGGAGATACCCAAGGAAATTGTTTGCCTGAAACAGCATAAGAAACTTCATTCCAGGGGTGCCTGAGTGGCTCAGTGGGTTAAGCCCCTGCCTTTGGCTCAGGTCACGATCTCAGGGCCCTGGGATCAAGCCCCATATCAGGCTCTGTGCTCAGCAGGGAGCCTGCTTCCCCCTCTTTCTCTGCCTGTCTGCCTACTTGTGCTGTCTCTCTCTGTCAAATAAATAAATAAAATCTTAAAAAAAAAAGAAAAAAGAAACCTCATTCCACACAGTCTGATGTTTCACGCTGAAGCAGTTGTGTGAGAAAGAACATGACTTAGCATTGCTAGGAAATACATTTTTAGTAGTTCCTGTGCATAGGAAGCAACCTGCTACCTTTGAGAGAATCTCAGGGAGGTAGAAAGGCTGCTTTTAAAAAAGATGTAGAGAAGATAAAAAGTATGTTACTATGTTAGGTGTTTTGAGCACCTGAGAAAAGAAGTGACAGGTAAATACCAAGTTTTTTTTTTTGTTTTTTTTTCTTTTTTTTTTTTTTTTTATGTAGTGGTACAAATGGTGTCAGCCACATGCTTTCTCTTGTTCGTTAATTTTGTTTTTAATCATCTGCTTCTCTGTTGGTTTTTCAGGTTGGACAAATTGTACTGGAAGACCGTCTTGGAGTCTTAACATTAACATTTATATGTAATTTAAGAATATATATAATATATATTATATGTATAATTACCACATATTTTATTTCTGTGCTTTTCTTTTGCTTCCTAGTGAGACTTGTAAAACTTCAGGAAATGATCCTGCGTTATGAGTCACATATTAGCAAACAAAACTGTTATAATTTTTTCATTTCCATTTCCGTCTGTAAGATTTGGTGAAATTAGTGGCTTGATAATGATACACATCAGAGAACTTGGTAAATATTATTGAATGAAGAAATGAACTGCTACCCATATAAATCCTCAACAGGAGATTAATATGTAACCCATTCTTTATTCTCTCTCTCTCTCTCTGCAGTCTTGGAAGTGGATCCTTGCACCAGGAGTTCTTTATATCTTTGAAAGGATTCTTCGATTTTACCGCTCACAGCAGAAGGTTGTGATTACCAAGGTAAAGAATATGTGGGCGCCTGGGTGGCTCAGTGGATTAAGCCTCTGCCTTCGGCTCAGGTCATGGTCCCAGGGTCCTGGGATAGAGCCCTGCATCGGGCTCTCTGCTCGGCGGGGAGCCTGCTTCCCCCCCCCCCCCCCCACCGCCGCCTGCCTCTCTGCCTACATGTGATCTCTCTCTGTCAGATAAATAAAAATCTTAAAAAAAAAATTATGTCTTTTCCGGGGCACCTGGCTGACTCAGTGGGAGGAGAGTGTGACTCTGGCTCTCAGGGTCATGAGTTCAAATCCCACATGGGGTGTAGAGAGTATTTAAAAAAAAACTTTAAAAAAAGAATATGTACTTGGGGCACATGGATGGCGCAGTCGGTTAAGTGTCCCACTCCTGGTTTCAGCTCAGGTCCTGATCTGAGTCAGAGTTGTGGGATGGAGCCCTACACCGGGCTCCAAACTCAGTGCAGAGTCTGCTTGGGAGTCTCTCTCCCTCACCTTTTACCCCTCCTCCCCTAAAATAAATGAATACATCTTAAAAAAAGTTTTTTTAAAAAGAATATGCACTTTCCCCTAGCTGTGATAAGAGTTCTTTTCTTCCTGATTATAGGAATAGATTGCCATGTTTTCACCCTGGAGGGAATAAGAAGGAACTGGGGCAACACACTTTAGTTCCTCCATTGCTGGACAGAACTATGGGGGAAAAGAGTTTGGCCAAGATCATCAGCATAGGTCTTCGTCAGAGGCCACAAACAGGTAGCCTGGGCGAGCCCACAGACATCCTCCGGTTGGCCTGCACACTGATTGTTTGGAAAGTTGAATTGGTTGCTGACATTTAAACATCCAGAGGGAGGCTTTCACAATAAAAGAAAAATGGCCCTTCTGTCTTCTACTGAAGAATCAGGCAACCCGATAACACTGAGTTCCATGTGGAACAGTGGGTTCCACAGAGCACCCACTGTCTGGACAGTCACTGCTGCCCTCTTTCGAAAGGACTGCTTGCAGTTCACCACTATCGCCAGCCCTCTTGCTTTACTGACTTATTTCATCTGCCTGCTCCTGTCGCCATTTGAGTTTGCATCCTTTGGCCTCTATGCTTCATTCATAGGTTGTCATGCACCCATCCAAAGTCCTGGAATTGCAGATGAACAAGCGTGGCTTCAGTATGGAAGTGGGACAGTATATTTTTGTTAATTGTCCCTCCATCTCTTACTTGGAGTGGCATCCCTTTACTCTGACCTCTGCTCCAGAGGAAGACTTCTTCTCCATTCATATCAGAGCAGCAGGTGACTGGACAGAAAATCTCATCAGGGTTTTTGAGCAGCAGCCGTCACCAATTCCCAGGTAGGTCCTGGAGAGCAGCCGAGACCCACAGCAGATGCAGACAGGCAGAAAAGAGAAAGCAATTCCTTGTTGTACTTTAAGTCTAGTGCAATCGAAATATGATTAAAATAAATAGGCACTGCATGAACCATGGGAGCAGCTATGTCCTGGGAGGGATGTTTGAGGCGGGGAGTGGAGGCGAGACTTCACTTGCCCATTGTCTTCTGTCTGCCGCCAGGATTGAAGTGGATGGTCCCTTTGGCACTGTCAGTGAAGATGTCTTCCAGTATGAAGTGGCTGTGTTGGTCGGCGCAGGAATTGGGGTCACCCCCTTTGCTTCCATCTTAAAATCTATCTGGTACAAATTTCGGCATGCAGATCACAACCTTAAAACACAAACGGTAACTCCCTCATACTTCTTTTCATCTGGTCTGGGCATGACTGGTCCATTGCTTTCATGGCTTAACTTCTTTACAACTGGTCCCTGGAGCTATGAGAATGAGTGATCTCTTCTTTCTGCCAAGGCATCCATTCCCATAGATTTATCATAGGACCAGGGTCTTCATTTTCAATTTGGAGTTTAAAATCACCTAGAACCAAAGATGACATTGGAAGTCTTTTTCCTTAAGGGACGTCATAAGAACTGTGGACCTTTATGCTGCTTTTGTACAACTGATTTTTCAGATCACCCACAGATGTGACCAACAAATAGAGAGTATATATAATAGTCATGTCACCAAATGGACATCTTAAAGACACTTGAATAAGGCTATGTTCTCTCTTGCTGATTCCAGATCTATTTCTACTGGATCTGCAGGGAGACAGGTGCCTTTGCCTGGTTCAATAACCTGTTGGCGTCTCTGGAGCGTGAGATGGAGGAATTAGGCAAAGTGGATTTTCTAAACTACCGTCTCTTCCTTACCGGATGGGACAGCAACATTGTGAGTTCAGAGAACACACTAATTCTCATGTTAGATGCAAGATCAATGTCAGACAAGGTCGTGCATGCTCATTGGAAATAATTATTTCTTATGATTTCTTACCTGCCCTCACCCCCACCTCCAAGTTTAAAAGTGGCTGAAGGAAGAGACATCTGTCAGGACCTGCCTTTTCTAACTTTTACTTCTTTGCCTTCAGGCCGGTCATGCCACATTAAACTTTGACAAGGCCACTGACATCCTGACAGGTCTGAAACAGAAAACCTCTTTTGGGAGACCCATGTGGGACAATGAGTTTTCTACAATAGCTAATGCCCACCCCAGGTAAGTATATTCTTCTCTAGTTAGCTGAGTCTGCAGAGTTAATGTTTAGGAAAAATATTATAGCATGTTGAACACTCTTTGGGAAAAGGTCTCTGGGGTAGAAACTGTTTGCACCACTCTCAGATTCTCGCTTCAAGCTGAACAAAATTTCATCTGGGGTTTTAGCCAAATAAGCGTATGACCTTGTAATGGATGAGAAGATGTTTTCTGCCCCTACAAGTCCTCCATTCAAACAGTGAGGCAAGGGGATTCAGTTCTGATCAGTATTACCAAATAAAATGGAAAACTGGAAAAATTCAAATGCATTGTTTTGGGCCTTAATAATCCCTGGTTAAAGTAAGAAAGGTTTGGAGTGTATTATCTAATTAAATCATGACCTGACCTCTGTATTTCTGGAAGAGTTTTGAGATATGTTAGAGCATATAGGAAAATCTTGTGCGTGAAATCAGTCATTTCAAGGGGAAGGAGATTGAGCTGATCATTAGATAAGTTCCTGGAACAATCTGGCAGCTGAAGATCAATTCAATTCCACAGACATTATTGGTTACCTTCTATAAGCTCAACACTCACTATTCTAGAAGGTTTGGAGGTTGAAAGAGAAATAGAATATAGTTCTCACCTTTAAGGAGCACACATTTTAATAAGAGGTGCATACAATCCACTCAAAACAGAATGATGCACTCCATGAAACAAGTACATGGACATGGAGGGAAGGAAAGTCTATGCCCACATGGGGTAACCAGGGCAGGCTTCACGAGGCAATGGTCAGAACACTTAGTCACTTGGATTCAGATGATCTTTGGTCCTAACACTAGTTCTGACACTTTCCATTTCTGGGAACTCGAGCTAGAAAGTCCTCTGATCTTCTGATTTCTTATCTATGAAATGGGGGTTATGTTAGTAAACGCCCTCTCTACTCACTTGCAGACTTGTAAACATTAAACAACACAGACATGAAAAATGCTATGTAAACAGTAAAGCAGCATTTAAACGAAAGTGATTATGTTAATTATTGAGCTGACCATAGTTGAAGCTGTGAGAATGGATGAGATTGCCAGGAGAGTGGATGGCTGAGGACAGAGTAAGGAATGCTTACATCGTGTGGGAAGGGTGAAAGATGAGCCAGGGAGGAAGTAGGAGAATGTGGAGAAATGGTGTCTCAGAAGCCAAGGAAGGAAATATTAGAGAAGTGTGGTCAACAGTGTTGGAGGTGTGGCAGGGTTCAGAAAATGCTTATTTAACTTAACAATGATCTTAGCATACTTACAGACAGAACAGGAGCCACTAGAGAGGAATAAAATAAATATGCAAAAATGGAGAGAGGGCTAGGGTGGCCATAATAAAAGGTGAGAAATAAGGGGCCCATCCTTGGTGGCTCTGTCAGTTGAGCATCTGACTTCAGCTCAGGTCATGGTCTCAGGGTCCTGGGATCGAGCCCTGCATTGGGCTCCCTGTTCAGCGGGAAGTCTGCTTCTCCCTCTGCCTCTCACCCCGCTTGTGCTCTCTCACTCGCTCTCTCTCTCTCTCTCAAACAAACAAACAAACCTAAAAAAAAAAAAAAAAGATGGGCAATAAGAGTAGGTGAAGAGGTGGAGAAATTATAGGAGAGTTTCTCCCACATTGCTTGTGGGAATGTGAAATGGTGAGGCACTTTGGGAAAACTCTGGCATTTCCTCAAAATGATAAACATAGTAGCAACATGACCTAGCAATTTTGCTCCTAAGTATATACCCAGGAGAATTGAAAACAGCCTTTGCTAGCCACACAACAACTTATACATGAATGCATGTAGAATAGCCAAAAAGTGAAAATAAGTCAAGTTATCCATCAACAGAAGAAGGGATAAACAACATATGGTATATCCACATGGTGGGATCTTATTAAGCTGTTAAAAAAAGGAACAAAGTACTGATACATGCTATAACATGGACGAACCTTGAAAATAGCATGTTAAGCGTAAGAACCAGACCCCAAAGGCCACATAGTGTATGGTTCCATTTATTTCATTTCATTTTTTAAAGATTTAATTTATTTATTTGACAGAGAGAGAGAGCACAAGAGTGCACAAGCAGGGGGAGCAGCAGAGGAAGAGGGAAAAGCAGACTCCCCGCTGAGCAGGGACACCCCCCACCTCATGCAGCACTTGATCCCAGGATCCTGGGATCATGACTCAAGCCCAAGGCAGATGCTTAACTGATTGAGCCACCCACCCAGGTGCCCCGCCAGCACTTTAAATATGTCATTTCACTGACTTCTTGCCTACAATGTTTCCAATGAGAAATTAGCTAAAAATTTTATTGAAGATTCTTTGTATATGTTGTATCACTTCTTTCTTGCTGCTTTTAAGAGTCTCTTTTTGTCTTTGTTTTTTAACAGTTTGACACATGGGACTCATTATGCCTCAGGGTAGATCTCTTTGAGTATCATATTTGGAGCTCATTGGGATTCTTGAATATGTAGATTCATGTCTTTTCATCAAATCTGGGAAATTTTCAGCCATTATTTCCTAAAATATTCTTTCTGCACCTTTCTCTTCTTCTCTTTCTGGGACTTTCATATGTGTATGTTGTCCACTTGATGGTGTCCCACAGATCTCTTAGGCTCTGTTCACCATTCTTCATTCTTTTTTCTTTCTACTCCTCAGCCTTCACTTCCTGCTAGCACTGAATCTAGAGATCAGCCAGGGGAGGGAGACTAGTGTCTTCTCAGGTCTTTCCTGAGCACACATCTTGCCCTGGATATGTGTGTAGCTTTCCATTTTCAAAAAAGATTTATTTATTTATTTATCTGACAGAGAGGGGCACAGCAAGAGAGGGAACACAAGCAGGGGGAGTGAGAGAGGGAGAAGCAGGCTTCCCGCCTAGCAAGGAGTCTGCTGCCGGAGCACGATACCAGGACCCTGGAATCATGACCTGAGCCGAAGGCAGATGCTTAACCCACTGAGCCACCCAGGCGCCCCTGTATGATTACATTTATGTGAAATGTTCAGAACAGGCAAATCTAGAGATAAAAAGTAGATTTGATTGTCTGGGGCTGGGTGAAGGTGGTTGGGAGGAAATGGGGACTGACTGACTCCTAATGTGTATGGGGTTTCTTTTGGGGGTGATGAAAATGTTCTTGGATTAGATAGTGGTGATGGGTACACAACTTTGTGGCTATACGAAAAAGCACTAACTGTAGGGGTGCCCAGGTCACTCTGTAGGTTTAGGGTCTGACTCTTGATTTAGGCTCAGGTCATGATCTCAGGGTCCTGAGATTGAGCCCCATGCTGGGCTCCATGCTGAATGTGGAGCCTACTTAGGATTCTCTCTCTCCTTCTCCCCCTCCCTGTTCTCTCTCTCTAAAAAGGCACTAACTGTACACTTTTAAAAGGTGAATGTTATGACATGTGAATTATATCTGAATTAAGTGAAAAAGAAGGGAGAGGAAGGCATGAGAGAGGGAAGGTGAGGGTGAGACCCAGAGCACAGTTAGGAAGATTATCCTTGGCAAGAAGGCTCATCACCTCTGTAGTGTGAGAAATTGTGGTGTGGGGACAGACGCACGGTGGATGGCTCTACTGGCAGCAAACACATATCCACTTGCTGTGTGCCAGGCATTTTTTGAATTGCTTTACATAGATTTTTCATTTAAACCCCAAAACAACCCTGTGAGGTGGGGACTATTTTGATCCCCATCTTACAGGGGGGATACCTGCAACAGAGAGGTTAAAGAGACTTGCCTGAAGTCACCCAGCTGGGCTAAGTGTCAGACCTGCAATTTCAACCCAGATAGCCAGCTCCAAGGGCTCCAGGGGCTAGCACTTTGCCTCTACCCTGCACTATCTCCTGAGTTTCTGTTCTCTCAACAGTCTAGGCAAGGCTGCATGCTGAGAGTGTGACAAGGGCTGAGAGCGCATTTGGGGCTTGCAGGCAGAAAAGGTGAGAAAACTACCATGAATAATGTGAGGGAGTCAACAGTTGAATAGGCAGGATGTTGGCAGTAGTAGAGGCTTGGCAGAGGCAGTTTCTCCATCCGCACTGACGTTAGCCCCTTTTGCTGGATTCTAGCCCTTTCGATTGTTCGATTCCTGCAGGTCTGTGGTGGGAGTCTTCCTATGTGGTCCTCAGACTCTGGCAAAGAGTCTGAGCAAACGCTGTCACCAGTACTCCAGTCTGGATCCCAGGAAGGTTCAATTCTACTTCAACAAAGAAAACTTCTGAACTATAGGAACAAGGGTGCTAATCTGCATTTAGTCTCTCCCCTGAATCTCCAACAAGTTACTTGGTCTGATCAGGTTTGGGCACAGCCATTTAAAGGATGGTAACATGCCTCTCAGGCTCTGAGTCCCTGGCATCTCTTTTTTGATTGGATTCAACTTGGATGTCACTGATCTTCATGAGGTCATGCTAATGGCAAAGGCCATGGATCCTTTCTTGGGGGAAAGAACTATATAAATCCTTCTGGAACGCCATGAGTGCAACAAGGCCTGAGAGCAGTGGTGGTTGACAGCTACACAACTTGACCCCAGGTGATACCGTTGATTCCAGGTGTTGCCTTTGGTCATATTTTTCCCTCCCTCTCACCTCCAAAGAAGATTTGTAATTAGGGTGATTTTTTTTAAATAAAAAATTTATTGAAGAATTAATGACAAAACATAATAATAAGCATAAATAATAAAACAATGAACATAAAATCACCAAGAACCGCATCCCTATATAACACTATGTACATTCTTACTGTTATTTTAAACATGGTCTTATCCAGTGTGAATAGCAATTTCTGCTTTACTTATTTTTACTTGTCAAGAAATGAAGGATTTTTTTCTTTGCTTAATGAGTGAAACTTTTATTACTTAATCTAGGCTCTCCATTTGGGAAAGAAACTCCTGGAACTCTGCTAATTTTAGGTAAAATTATATTATAATTGAAAGTCAGATAATTATCATTAGCTTACATTGCTCTGTTGGAAATAATTGCAAAAACTTGAACTCCATCTTAAGATGACTTAGTCAACAGGGGCTCTTTATCATCATTTTTACTAAGGGGGTTTATGAACGTTTCGTTTCTCAAAAAGATAAATTTAAAACTTTGATACCATTTTTCGGGCTCTTCCCTATTCATTAAGGAATCATTCACTTAATGACATAAGCAAGATGTCTTTTTCTCCTATCAAAATGCTTTTTTCCTCCATCCACCTGGCTCTGGGATGTTAGTAGTCACAGTGATCAGTAAAGACTGGGGGGCCCTGAAGAGAGAGGAAAAAACCCATACTTCACTGTGCCCAAAGACGTCAACTCATTAGATTTGTAAGAATGTTTTTACTAAATAAGCATTATAGCACCTATTTCTCTACCATTAAGTGACCAAAAATGAATAGACAGTTGTTTCTAATGATCCAAAAACCTATATGACTTGAAGGATTAGTAAGATCAATTTTCAGTAACTAGTCTGAACAAAACAAAGGTGTCATGAACTCATGGTAGCTAGTCATTTCATTTATTAAGTGGACATCAGGAAAAAATAGTAATGGATTATTTCTGTAGGAACAGATTGGAATATCCCAGCTGTTGCCGATTTCCTGGATTTCAATGATCTAAATGAAATTTAATAAGGCTTTAGGAAAATGCACAATGGAACCTGGATGACGTGGTTCCTCTTAGATAATTGCTGACCATAGAATTTGATCTTCATTGATTTTGATTTGGAATCTTAGTGTTCCCTGAAACTTACATAATGAGTTCCTAATGAGAAAGGCTTCACTCTGTTTCTATGTCTACCTGTATTGATACTTCAAGAGAAGACTGCTGCTAAAAATCAATATGTTAAGGCCTAGAATATTCATGGAAGTAGGCAGAAAAATTATTGATAATAAATCCTAGGTATAATCAACATCCAAGCCTCAACTGGGGATGAGCAGGATACCCAGAAAGCTCCTCAGCTATTTTGAGCACGTTTTTCTTCCTAGGTTATAATATGAAGTAGCTTATTTAGCAAATTTTTGTCATAGTAAATGTTTACATATCAGAATAGAAAATCCCTCAATTTCAATGTCTCTCATAAAGTTGATTATCATTGCATTCTTTTGCTTGACATGTAAGCAATATGCTATTACATTCTCTAAGCCTATGGAAGGCTTTTAATTCACTTGACCGTAATCCTCACCCAGAGGGTAGGATTCTGAGAATATAAATAGGCTCAAATAATAGTTCCAGTGGAACTTTACTAATTATTAAGGCATCTCTTAACCTCTTGAGGTTGGCCTGATGGGAGAGAAATCATGTTCCTCCTTAATGCCACTATGAGATAGAGAATACTAGGCAGGAGGAGCCACAGGTTAGAGTGAGTGGCACTAATTACTGCCACATGTATCTGCAAGGAAGCAGGCAGGGGCAGGCCTAATGGGCAATCTGACTGCTTGTGATCTACATGTGGTCCTCTTAAAATAAATGAGAAGAATGTAGAAGTTTTGGGGTTTTCTATGTTTTAATTTCCCAGAATAAGTTTGGTTATGGGGGAAGGCTGTAAGTTCATGATTATCTAGAAGGCAGAGTGAAATGTATATTGTTCCTTTGATTTTTATTTAGTTTTCACTTCATCTTGAACATGTGAAAAATTGGTGGCTTCTTTAACTTTTAAGGTTGACTACCGAGACTGAAAAATTTTAGGACAGGTAAATGTTAACAGTCTCCTGTGTTGCTGACACACTCCAACCAGTGCCAATTCAACATTCTTGTCTTAGCTCTTAACTGTGCATGTGAATAAACCTGTTATTGATAAAAAAAAAAAGTGCATTTTGATCATTGCATTTTTCTAAACTAAATACACTGCTCTGCTAGGCTCTTTGCTTTGTTGGCCTTTTGACCATTTTATAGCTCTAAGCAGGGGCTATTTTCTCCCAGTAAACTCAGAAGTTCTAGCAAGTTCTCAAAGGGCAAATCTTACTATTCCTGCTGGAAGCAAACAAAGCAAAAACTAAGTTGCAGAAAACACTGCTTCTGAGAAATTCTCAAATATCACCAAGAAGAATAAGTGGTTAACTCAAAGGAAAAACAGAACTATGGCAATATAACATTAAAGTACAATACTGTGGTAAGGGTTGAAAACACACCTAAGGTTTCAACCTTGGTGTTCAGCTTTTTAAGAGCAAAAAGGTCGTGTATATCAATTTGCAGTATACTAAAATTGTGTTCAAAGTTTATTTCAAGTCACAGAAAATATACAAACTAAGACAACAGAATAAATTGATTTTGTTCTGAGAGAAGGTGATGGGAATCCTCCACCTGGCACCAATTTGAGTCATTCAAGGGTTAGGATGCAGAAGTCATCTTTTTGCAACATTTCAACAAAGTTATGGAATTAATTTTCCGATTTGTTGCCAGGTATTTTTGAAAACCTGTAAGGAAAAGTTGGGAGAAAGCCATTAGAAATGGAGACAAAGTTCTCTTTCCCAAACATCAGGAAAAAAAAATTTTAAAGTTGGGAGGGAGGCTATGCAAAAGAGCCAATCACCAGGGAGAGATTCCTAAGGTGTCTGCCTCCAGGATCCCCAAAGGGATCACCTGTTACAGCAGAGTTTCTCAACCTCAGCACTACTGACATTTGGAGACAAATAACTCTTTGTTATGCGCACAGGGGTGGGGGAGATATCCTATGATTATAGGATGTTTAGAAGCATCTCTGGTCTCTCTACCTGCTGAATGCCAATAATATACCATATCCCCTAAAGTTGTGACAATGAAAAATGTCTCCAGACATTTCCAAATGTCCTACAGGGAGCAAAACTGCCTCTGGTTGAGAACCATTGATCTGACAGAATAGAAGCCTGTCAGAAGTGACAGCAGAAATGGATCACAACTAGCAAGGTATAGCATGGACGGAGAGCCAACATTTTGGCCATATTATGTACAAGTAACAACAAATACACATTAAAACCTTGGCCACATAAAACGGTATAGACCTACAAGCACACAGCACATCTTTCTCTCTCTCTCTCACACACATGCACACACATGAATGTAGGTTTAAAAAATGGTGAAAACAGAAAAAGGTCTGTAATCTAGTTAACAGTAATGTATCAATGTCAGTTTCTTGGTTTTGTACTACAGATCAAAAAGGTATTGCGTAACAGCTTCTCAAGATGTTATCTCTGGGGGAAGTTGGGGGAAGGGTACATGAGGCTCTTTGTACTATTTTCCCAACCTTCTGTGAATTTATAATTATTTCAAAATAAAATATAAAACAAACAAAAACCTTTGCCCTGTGGTTTATGTGAAAGGCTTTGAATTATCTTACAAGCTAGAATACACAACGAAAGAACGTTCAGAAACATTTTTCTCTTCACTATCTAGAAACAGTAATTTCCTCATATTGTAGGAAATGTCTTCTCTGACATAAATAAATTAGAAAAAGTAAAAGAGGGGAGTAGTTTTTCATCTATTGCTCTGACTATAACAATATAATTGCTCTGACTCTGACTTTTACTTAAAAAAATGTCTTTGGGTATCTGGACTAAAAAGATAAAGTACTGGTCATACCAAAAGTCTGGCTAGCTATCCATCTATGACAGCTTCTCATTATAGTCCAATCATTTAAAGTCTAAATACAGGGATGTCTTGGTGGCTCAGTTGGTTTAGCATCTATCTTTGGCTCAGGTCATGATCCCAGGGTCCTGGGATTGAGCCCTGTGTTGGGCTCTCTGCTCAGCAGGAGCCTGCTTCTCCCCCTCCCTCTGCCTGCAGCTCCACCTGCTTGTGCGCTCTCTCTCTCTCTAATAAATAAATAAAATTAAAAAATTATTAAAAAAACAAAGTCTATGAGGAATTTGAGAGGCAGTGTGGGGGGTTTGGGGGTAGGGAAGGAAAAAATGAAATGAGATGGGATTGGGAGGGAGACAAACCATGAGATTCTTAATCTCACAAAACAAACTGAGGGTTGCCGGGGGGAGGGAGGTAGGGAGAGGGTGGTTGCATTATGGACATCGGGGAGGGTATGTGCTATGGTGAGTGCTGTGAAGTGTGTAAACCTGGCGATTCACAGACCTGTACCCCTGGGGCTAATAATACATAATATGTTAATAAAATAAATAAATAAATAAACCTGAGCACCTACCAAAAAAAAAAAAAAGTCTAAATACAGATATGAAGCATGTTTCCAGTTTGGATGTTTTATTTTTTTAAAGATTTATTTGACAGAGAGAGAGAGATCACAGGTAGGCAGAGAGGCAGGCACAGAGAGAGGGGGAAGCAGGCTCCCTGCTGAGCAGAGAGCCTGATGCGGGGCTCGATCCCAGGACCCTGAGATTATGACCTGAGCTGAAGGCAGAGGCTTAACCCACTGAGCCACTCAGGCGCCCCCAGTTTGGATGTTTTAATGACTTTGCAAATATGGACTAAAACACAATATATTTGTAAAGACTTCTAATTAGTGTAAATGAGCTCACTATTATCTGATATTAGATGGATGGGAATTATAACACAGATGGGGTAACAAGTAAAAATTCAAAAGGTGATATTCCAGCTGATATTGGGACAATGTAAATTTTAAGTTGTTTTTAGAAAACAGTATTATTGGGGTGCCTGGCTGGCTCAGTTGGTAGAGTATACGACTCTTGATCTCAGCATTGTAAGTTTGAGCCCCAAGCTGGGTGGAGATTACTTGAAACTAAAGAAATCTTTAAAGAAAAATGAAAATAATTAATTAATTAATTAATTATTTTTTAAAAGATTTTATTTATTTATTTGACAGATGGAGATCACAAGTAGGCAGAGAAACAGGCAGAGAGAGAGGAGGAAGCAGGCTCCCTGCTGAGAAGAGAGCCCGATGCGGGGCTCGATCCCAGGACCCTGGGATCATGATCTGAGCCGAAGGCAGAGGCTTTAACCCACTGAGCCACCCAGGCGACCCGATTATGTATTTTTTAAAGATTATTTATTTGACAGAGAGAGAGCGAGAGAGAGAGAGAGAGAGAGAGAGAGCATGTGCGCGCGCATGCCAGAGAGTGCACACAAGCAGCAGGAGTGGCAGAGGCCAAGGGAGAAGCAGACTCCCTGTGGAGCAGGGAGCCCGATGCAGGGCTCGATCCCAGGACCCTGAGATCATGACCTGAGCTGAAGGTGGACACTTAACCCACTGAGTCACCCAGATGCCCCAAGAAAAAATTATTTATGAAATACAAGATGTTGGGGAAAATGGTTTTTATTTATTTATTTATTTATTTTTAAAGATTTTATTTATTTATTTAACAGACAGAGATCACAAGTAGGCAGAGAAGCAGGCAGAGAGAGAGGGGGAAGCAGGCTCCCTGCTGAGCAGAGAGCCCGACTCGGGGCTTGATCCCAGGACCCCGGGATCACGACCTGAGCGGAAGGCAGAGGCTTTAACCCACTGAGCCACCCAGGTGCCCTGGGAAAATGGTTTTTAAAAGAAAGGCCAATACACGGAATCAGATGGTTCCATGATTACTATCCATTTTATCTGACAGGTAAGAAAGAAAAAGAAAGGGCAGCAGTGTAAGCAACCTCTAAAATGTAAAGGGACTAATGGTGATAGTGGATGGTCATAACCCTGAAATATGTGCTCTAACAATTTAACATCAAAAGAGTCAATATTAAATAAATACTGGAAACCAAAATATTTATATATTTTATTGAAATGCTTTATATTTTCACCATTTTGATGGCACAGTTGGAATAAAATAACACCACTGATCCTGGAAGGATACACACCAAACCACATTTAGAGGTTGTCCCGGGAAGAAGATTAAGGAAGCCGAGCTTCCTACTCCGACCTTTCTCCGTTTCTGTATTTGATTAAATTCGTAAAAGTGATGTTACTTTTGCCATTAGGAAAGAAAGGTTAAAAAAGTTTACAACCAACTCAACAAATGAACAGATACCCTGTTGTCTTTCCCATCCTGACAGAAGCTGACCTAATGAAGGGTGAAGAGTTTAGCTAAAGGGAGTGTGGGCCTCGGACAGTCTTCATAGATCAGCTGAGAGGGCCATGGGTTAAGGCTGAAAGTCTCTAATACCCAAATGCACAAGGAGATCATCTGACTTAGGCAGGTTAAGTCTGCTCACCTTTCAAGGTGCTCCAGTGGATTTCTGTATTTGTTCCTTTAAGATCAGGATACTCTGCCTCTGCTCCGGAGGCAGCATGGCGATCTGGTCCGCAGTCAGCTGAAGGACCTGCATGATCAAAGCAGCCTGTGAAGAGAAGAAAAAAAAGGGGAATGAGTTTTAATGATGGCGGCTAAGAAACCACCACCAGCTTCCGTCCAAAAAGGAAGGATACTTCACATATAGAATACTACAGGCAAAAAACCCCACCCCAAACCAAATCAAACCCAAACCAGCTGGCAAGAAAAGGCACAATGAAAAGCTCAAGTACAATAATACCGAAGATTAGGAGACTCAAATCAGAGAGACGCCTGCACGAACCCAAAGTTCTTACAGACTAACATGCTATCTATGAACCTTGGAAGTCTTCAGTTTTTAATCCTGTTTTAAAGATTTTTTAAATTTTATTTATTTGAGAGAGACAGAGCATGCGCAAGAGTGTGAGTGGGTGGAGGAGGGCAAAGGCAGAGGGCGAAGCAGACTCTACGCTGAGCAGGGAGCCCGAAGCTGATGCGGTGCTTGATCCCAGCAGGACCCTGCAATCATGACCTGAGCTGAAGAAAGATACTTAACCACTTAACGGATGGAGCCACCCAGGCGCCCCTTTTAAAAATCTCTTTTCCAAAAGTTTTAGTCCTCCCATCAGATATGAGCTCCCCACGATGGTCAAATATAGAAACAGATGTACTCATGGGGAATCTGCTATGTTTTTAGGGATAAAGCAGAAAGGGGAGAGGGAAAAAAGGAAATCAGATTTTCAGGTCAATCTGGTCTGCAGAAAACAACCGTTATCACCTGATGAGTCTGAAATGTAACATAAGCTGCCATTTATATACAACCATTCAAGAATTTTAAGACCAGGCCCACAGATTTTCAGATAACAAGATCATAAAAAGTTGTAAGAGTAAACATCAGTTCCAAAGGAACTCCAAAGACCCAGGACCTCCACATCATAACTGAAAAGAGGAATCCAGAAGATGTGTGGCTATGGAGACAGACAGCTTACCTTCTCATGGTCCTGTGGGGTAACTTGGTTCTGGCCAGGACTAAAGCCCCCAGGCTGACCTCCACCCTGAATGCTTGCTCCTTGCATGCCTGCTCCCTGCATGACTGGGACCTATGTGCACAAAGAGAGAGGAGAGAGTTTTCAGAACTTCTCATATAGTATTCAGAATCCAACAGCAGCAATGTGAAAGATATGGTTTGATTATGGATAGGAGTTAAAAGAAAGCAAATTAATGACTCTGAAGATCACTTTCTACCATTAGCAATGGCAGAAGGCAGGGTTTAGCAAGAGATCAACTAGGGAGTTAGACACATTTGCTTATAGCAGCTCTAGCATCATCAACAAATATCATACAGCTCAATCAGGTACCATCAAATCAAGCAAAATCCAGCTGCATGAGCAGAAAGAAAACTGAGAGCATCCTAGAAACTAGTGCTCAATGGAAACAGCAATGAAAGCCAGCAGATTCTAGAGATAATATATGCTGGTCCACTGGGGAAGCAACATTCACAGAGATACTGCCTACCTCTAGTTCAATCAGACATAGGCAGTTCATCCCAAAGAGCCCTATCCCACAAGTAAGGCAGAGATGATCATAATGGCAGTGGCAGAAGGAGAGGGGAAGGCCTCTGGGGAGAAGAATGCTATTAGCTCAACATTTGCTTTTTATACCTTCCCAGAGAAAATATGCAGCAGATGCTTTCTGCTAAATACAGAGCAAGAAATAGGACTGACCCAAGTTAAAAGAACAAAATGCAGTTATAACATACTTATTTACGATCTTCGGTGAGTTTGATCTTTGGGAAGACTATCAGAACCCAAAGAAAAGGCCTCAGAGCTCCGAGAATAACTGTTAAAGGTCCTTATATTGTTATGTTCACACTCAGGCATTCACCCAGAGTTTAGATACTATTATGAAACACAAATTGTGAACAAGCTTAGTTACCTGCTTCCCCAGCTGATCAGAAGCAGCAAAGCACAAAAAGAAATGTGGATACATTGTTAAGAGCAGATGCCATGACAGCAATGTGAATAGCTAGTTGACAGCCTGATAGTGAAGGAGATTGGAAACCACACAGGAGATAACTACACTTTCTATTATAGCACATATAATAGGCACATTCAATGATGACCCCGAGTAATCAAAAATGGTAAAAAATCATTTTTCATTATCTTGTTTAAAAAGGGAAGAAAGCACAATACACTTTATTATCACTTTCTGTTCTTTATCAATACTGAATCCAGAGACCAGTCTGAACCTTAATGTTATGTTACAGATCTGAAACATTAGGAAAATAACAAGTTTGAAGCTTCACAGTTAATACTAATTTGAGGTATTATATCATGAGCTAAACATTCAATAATGGCCATTTAAAATTTCCAGGAATGCCTGCTCTAGGCAGACAAGTCACAATATAGGTGACCACACGGCCACGGTTTGCCCAAGATAGTCCCAGTTTATGCTTTTGCCCCAGAGTAACTATTTAATAGCACTCTCACTTGCAAACATGTCCCTGTTTGGATAAGTCACATAATCACCCTAGTAATGATAAGCCTTTTATTTATTTATTTTTATTTTAAAGACTTAATTTATTAGACAGGGAGAGACACAGCGAGAGAGGGAACACGAACAGGGGGTATGGGAGAGGGAAAGCAGGCTTCCTGCTGAGCAGGGAGCCTAATGCAGGGCTTGATCCTAGGACCCTGGGATCATGATGTGAGCCGAAGGCAGACGCTTAACGACTAAGCCACCCAGGTGCCCCATAATAAGCCTTTTAACTAACAAGTTTCCAACTAGGTAAACTGGAATTAATTTTTAAAAATCTGATTTAAAATTATGAATTAGGGATATACTATAAAGTTAAAAACAAACCACAGAACAGTGAAAGAAAGGAAATATAGATGCATTTTTTTCTAATAATATATTCTTCTTTGTTAGAAAAATCCATCAAAAATTGAATAAAAGCTATGATCTGTAGGGGATGGGGTCAGAGGGGAGACAGATACAGGGGAAGAAGCAGGGTTCCCACTGTCTATCTCTTACATATGAGTGAACATATTAATTTAAACAATATAAAAAAGATTTGAAGATAAAATTTTTATTTTTTTCACTCAAATCTAATACGCTTTATACAATCTACGAATGAAAACTATATAAACCTAATATTACAGAGTAACGAGTTCAAGCACTAGCAGAGCCAGAAAAGCAAGACATTATCCAGAAATGGTCTTCCAACCTTTATTTTCAATGTCTTTCTCCACAAAACTATTGATAGAATTGTATAACGACATCAGGTAGTTATTTGTTGTCAGTCTCTCCAGTTAGAATGCAAGCTCCATGGGGGCGGGGACTTTGTTTTTTTCACACTGCTATATCCTTAGTACCTAGAGCTCTCTCTGGTACACAATAGGTGCTCAATAAATATTTGCTGACTGACTAAATAAATGAATAAAAACTGTTTCTATTTTAAGGCTACTGATCCTAGAGGGCAGAATAAACATCAAGGCCCCCAGACACATTTTTAAAAAGCACAATTTGAAAAAAAGAGAATAGTTTTCTTTTACACACCAGAAAACAACATATTCGTATTTCCTATTAAAGAAGGGGAGGCAGATACACATATACACATACATGATGTGCAGATAACAGGACTGAGTGGTACACTGAAAAAAACAGTGGGTTCTATTCCTTGCTCTGCCACTTTTCAGTTGTGTGAATTTGGACAAGTCACCTGAATTCTTGGATCTCAGTTTCCGAACCTATAAAATGAGAGAACTGGATGACTAACATGTTCCATTCCAGTGACACTCCCTCTCCCTCTCACGCATACACACACACACAAACGAGAGCAAGACACATAACCGTATGCAAGAGCGAAGAGAGATAGAAGTAGTACATAGAGGAAGGAGGAGCAGGAGGTAGACGAAGGTGCCAGCACATACAAATTCAGGGAAGAGACACACATACCATCTCCCCACAAACATTTGTGTGTAAAGAGGGAGATGACAACACAGAGATGATTACAGATTGCCATATACACATAGCTAGAGAGAGCCAAATAAGAAGAAAGAAAAGATAAGAATTCAGTTGCACAGGTTTTAAGGTGAACGTTAGTAAAAACTGCCTTTCATGTTCCTTTCATGTTCCACCGTTCACTTAGGTTACATGATGAAAGTAAATTAAAATAGGTTTCTGCAAATCTAAGATTATCGAAATGACTGCTAATAGTTCTTCATATGCTCTAATGCAGTTCCTACGGTTGTACATTAGAATCACTTGGGAGAGGTTTTCAAATTATCCATGCCTAAATTCTAGTGATACACACTGCCTCCTAAATCTGCAGGGGCTCTGCTCTGAATGGAACAACTCCTTAAATTGTGGGATAAGATTGCTACAATCCTGGTGGCCAGAAAATAACCATCTTAAGGGACAGAGAAACTAGAAAAAGGGAGAGCTTCCTGTTCTAACAAGCTGAGAAATAGCCCAAATCAGAAAGCACTCACAGCCAGGCTCAATGGCCAATTCCTGAATAGATCAAGATTTCAAGTAGAAGCAAGAAGTGAGTTATCGCACATACCTGTCTGGATCCCTGGGGGCCAACTGCCCCCATGTTAATTGGACTGGGACCCTGAATTCCAGTAGGCATAGGGCCTCTAGGGCCAGGGACCGGGCCCCTTGTATCCATACTTCTGGCCTCTATCCCTCTGACTTCCATTGCGCGGGCCTCCATCGCGCGGGCCTCCATCGCACGGGCCTCCATCGCACGGGCCTCCATCGCACGGGCCTCCATTGCTCGGGCCTCCAATCCTCTGGCATCTAATCCTCTAGCCTCCATGGCTCGTGCCTCCATTCCTCGTGTGTCTATGCCTCGGGGATCTCTTCCGCCTGTAAAGAAAGTTGTAAGAAAACCACTGTGTAGCTGCTCATCTTCACAGCGAAAAGAACCAATGATCAAAGAAAGAAATCTATTCCTTTGGTCACATCTCCCCCCAACTACAGGTGACCCTTGAACAAGGTGAGGATTGGAGTACTCCCCCAAAACCTAACTACTCGTAGCCTACTGCTGATTGGAAGCCTCATCAATAATAAAACAGTTGATGAACACCTGTTTTGTATGTTGTATGTATTATGTTCTGCATTCTAATAACAAAGTAAGCTAGAAAAAAGAGAATGTTATTAAGAAAATCGTTAAGGAAGAGAAAATACATTTAGTACTGCACTATGTTTATAACAAAAAATCAATGTCTATTGGACCTATGCAGTTCAAACGTGTTGTTCAAGGATCAACTGTAAACAAGACTGCTTTTGCTTTCTCCTTCCCAGTTTTACAGGTTTGCAGATAAACCTTAAAAATGTTTGCCAACCCCACTGCCCCAGCCTTCTTTATCCCAGATTAGAACCTAAGACAGCTGGGTTTATTATCAGCCTACAACTACCAGGCGGCCTTGTGACATGGTCTCCCCTTACCTCTGCCATCCAAGGGTGGACCCCTCTGATCTAGCATGGGTCCTCTTGGCTCTGCCATTAGAGGTCTGGGCTCAGCTAATGGCCCTCCCCTCATCTCATGTGGGGGTGGGCCACGGCTGTCATGGCCAGGGACATGGTGCATGGGTGGACCCTGGTGAGGTGGTCCCAGGTAACCTCTAGAGATGGAGAAAAATGTGATATTTTAAAACAGAACAGAACAATAAAAGAAATGCCAAGCAGAAGATCAGTAAGTTAAAAAAAAAAGAACCGATGCAAACATCAGTCTACAAATGCTAAGGAGAATGAACTGAATAGGCAGAAAAAAAAAAAAAAGCTATGGAGATACAAATGCATGTATTCTAGAATTTCATATTTGCTCAGGGCACTCATAATTAAGGAGAAGGTAACGGATATTCCATTGTATAGAACGAGTATGTAGTACAGCGCTTAAGAATGTGGGTTACTGCATGGGTTCAAATCTAGGCTTTATCACTTATTAGCTGTGTGATCTTGGGCACATTTAGTTAACTTCTCTATGCCTCGGTTTCTTCATCTGTAAAACAGGACTGATATTAGTGTCACTCTCACAGGGCTATTGTGTGGATTTAATGAGATGAGCTAAGTAAAGTACTCACAGCAGAGTCAGAGGCATAATCCCCATTCATATCAGTCATCATGATCTTATTATTACTGCTACTGTTGATACTGCCACTACCAATAAGCAATATAAGTTTTTCCTGTTTAGACATGTGCTAGAATTTCCAGTTTCTAAAGATGACTTGGGTAACCATGGTTCGTTCATTCAAAATGACACACTCAACAGATACAGTTCTGCCCAAGGAGAAGTGCTTCCTTAGTCTTAGATAGTGGCCATGAATATTTATTTATCTGTTGAAGTAGGCAAAGAGGTACAGAAAGATGGTGTTCTCGGACCAAGGGAAAATTTGGATTCCCCCAGTCTTTTCCTTCTTTGTTAGTGCTCACCTAGGCTCTACCTCTCCAGTTACAGAAAGTAAAGTGCCTCCACGCGGGTCATTTGGGGCGTCTCCTAATAGACCTCGAGGAGTTGGGACGTTGGCAGGCAAGGGCCCACGTTGCATAGCGGCTCTGGGGTCCTGCATCGGCACTGACAGGGAAACAAACAGGGAGTTACTGTTGTGAAGGACACATCAGGAAACAAGAAATGACTCTATATACCACTGACAACATAATTCAGACACCTGAGAGTGGGTGAAACCTCACCACAGTAGACTCCTCTTGCAGCTCAAGAACAGAAGCAGGGTGTAGGCAGCATCTGTGCCATGTCAGAGGTATGGATGGAATTATATAATGAACAAAGTGGGGAGCAACCTGCCGAGGACTAGCACTGCAACCTGAAGAACCTTATGCTCCTGGTTTTCCTTAAAATCAATCTTAGTTCAAGGACCAGAGTCACAAAAGAGAGGTAGGGTCTTGGCATATGGGAACACTGCCATGGCTCTGCAAGAACCTGCTGTCTCCTTACAGACTGCTATTCCATCCAAGCCTCCTGACACCAGTAGGGAGGGAGTACAGCCTCGGACAGATGCCCATATCATCCATGTTCTCTGCCCTGTGTGAAGAGGTCAATCTTAGGCTTGTGGCCCCAACAGGAAAAAAAACTTAAAAACAAAAGCCCAAAACACTACCCTTCTGGGTTCCGAACGTGAGGATGACTGCCAAGCAGCCCTTGTCCTCTCAACGTCCCACCCTGAACACCACAAGCAAAAGGAAACCCGTAGATACAATGGGTACCTTGAACTCGCTCAATTGATGCAGGCCCGGCGGGTCCCACGGGCGAGTGCTGTAGGGTTCCTAGGTGAGCAGTAAGTTCAAAAGAAGAAAGAGCAGACACTTAAATAGCTTACATGCACGCAAGCATGCACACACCCACACACAGAATCATACACATACAGACGTTCAAGATTTACACATGTAAGTTAAAAAGCCAAGAGTGCTACAAAGTCTTCCTAAACCATAGTAGCTTCTTTGGGATCTGAAACTGTTCTGCTGTAATGAGACTGCCTCCTAAAGTGAAACAGGTGGGCCACTGATTTTATTCAGCCACTTTGAATTTCCACCTCTGCTACTACGAGTCCATCTAAATCTCCTTATACAGTTACAAGAAACAAGGCAGTTCTGAATCTCCAGTTAGGCAAAGAACATAGACGTATTTTCATAAGCAAATCATGAAAGACACTGTACTGAATCTGGAAGGCAAGATTTATTCTGAAAGAAGTGGACTGTACTGTTTTTGCTGCAGTTTATTGCACAAAAATCTCTGTGGGAAATGCAATGAATGATCTTTAGACAAAGAAAGAGAACATCACTCCTCAAAAAATATTCTGCCACTGTGAGTCTCTGGTGATAAGCAAACACCATGACAACAGCAGACAAAGACTAATGAGATGAAAAGAGAGCCAACACTACACAGAGGTGGCAGAAGGAAAGAAGTGTCTTCTTAAACTAATCTCACTGTCTCCTTTTACCATTACAAATGTGCATAAGAAGCATGGATTCCAGGAAAAGAAAGAAAACTGGGTACAAGTGGAAAGATTCTTGCTTCCTCTGCTGAGTACTGAACAAAAACTATAAAAGAACACTCATCTCCTTTACCTCTTTGAGAAGACACACCTGATATATCTTCAAAACTCTAGTTATTTCCCTTTGCTAACTTTGGACCCAGAGAGGTGGTAAGAACTACAGCAGGAGAGAAGAGGTCTTTTGGAAATACATATTAAACAGCTCAAGTTTGATTGACTGATGGCTTGGGAAGAAGAAAAATATGACTGGAACCCCAATGCCTTCTCCCTAATGCAGCAATACTCTGGGTACACGTACAATCTACTGAGAGTGGTCAAGGGCATTGGGGCACAACAGCACAAAACCACAGGCAACTTAGATGAGGCATTTGGTCAAGAGCTTGTTCCACTGTCAAACATCTGATCAGATGATCCATTCTGTCACTTTAGCACCCAACCTTAGTGAACAAACTGTAGACAAGAAAATATAGTACATAGGCCTTTATCTTAATATTTTGTTTTTAAAAAATGGGTTTCATTTATAGGCCATGTGCTAAGAAGTAACTTAAGCTTCTCTGTGCTGCCCAAAGCTGTTCTTTCTCATCATGATGACAACATGACTGAGAACAGAAGACACTGAAGAGTGTTTGTGGAAGTTAATAGAGGTGGTGAGGATATTCAGAAAGAGTAAGATTTTAGTCAGAGACTTCAGCACCTTGCTCTGCCACTTACTAGCTGGGAGAGATGAGTGCCCCAAGTCCTGTCCACATTACTCAGCAGTATTTACTTACCATGTGCCCAGGAAGAAATAACTTAAAACTCTGAGCTTAAACTGAGATTTAAAGGTTAAATCTCTTTACCTGAATACTGAGGTGCTGCCCCCTAACTCACAGAATTGTTGATGAAAATTAAAGTGCCTGGCCTATAGCATGTGCTCAATTTTACTGTTAGTTCCTTCTGTTTTCTCACTCTCTCCTCCTAATGTTTTCAACCAGACCATTGCATTTTTCTGTTTCTTCAAACTCTAGCAACAGAGGGAAATAATTTGGAGATTCTGGAGTGGCCATTGTTGTGGTAGCCAGTGTTACGGTCACAGTGTAACATACCCTTACCAAGTAGGCTTCACAGACCTCTGATCCCCTCCCAGTCTTCTCTGTGGTTTGGATTAGGCTTCTACATGTTATATGCTCATTATTAAAATTCCTTAATCAGTCAACAGATATCCACAGAGTGAGAGAGGACATGTCAGCAGTGTCATTAGATTATTATGAAAAGATGACATAAACAGAAACAAAAAATCCATCTGCTTTATTGATTCTTGTAGAGCTGGGCTCTCTGAGCCACTAGATGGAAAGTCTAGACTAACACTGTGCAACAAAATACTCTGCAATAAGGGAAATATTATCTATCTGCCATATCCAGTATGTGGTGCCATAACCACGTGTGCCACTGAGCACTTACAATGTGGCTAGTGGGAACGAGGAACTGAATTTTAAGTTCTACCTAATTTCAATGAATTTAATATTCAAACAGCCACATATGGTTAGTGGCTGCCATATTAAAACAGTGCAGATATACAACATTTCCAGGTCCAGTCCACATTAACCAGATACTAGTACTTATTTACCTTGTCCCCGCTCAATGGACACTGGTCCACTTCCTGGCATTCCAACCTGGGCTTGCATTCCTCCTAGAAGATAAAGAGAAGGAAAGAAAAACACAAATTAGGACACTGGAGAAAAAATTAGGACAGTGGCTGAGTTAACAAATTCCCTTCTGCCTCACAGGCAGAAAACTACAAAAAAAGATCATAACTTGCACTAAACAACGCAGTTATACAGAAGGTAAAGTTTGTTAGTAAACTCTAGGGTTCAGTGATAGAAAAGTGAGTTAAATGAGAATATTTAATCACCCTGGTTACTAAAACCTTGGCAGAAATTCTGTGATATAGAACAATGGCACTTGCCCACATAACTCCTCTCAGAGGAGGCAATATTGTTCCCAAGGTATTTTGTAAATTTGTGGGTTTTTGTTGTGAAAAGATTTATGGGGCATGGCTGGCATTTCATGAGAAGCCAACAGGGATACTAGATGAAATCCAATGTCTGAGATAGTCCTCCATAATCCAGAATTATCTTGTCTTGCAAAATTTTCAGATGTCTTGGTGAACATTAGCACAAATGAAAATCTGTTTACATTCATCTGAACTTAGAACCTAAGTCTGCTGTACTTGTAAACAAAAAAGCTCTTTTTCCCTATTTATATCTGTACACTTATAAACTAAATTTTCCAGAAATACAATTACTGAGTCAATTACAGGTATTGCATTTTGTTTCATTAAGAACTTTACCAAAAGTTTCCACCATCTGAGAAAATCATAACACAAATGTCAACAGTCCCTCTGGTATTTGAGTTGTGAAAACACCATACCTGTATCTGTCTGCATCTGTAGCTTTTACACTGATGGCATAGGAGCAAACATCTGACTGCTACCTTTTGGTTTCTTGTCTAGTTGTGCCTGAACACATGCATATTAAAAATATTCTTTATTATCGGTTAATTTCCTTTTATTTCTCCTTTATATTATAGTAAGGGCATTATATTTTTTTGGGAACTCATGTTAAGTAGGTTATATCTGTGTATTTCATTCCAGGATAGTAAAAAGTCATTATGAAATACGTTATGAAAATGTTATGAAAAGAGCCTGCAGGGTCTAACAGGGTTGAGAACCACTGCTCTACCCTAACCAGTTGGGATAGTATTCTTTGCTATACAAAGAATAATTACGTACGACAAGTCCTTGTCTCATCCTTTCTATATAGCAATAATTCTCTTTTCTTCAAAGGAACTATATATGCTATATGTAAGAAGAAAAGATGAGCTGCTGTTTGCAGTTCCTTAATACTTAACTAAAAGATCAAGTATACATCATATTCTCTCTCTTTAAGATTTTATTTATTTATTTGGGAGACAGTGAGCATGCGTGAATGGTGGGGAGGGGCAGAGGGAGAGAGAGAAGCAGACTCCCTGCTAAGCAGGGAGCCGCGTGCAGGGCTCATGCATATCAAACCCAGGACCCTGAAATCATGACCTGAGCTGAAGGCTGATGCTTAACCGACTGAGCCACCTAGGTGCCCCCACATTATATTCTCTTAGTCTGTTTAATATGCCAGGTACCGAAGAGCCATGGATTAAGAACCTGAACCTGTGCTAGCCCCATCCCTACTAAGTAACTGTGATTTTGAACAAGTGATTTGATAAAGTTAACATTTGCCCATGCTTACTCATCTGTAAAGTGAATGAGCTGGTTTAAACCAGTGGTTCTCAGAATGTGCTGCTCAGACCAGAAGTGTCAGTGTCACCAAAAATTGTTAGAACTGCAAATTCCAGGGCCTGACCTCAGACCTGCTGCATTACAAAGTCTGGCGGTGGGGACCAGCATCTGCACTTTAATAAGCTCCTCAGGTGGTCATCAAAGTTTGAGAACTGCCGGTCTACAGAATTTCAAAGGTCTCTTCTAATCACAAACCATTCTATGATTTATTCAGACAATTCACTAAAACAATGTAAAGATTTAGGATCTGAGGAAAGTGGTGGCAGAAGGACATATGGGCATAATTTCTCATATTATACACTATCACACGATGGCACTTTCACTTTCAGCTTCCCAGAAGTGGAATTGGTGGGTAAAAGGGTACACGGATTTTAAATGTGAGACTACTTTCTTAAAAGGCTAAAACATTTCACATTTCCAGTAACAAGTTATGATACCACTTTCCCCACTAATAGTGTCATCTCTCTTTGAAACTTTTGCCAGATTGATGGGTTTAAGTAAAATGAAATCCTGTAATTTAATTTGTAATTCCATGACTACAAATGCATTTATCTTTGTTGCCATTTGGATTTGCTCTTTTATGAAGCGCCTACTCATTTTCTTTGCCTTCTTTGCTACTAGGCTGTTTCCCCTTCTCACCAACTGTCAATGAGTTTTGCACAGGGTATTTCAAACATCTGATTGATGTTCTAATAACTTCAGAAATAGAAATGCTACAGACTTATAAAAATATCACTTTAAGTTCCTTTCACACCTACTTTCAACTTCTATATTTATTAATATGCCTGTTTTTGGTATCTTGTTTCTTTATAAAAAGTATTTTCCTAGTTCTTTTAAAACTAGTACTTAGAGTTCCTTTATTCTTTAATAACGCAGGCATTTGAAGGTATTCATTTTAAGTACTGTTTCCCATACTTTTTTGTATACTTTTTGTTGCCTTTTGGATAATTTATAAATCCCTTCTTTATTTTCCCTTTAATTCAAGGATTACCTAGTGTTATGTCCCTTATTCCAAGTAAATGTTATTTTCAGTCACATTGTAATTACTTTTAATTTTACTGATTTATAATAAGAGAACATGGCCTGTAAAATCTCTACGTTTTAAACTTGTTTTTATTTTATGCCCAAGTATGTGTTTTTTAACTGTTCCAAGGTTTTTGGGGGCAGAAGTGTATTCTTTAGTCAAAAGACCTAAATCTCCCATAATAAGTCATGCTTACTGGTTCCACTACTTTATTCACTATCTTTTACTTATTTTTTTATCTATTAGTACAAAGGTACTCAAAGTGTGGTCCACAGAAATGTTGATCCACACACTGTATGTTAACAATTAATGACACTGTAAGTACAGAAATGGAGAGCACTTAGAAACTTTTACAGCAGTTTGATGCTTCTGTGACACCTAATTGCATGATCAGGGCACCTGTGTCACTGAACAGAATACAGATGACTTGGGTGTTTTTCAACTCACATTATGAGCTGCCTATGTCATGGGTTGCATACTTGTCATGTGTAGTAGGGCCACATTTCGACTTGTGATAATTTAAGTATTTTTTTTTAAAGATTTAATTTATTGGAGCACCTGGGTGGCTCAGTGGGTTAAGCCTCTGCCTTCAGCTCAGGTCATGATCTTAGGGTCCTGGGATCAAGCCCCACATCAGGCTCTGCTCAGCAAGGAGCCTGCTTACCCCCACCGCCCCCCACCTGCCTCTCTGCCTACTTGTGATCTCTGTCATATACATAAATAAAATCCTTAAAAAAAAGAATTTATTTATTTGAGAGAGAGAGAGCGAGTAAGAGAGAGCATGAGAGGGAAGAAGGTCAGAGGGAGAAGCAGACTCCCCACGGAGCTGGGAGACCGATGCAGGACTTGATCCTGGAACTTGATCCCTGAACTCCAGGATCATGATCTGAGCCGAAGGCAGTCGCTTAACCAACTGAGTTACCCAGGCACCCTTATCTTAAGGTTTTTAAATTAGGCACCCACAACTCAAAATGTATAAAATACAGAATCCACTTCTTTCATTGAAAGATATTTACTCTATAGGTAAATAAAAATCATGAATTTGCTGAAATTTCTTTTAAAATCCCTTCCTCTATTCCTTGTCAACTTAGCTCTGTAGACCAGTTTCTCTACAAAACAGAACAATTGAGATTCAACACTGAGTAGTGTTGCAGTCAATCTAACCCAGATTAGATAAATTAACAAGAGGCAAATATGTTGCATAAAAACTTAAAATATTGATATCTATCATGTGTTCATATAGGAGTTTCATATAGGGAACCATTATTTCACTCAGTAACTCTTAGTTATGATTGTTGAATGACAAAGACCAAAAGCATAATAGCAATACTCATTAATAATTTCTACATACATACTTGCAATCAAAATGTACAGTTTCAAAAATGCTTTTTTCCTTTTGTTGTTTGGTCTGATTATATTTAATGAAATGCAATTTCATATCTATTAAATATAATAAAACAAATGTCACTATGTATTTGGTGTCTTTTTTTTTTAATGTGCCTTTCAACCTAATCTAAGTCTCTGGCTTTTGGTGGGAAAATTCAGTCCATTCACATTTAGCAGAATAATGACTACATGAAACTTTATTCCTTTCTCTTTACTCTACGTTTATTACTTACTTCACAATGTTGTTTTCTTTTCCCTCTATTTGCTGGCTTTGTTGGCTAGTTTCCATTCATTCCATTTCCCCCTCGCTAATTTGGAAGTTTTACTTCACTTTTCCATTTTGTGGTCCTTTTCCCTTCTCTCTGTGTTTAAGAGACTAACTATTCCCTCCATCTAGGATATATGCTTCCTAGCTATGTAATTTTATATCAAGATCTCATTACCACATAATAATTTGGTGACATTATACCATTTGCTACAACAAAACTTTAGCAAAATACCAAAATGGTGGAGACTGTAAAGGAAACATACCTCCAGGAGCTAAGGAACCAGGACCAGGCCCTGTTACAGCTGCTGGTATCTGTCCTGGTGCTGGAACTCCAGCCTGCATAGAAGCTTGCATCAGAGGAGGTGCACCATTGACATGCATTCCACCCTGAACAAAAATAAAAACAAAAATAAAAAAATTAAAAAATAAAAAAAATAAAAATGGTATGTATATGCCTTTGGACAATACACATGAGCCTGGTTATATAGAACGCAATTAAGATGGACCATGTTCTCTAAAAGCAGACACTGACAAGTCTGACCTGTGTTATGAGGCCATATGTGGCACTTACGGTTGACTTCAAGATGTTTACCTCTACCAATCTGAATGGTAAAAATGGTAGATTACTGTTCTTTTTGTTTACATTTACCCTTAGGTTGAACACTTTTATTATGAAAAGCTCCAGATATATAAATGGTATAGAAAAGAAAATAAACATACAGTTTAGGAAATAAATATATTATATATACTTGAAATCTGCCCTCTGGTCTTCCCTAACTGCATCCTGTGTCCCCTTCTTAAGACAACCACTTAAGAATTTTTACAGACATTTAAAAATTGTATGTAAATCATTACGTACTAAATAAACATATTTGCAACTCATTCAACATTTTTTTGGGATCTGTGCAAATACAAATATGCCATATTCTGGGAAGGCTTCTACATTCACTCATTTTCACTTCTGTAACTTTTGAGTTATCTGTGTTACACCATGTATCCTAGTTCCTCTTTACTACTATATGGAATTAAGTTTTTGAAAGTCATTCATGGCGACAGGTCTAATTTATTTAACTGCTATAGAGTATTTCACTGGATAAATATACAACATTTTCCCCATTATTCCACTGATGTACATTTAGGATGTTTTAACCTTTCACAATTATAATGTGGCAATAAACATTCTTGAACGTGACCAAGGACTCGTAATCGGCCGGTTGTCTGTCATGTGTGTGGCATATACTTTTTCCCAATTTGTCATTTATCTTTGGGGTTTATTTCTATTTCTCTATACAGAAATTTTTCAGTTTTCAAATGTACTGATTTTCTTTTCTTTTTTTTTTAATATTTTATTTATTTATTTGACAGAGATCACAAGTAGGCAGAGAGGCAGACAGAGAGAGAGAGAGGGAAGCAGGCTCTTGGCTGAGCAGAGAGCCCGATGTGGGACTCGATCCCAGGACCCTGAGATCATGACCTGAGCCGAAGGCAGCGGCTTAACCCACTGAGCCACCCAGGCGCCCAAATGTACTGATTTTCTATGGCTTCAGTTTTGTGTCATGCTTGGCAAGCAAGCTTTACTTTTTTCCATTGGTAAGGAGATGTAAGAATGCCAACCTCATACAATTACTTTAAGTCCTAGATGAGATAATGGATGTAGAATAACAAAGTGCCAACCATAGTACCACACATGCACATAAATACCAAAATTAGCCTATATATAAAAGGACAGGGGCCCCTGGGTGGTTCAGTGGGTTAAAGCCTCTGCCTTCGGCTCAGGTCATGATTCCAGGGTCCTGGGATCGAGCCCTGCATCGGGCTCTCTGCTCAGCAGGGAGCCTGCTCCCCCCTACCCACCGCTGCCTGCCTCTCTGCCTACTTGTGATCCCTGTCTATCAAATAAATAAGTAAAATCTTAAAAAAAAAAAAAGGACACACATGAAGGATCGCTTTGTTTCACAAACTTGGCACCAAATCTATGTTCATTCAGATGCCATGTACTCTGCAAAATGAAAACTGCTTTTATGCCTGGGAACTGAAATTATCATCTTCAGCTCCTGACTGTTCTTCTTTCAGTATATCTTCCTAACATGAAAATGGCATTCAAAACATGTAAAAGAAACGTTATAGGAGATAAAGCCCTACCAAAGCCTGGGCCTGAGGGGCCTGAGGATTCTGTTGGTTCATTGACACAGTGGATCCTGAGCCAGGCCCAGCACTGTGGACTGGCTGAGGGTTGCCTGCAATCAGTGTTGGGATATTTGTCTGGCGATGCAGGATTTTCTAAAAAATGAAAAGACAAATCTATGAGTTGTGTGTTTAACAAGGCAATCAGGCAGTTCCTACCCCACTCAAAGTGTGCCGTGGTCTTTCCATAAACAAATAAGAAGCACTCACCAGAGCAATCTCTGGATCCACAATTCTCATCACTACCTGCGCTTGTAGCAAAGCATAAGCCAGCTGAGGGTTCTGAAGCAACATGTTTCGTGCTTCCTGGGGACTATTCTGGACACAAAGCTGGGAAGATAAAGAGATTCATCATCAGGTTCAATACTTAGTACTTAGAAATTAATAGTGATTTAGAGCCATTCTCATCTGAGAAATATAATACTCAAGAAGCTTTTTAAGCTATCATCGGTTTTTGTATAGCACACAAAATTTCGGTCATGACAGGCAAGAGAAGGAAGAGGCATTTCAAATACCATAATACCACCATTTAGGAGAAAAGCCACATCTGAAGATCTACATCTGATATCTATGGGCCACAAAAAGCCAGATTGCATAGTTGTGTTTGTGTATAAAAAATGGAAAGCTCTTTGCACAAAATATAAAATATGCTGTGCACATATGGCATATTGAAGGTGCAAGAAATGGTGGTCAACAGGCACACCTTATATTTGAGTTCAGGGAATCATTTCCATTCACTTGATTAACTCCTCAAAAATTTGATGTGATTTGATTTGTTCTTAACCTAATGCCTCCTCCCACCTTCATTTGTTTCATCAGCTCAAACATCTGCTCTGGTGGAAGACTGGCAACTGCTTTGCTAATGGACTCAGGGGCATCCTCAGGACTGATGGTCTCTCCATAAGGTGACTCAATGACAGGGGCACCAGTGCCAAGGCCTGATCGGGAAGAAAGTACAAAAAGTTAAGGAGGCAAAATTATGAGCTAAATCATTTCAAGTATCTACTTTCCAGGGCTGCTTCCTTTCCAGGACCTGTTATAACTTTAAATTATCTGGAACTGAGAAGTAAGTGATCTGTAAGTCTCTTATTTCTGTAGAGGAAAGTGACAGAAGTATTTTCTGTTCTCAGAAGAAAGCTGGGACTAGGATCACATAGGTAGACAATGTTAACCTAAATTAGGGATGAGGCATACTGATTTCCTTTTGACAAGTCATTAGAAGTGAAACAAGAGATAAAGATGCTAATCTTAAAAACAAAATAACAGAAAAAGATGCTAATTAAGAATGGAATTCCTGATCTGGTACCTCGTGAAAAAAGCCAGGATGCCTTAGTAATCCCACCAATTACAGATCTGACAAACAGTTATAGCAGCGGTTACCTAAGGACATAGTTCGTGCAACTAATGGCTTGGTGAGCCTGAATTCATCTTCAACTGTAAATCAACTCCTTTGTAACTAAAGGACTTCTGAAGTCAACTTTATCTTGTTTCTCAAAGATGTATACTTCCCTAATGCAGGAGCCTCAAGGGGGTCAAGAACCTAAGTGGCTAACCATTTTAACAGGTGCTAAAACATATCACAAATGGAAACATCTTCGTTGTTACATCTTTACTAATTCATGTTGCATACAAATCAGGTTTATACTCACTCTTCAGCTCTTCTTTGTTCTTTTCACTGGCAGCATTGTCCACTCGAAGTGCTCTCCCACTGAATTCACGCCCATTCAAGTTTCGCATGGCACTAAGTGCTGTCTCCTGGTCTTGGTATTCACAGAAGCCATAACCCTTTGGCTTTCCCGTCTCCCTATCATATACCAACCTGGAGGAGTAGAACCAAGTATCAGGCACAAATGTTACATATACATAGGGTTCTTGCTAACATGGGCATGTTCTAATTTGGTCCACTCTAAGACAAATAACTTTATCACTTTGACTATTTCACTGAAATATTTTTTAAACATTTTTAAATAAAAATATGTATCTTTTAGTAAGGGCGCCTGGGTGGCTCAGTTGGTTAAGCGACTGCCTTTGGCTCAGGTCATGATCCTGGAGTCCTGGGATCAAGTCCCACATCAGGCTGCCTGCTCAGCAGAGAGGCTTCTCCCTCTGACCCTCCCGACTCTTATGTTCTCTCTCTTTCATTCTCTCTCTCAAATAAATAAATAAAGTTAAAAAAATGTATCTTTTAGTAAAAATAAATGTGAATTGTATGGTATGTGAATTATACTGGAATAAAGCTGTTACAAACAGAAGGATGCATGTGAAAAATCACCAGTAAAAACCTTGCTATTATTGCTAAAGGCCAAATTTGTGATTTTAAAGAAAACCCCAAGTAATCAAAGGAGAATCTCACCTGAAACTAACAACGGGTCCAACCTCAGAAAAGATGTCCTTTAATTGCTCTTCAGTAGCTTCATATGGAATGTTCCCCACTATGGAAGAAAATAGACAACAGATTAAAAGTTTGAGTATGTAACCTATTTCCCCTGTGAGAAAGTAAAACGAACCAGTACTTACATCATTGAAAATGTAACAACTACCTCAAAATAGTGTTCCCACACTGCTAGTTCCATGGTATTTCAGACATTTCAATGTTGTCTGCTGACTTTAATTACAAAACAAACTACTAAGATTAAATATAAAAGGCACAGGCACTTCGAAATATCAGTTCTCAGACTTATCTTACAAGTGTTATGATTTTCCTTACCTTCGATGAAAATAAATACTTTGGCATTGGTATTTACTTGAAGATCTGCAAGTCTTATCCACAACTATTAAAAATACCAATGTATTTGATATTTTAAAAACTGGCATATTATTTCTATATTTCCACACATACATACAAACTCAAAGAATAACCATGAATGTAGTGAAGGATGTTTAAAAATTATTCTGAACTGTTTTGTTATGGCCATTCCAAAAGGTGCTTTAAAATCACCACATGGACTTCAAACAAACAAACAAACAAACAAACAACTTATTTCCAGGCACCTGGGTGGCTCAGTGGGTTAAGCCTCTGCCTTCGGATAAGGTCATCGCAGGGTCCCGGGATCAGGTCCCCTCATCCGGCTCTCTGCTCAGCAGGGAGCCTGCTTCCCCCCCCACCCCGCGCCTCCCTCTCTGCCTACTTGTGATCTGTCAAATAAATAAATAAAATCTTTAAAAAAATAAAAAAAAACCTTATTTCATGTGAAAAGATTACTCAGAATGGACCTGATCCTCTTTAAAATTTCTTCGACGAGATCTATTCGTTCATTCATTCATTTACAATCCACTTTAAGACTCCAGGTGGCCACTACCAGTATCGAACCAAAATGTTACAAGTAAAAAACAGAGGCTGAAAGTCCTTATGAGAGGGCGGGAAATGGACACAGCGTTCTATACACTCATCATATTATCTGTATTCAGGGACAGGGAGTGAGTCGTACGGGACAGTTGCCAGGCGCCCTCAATTCTAGATAATAATAGAAGCTCATGAAAGGAGAAAGGCATAGAAACTGAACGCTAGTTTAACTTCCTCAGCCACATCATGAGAAGGCTGTGAGACCTCAGGGGAAGGGAGCATCACTTTGCCCGCGAGTCCACTAGAGCGGCCGTTCCACAAGACGGGCAGGTAGAGCTGCAAGCCCGACCCATCACCAGCTCCTGCAGGAATTCATTAGGTGCAGGGGGTATTCTTTGCTGCTCCTTGTCTCTTTCTATCCCTCCCCGACGCTTGGCTCCACGAATTCCTCTTACCGAACACCGAACGCAGAGAACGATCCACCGCGGGGTCTCTCACAGTCAAACCCGCCATCGCTCTCTTCCGGCAGCTTCCGGTGCGCCAGAGCACACTTCCTTACGGCGCCTGAGCTCTGCGCTAAACACGCTTCAGTACGGGCGCGTAAGCCGGAAGCACCTGGGCAGGGCGCGCACATGGCCCCTCCTCTGGCGTCATTGCGTCTGCAGCTGGCGCGCCCTCCATCCCCAAGAGCTAACCACTCCGGGCTGGGTTGCGACCGGAATATAACTCGGTTCCGATTTAGGCTTGTGCGGTCCTAGACTAATCTGCAGGATTTTAGTCTGCAGAGTTCCTTATTATTCATTTTTTCTTAGACCAACACGAAGAATCATCGGCCACAATAAAGATGGTGGCAGCCGCTTTACCGTGGTAACGGGGAAGTCATTTGCTAACAACCTTGGCCCTTACATTTTAGTTCCTCCCTATGAGGGAAGGGAAGTGCTTGGTCCCGCCCCAGCAGCGTGCCGGTGAGTTTGTAAAAGCTGGAGTGTACCAAGCAATATGAGGAAAGAGAGTCGCGGCAGTCTAGTGAATGAGAGAATGAGGAGCGCTCAAATTCAAGGCATCACCATAGCCAAGGAGATGGGGAGGTAAAGGGAGAACAGACTCCTGTCTGTTCTTGTGTAGCACCCCTCAGCTCCATATGTTTGGTGGTGGTGAAGGAGCGAGCTGGCGGAGGGCATAGGCTAGCGGGGTATCAGAAAAGATCATTGATTGGGGTACGCAGCAAGCGGCTAAAGTAGCATTTGAACTCGGATTGCTTTGGTTCGGAGACTGAATGTTTAACTCCCGTAGCTGTTGTCTCCCAGTATAACTGCGGGAATATGAGCGACTCGGCATATTTTATTACCATTTTTGGAAGAGAACTTAGAGCATTTGACTTGGTGATACTGGGTCGGTGGCTCATAACAACGAACCATTCAAGAATAGGTTGAGGCACCTATAACCAGGGACTTGTGCTGTCATCAGTCATTTGTAGAGAATGGATTGTTGGTCTCTCTTCATCAACCCTACTCCACTGGTTATAAAGGAGGAGGTGTGTGCAGGGGATGGTTTCTAAGCTTTTGCTTTTGTATATTTGGGTTTAATTTATAGGCCCTGTGCTAGTGATTCCTGCCTCAGTGCCTGTTGTCCCTCAGAGTTGTTTTCCTTGACTGCAACAGTCTCAGAGTGATACATATCTTTAGCCTATAGGTTACAACAAAATGACGGCAGAAGGTAGGGGGTCTCATGGTGTTTTTGTAGGTGTCATGACTGAACCTCAGTTAACAATATCAATGCAGTATGAAGAGGTGTGTGAGGGAGAACTAGGAAAAATGCATTTCTACAAAAGTGGGACTATATTTAGAATAAGTGTTATTTGGAGGATTTGCACAGAAGAGAAAGGATACCCGGTGGAGAATCAAAGAATTTGGGAAACCATAGTCAAGATTTGTGGGGCATTGGCAGAAAGTTTCATGGAAAAGTCCCAAGTTCTTATTTAGTCTTGTTGACGATACTAAGAATCTTGGCCAACGTAAAAGTGAAGCAAGTGAAGACATTCAAGATTGTGAGGGCACACTTGGCCATAGAAGTCAAACTTAAAAGGCTGTGGTAAGTACTACTTCATGTTTGGCCGACATTTAAGTTCCTCAGAGCCATGGAATAAAATCCCTCTTTGGTCTCCAGGGAATATCTGCAAAGGCAGCAACTCCTGGATATACATCATTGCATGAAAAAGATTCCAGATGGCACTGTAGCATTACTCATGTTAGGAGAAATTCTCAAGGAACAACACCTGTAATAGCTAAGGAAACTTGGGGCGCTCAGAGAGCACCTGAAGGGCCACACAGATCCTGGTCAGTATCTGGGTGTAGGTTCCAATTGGCTTGCTTTCTAGAAAGAAACATTATTCCTACGTTTTGCACTACTGTATTATCACACCTGTTCTGCAGTAATATTTATACTTTCTGTGAGTTTTTGAGGGTTCAGCTCTGAGGCTACAGTATAGAGAATTGTGCAGTCCATCAAAGGTGGTCGTTCCAGTCTTTTGATTTTAGCATTTTCATTTTTTATTTCTTTTTTTAAAAAGATTTTATTTATTTATTTGAGAGAAAGTGAGCGAGAGAGTGAGCAGGGGCAGAGGAAGAGGGACAAGCAGACTCCCCTCTGAGCAAGGAGACCGACGAGGGGCTCCATCCCAGGATCCTGGAATCATGACCTGAGCCAAAGGCAGACACTCAACCAACTGAGCCACCCAGGCAAACTTAATTTTTTATTTCTTATCTCACTACTTTCATTCGTAGTTCAAACTCAATGAATACATTTCCTATATTCGTTTCCTAGAACCCTGAAGTTTCCTGATTGTTCACCTGCTCAAGGGCTGCCTTATGAGATACATTGTTTGGTAGTAGGCCAGGGAGTTAGCTAGTTAGCTTGAATTGGAGGAAGATTTTCTTTGTTCTTGGCAATGGCATGGTGACCTCTTGCTGCTAAATGAGGACTGCTTCCAAAGCAAGCATTGGGGAGAACTGGGTAAGAGGAGGAAGTCTCTGAGTTTTTTTTTCTCTAGAATCCAATCAGGCTTGTCTAAAACTTGTCTTTTGGGGGGGCCTTGTTCTTTTTCAGAACCAGAACTCTGGGAAACTATTGCAGTGATGTGTGGAATCCAGGGTTTAGCAAAACAAAGGTGGATATAGCTTGTACCACACTAAAACTCCAACAGTGTGCTGCTGGGTGAACAGGGCTGGACAGAACATGCAGGTAATGGTATCAGGTTGGAGTAAACAGGGTGATAATGATTAAAAAGAGCTGGTATTTGTGAAGGGCTGTATCGATTACAAAGCTTTTCTACATAGATCTTCAGTCTCACAAAACCTGGGGGATTGTTTTAGTGTGCTATATGTATTCTTTTATTATAGCAAAGTATGCATGACAAAATTTACCATTTCTTTGAAAGATTTTATTTATTTATTTATTTGACAGAGATCTCAAATAGGCAGAGAGGCAGAGAGAGAGAGAGGAGGAAGCAGGCTCCCCGCTGAGCATCGAGCCCAATGTGGAGCTCCATCCCAGGACCCTGGGGTCATGACCTGAGCGGAAGGCAGAGGCTTTAACCCACTGAGCCACCCAGGTGCCCCCAAATTTACCATTTTAATCATTTTCAAGTGTATAGTTCAGTGGCATTAAGTATATTCACATTGTGCAACCTTCATCACTATCCATCTGCAGAACTTCTTTATTTTCCTAAATGGAAACTCCATATCCATTAAATATTAATCCCCCATTATCCCCTCCCACCAGCCCCTGGCAACCACCATGCTACTCTCTGTGTCTATGAATTTGACTACTTTAGGTACCTCATATAAGTGGAATCTTAACACTGTTTTTACTTTGTAACTGGTGTATTTCGCTTAGTGTAGTGCCTTCAAGGTTCATCTGTGTTGTAGCATGTGTTAGAATTTCCTGCCTTTCTAAGCTTGAATAATATTCCATTGTAGGTACACTTGAAAATTTGTTTAGCCACTCATCCGTTAAAGGACAATTGTGTTACTTCTACCTTTTGGCTATTGTGAATAATGCTATGAACATAGGAGTACAAATACCTGTTTGAGTTCCTGCTTTGAATTCTTTTGTGTATGTATCCAAAAGTGTAATTGCTAGATCATGTGGTAATTCTGTGTATAATTTTTTGAGAAACTGCCATACCATTTTCCACAGTGGCTGCATCTTTTACATTCCCATCAGTAGTGCTTGGGAATTCCCATTTCATCCTTACCAGCATTTGTTATTTACATTTTTATTTTTGGAGTAATAGCCACCTTAATGGGTGTGAAGTGGTATTCCATTGCATTTTTTAAAAAAAGATGTTATTTACTTATTTGAGAGGGCCAGAGAACACTGAACAGAGAGCCTTACATGGGCTCGATCACAGGACCCTGGGATCATGACCTGAGCCAAAGGCAGATGCTTAACTGACCGAGCCACCCAAGTGCCCCTGAAAAGGATAGTGATTAATTCTCCTGTAAATGTTTGGTAGAATTCACCTGTGAAGCATGTGGTTGTAGACTTTTTTTGCTGGGATTTGATTATTGATTGAATATTGTTATTAGTAATTGGTTTGTTCACATTTTCTACCATTTCTTGATTCAGTTTTGGAAGATTGTATATTTCTAAGAACTTTTCTATTTCTTGTGGGTTGTCCAGTTATTGGCATGTAATTTTTTGTAGCAGCCTCTTAAAATCATTTGTATTTCTCTGGTGTTGGTTGTAACTTCTCTTTAATTTCTGATTTTATTTGAGTTTTCTTTGTCTTTTTCTTGATGAGTCTGGCTAAAGGTTTATCACTTTTATCTCTTCAGAAAACCAGTGCTGAGATTATGCTGAGTGAAGTAAGTCAAGCAGAGAGTCAAGTATCATGTGGTTTCACTTATTTGTGGAGCAAAAGGAGTAACACGGAGGACATTGAGAGATGGAGAGGAGAGTGAGTTGGGGGAAATCAGAGGGGGAGACAAACCATGAGAGATTGTGGACTCTGAGAAACAAACTTGGAGGGGATGGGGGTAGGGGTTTGAGTGAGTGTGGTGGTGGGTATTAAGGAGGGCACATATTGTATGGAGCACTGGGTGTGGTGCATAAACAATGAATTTTGGAACACTGAAAAAAAATAAAATTAAATTTAAAAAAATGCAAAAAACCAGCACTGAGTTTCATTATATTTTTGATTGTTTTGGGGGCTCTATTTCATTTACAGTTGATTCTTTTTAAAAAAAATTTTTAATTGTATTTATTTTTTCAAAGATTTTATTTGTTTATTTAATGCAGAGAGAGAGATCACAAGTAGGCAGAGAAGCAGGCAGAGAGAGAAGGGGAAGCAGGCTCCCTGCTGAGCAGAGAGCCCCGTGGGGGGACTCGGGGCTCCATCCCAGGACCCTGGGATCACGACCTGAGCCAAAGGCAGAGGCTTTAACCCACTGGGCCGCCCAGGCACCCCATCATTTACAGTTGATTCTTGACCATTGTGGGGGCTAGGGGCCCCAACCCCTGCAGAGTCGAAAATCTGCATACAACTTTTTACTCCTGCATAGCTTTACTGATAGCCTGTTCTTGACTGGAAGCCTTATTGAGAATATAAACAATTGATTGACGCATATTTAATATGTATGTATTCTAGTCTTACAATTAGGTGTGCTAAAGAGAAAATGTTATTACGAAAATTGTAAGGAAGGGGCGCCTGGGTGGCTCAGATGGTTAGGCATCTGACTTTGGCTGAGGTCATGATCTCCAGGTCCTGGGTTTGAGCCCCACAGTGGGCAGCCCGCTCAGCGAGGAGCCTGCTTCTCCCTCTGCCTCTGCCTTTCCCTCTGCTTGTGCTCTCTCTGTCTCTGTCCCTTTCAAATGAATAAATAAAATCTTAAAAAAACAATGATTGTGAGGAAGAGAAAAGACATTTACAGTACTATACTTTATAAAATAAAATTTGGGGGCACCTGGGTGACTCAGTCTGTCAATTTTCTGCCTTCAGCTCAGGGCATAATCTCAGGGTCCTGGGGTCAAACCCCACATTGAGCTCCCTGCTCAGTGGGGAGCCTGCTTCTCTCTCTCCCTCTGCCTGCTGCTGCCCCAGCTTGTTCTCTCTCTCTCTCTTTCCCTGTCAAATAAATAAAAAATCTTAAAAAACACACACACACAAAACACAGTCTGTGTGAAGGTGGCCCTGCATAGTTCAAATCCATGCTGTTGAAGGATCAACTATTTTTTGCTCTGATCTTTTTTCCCCCCTCCTTTCTATTAACTTTGGACTTTTTTTGTTCTTTTTCTAGTTCTGTTAGGTGTAAAGTTAGATTGTTGGAGATTTTTCATACTGAGGTAGTCCTGTATTGCTGTAAACGTCTCTCCCTCTTTTAAAAAAAAAATTTTATTTATTTGACACAGAGACAGTGACAGAGGGAACACAAGCAGGGCCAGAGGGAGAGGGAGAGCTGGGTGCAGGGCTCAATCCTAGGACCCTGGGATCATGACCTGAGCCAAAGCCAGACACTTAATGACTGAGCCACCAAGGCACCCTGTAAACGTCCCTTTTAAAGCTGCTTGGGCTGTGTACCAAGATTTTGAACAGCTGTGTTTCCATTTTCATTTGTCTCCATGTATGTTTGATTTCCTCTTTGATTTGTAGTTGACCTGTTGGTTGTTTAGAAGCATGTGTAGCCTCCACATGTTTGTGTTTTTCCCATTTTTTTTTGTAATTGTTTTCTAGTTTCATACCACTGTGGTCTGAAAAGATACTTGATATGATTTCAGCCTTCATAAATTTATTGAGACTTGTTTTGTTGCCTAACATGTTATTTATGCTGGGGAATGTTCCATGGGCACATGAATGTGTATTTTGCTATTTTTGGGTGGAATGTTATGTATATATCTGTTAAGTCCAGCTGGTCTGGTGGTTGCTCAAAGCCATGGTTTCCTTATTGATTTTCTCTCTGGGTGATCCACTGATGTATGTGGGTGACCCCTGCTCTTATTGAATTACTGTTACTCGTTCCCTTTAGGTCTGTTAATACTTGCTTTATATGTTTAGGTGCCCCTCTATTGGGTACATATATCCTGTACCCAATTGTTATATCCTGTTGTCGGATTGATCCTTTATTGTGTAATGCTCTTTTTTGTCTCTCATCATGGTCTTTGAAGTCTGTTTTGTCTGATCTCAGTATTGCTACCCTAGCTTATTTTTTTTCGTCTCTGTTTACGTGGAGTATCTTTTTCTATTCTTCACTTTCAGTCTTTATGTATCTTTAAGTTTGAAGTGGGTCTCTTATAGGCAGCATATAGATGGGCTTTTTAAAATCCATTAATTCACCCTGTTTCTTTTGATTGGAGCATTTAGACCATTAACACTCAAAGTAATTATTGACAGGTGTGTACTTATTGCCATTTTTTTTTTTGTTTTCTGGTTGTGTTTATAGTTCTTTTCCTTTCATCTTGTTCTGTTCACTTGTGATTTGATGATTTTAGTATTATGCTTGGATTCCTCTCTCTACTTTTTGTGTATCTATTACAGGTTTTTTTTGTGGTTATCATGGGGTTCATATGTAACATCATATATATATATATATATATATACATATGTATATATGGCATATATATAGCTATCTGTCTTAAGTTGATGGTCACTTAAGTTCAAATACATTCTAAAGACACTACATTTTTACTTCTCGCACTCCACATTGTATGTATTATATGTCATATTTTATGTCTTTTTATTTTGTGCATCTCTTAGCCAACTTTTGTAGATACAATTGTTTTTACTGATTTTGTCTTTTAACCTTCATATTAGCTTTATAAGTGGCTGATTTACTACCTTTATTTGGTTTGCTTTTACCAGTGGAAATTTTTCCTTTCATAATTTTCTTCTAGTTGTGGCTTTCTCTCTTCCACTTCAGAATTCCCTTTGACACTTCTTGTAAGGCAGTTTTAGTGGTGATGTACTAGTATATTTTGTTTCTGGGAAACTATCTCTCCCTGAATTCTGAATGATAACCTTGTGGGTTGAATATTCTTGGTGGCAGGTATTTTCCTTTCAGTACTTTGAATATAACATGCCACTCCTTTCTGGCGTACAGATTTTCTACTAATATATCAGCTTATAGGGTTATGGTATTTCCTTTGTACATAACTATTTGCTTTTTTCTTGTTTTTAAAAGATTCTCTTTATTTACTTATTTGAGAGAAAGGGAGAGGGAGAGGGAGAATCCTGATCAGACTCCACCTGAGCACAGAGCCTGACACAGGGCTTGATCTTACAACCTTGAGATCATGACCTGAGCTGAGATAGAGAGGTGGATACCCAACTGACTCAGCCACCCAAGTGCCTCTAAGGATTCTCCTTTTATTTTTAATTTTTTTGAACATTTTAATTAATATATGTCTTGATGTGGACCTCCTTGGGTTCATCTTGTTTGGGGCTCTCTGAGCTTGCTGGACCTGGATGTCTTTTTCTTTCCCCATGTTAGGGAAATTTTAGCTATTATTTTTTCAAATAAGTTTTCTGCCCCCTTCCCTCTGTCTTCTCTTTCTGGGACCTCTCTAATGTGAATGTTAGTATGCTTGATATTGTCTCAGAAGTCCCTTAACCTATCTCCACTTTTAAAAAGTGTTTTTCCTTTTTGTTCTTCAGCTTGGATGCTTTCCGCTACCCTGTCTTCCAGATTGCTTCATTGTTTTTCTACATTTTTTTAATCTGCTCTTGATTCTCTCTAGCATATTTTTCACTTCAGTTATTTTATCCTTCAGTTCTATTTGGTTCTTTTTCATATTTTTCTATCTCTTTGTTGCTGTTTTCGCTTATTTCATCCACTCTTTTCTCAAATCTGATGAATATCTTTATGACCATTACTCTGAAGTCCTTATCAAATAGATTGCTCATCTCCATTACATTTAGTTCTTTTTCTGAAGCTTTTTATTGTTCTTTTGTTTAGAATATATTCGTCTGTCTCCTCATTTTGTCCGAGTCTCTGTGTTTGTTTCTTTGAATTAGGTATGTCATCTATGTTTTCTGGTACTGAAAGTAGTGGCCTTATGAAAAGGCACCTTGTGGTGCTCAGTAGTGCAGTCTCCCTGGTCAACAGAACCAGCCACTGTGGGAGTGTCCACTCTGTGGGACATATGTCTTGTTGTGACTTGGCCATGACTGCTGCTGGTACACTTGTGGGCTTGGCTGGCCATCAGCCCTGTTGTCAGCAGTGACCTGGGTGTGACTGCTGTGAGCATGCTGGTAGGCAGAGCTGGACCCTGGTGCACCTTGGTGAGTGGTGCAAATATAGCTGTTGCTGGCTTTCTGCTGGGTGGGGTAGCTCCTAACACAGCTGGTTGAGAGTCCCATCTATAACTGCTGTTGGTGTGCTGGTAGGTGGAATTAGTTCCCATTGTAGCTGGCTGAGAAGCAGGGCTATAGATGCTGGTGGCTTGCTAGTGGATGCAACCATCTCTTGGTACAGCTGGTTGAGTTGGCTGGCCATAATGGCTATGGGTATGCTGTAGATGGGGCAGGAATCTTACCTCCCTCCCCAGGACAGGAGTCATTTTGTAGGGGTGCCTGTCCTGGGCTGGGCTGCCCGCCAGGCATGATGAGGTAGTAGTTGCTTTGGAGGGGCTCCCACGGGGGTGGGTTTGCAGGGGAACACTGAGGCAGGGCAAAGAGTGCTAGCAAGGTAGATGGAGAGTATCAGAACTGGTGTCCGCCAGTGCTGGGCCAGCTAGACTAAAGGAGGGCAAGAAAAATGGTGCTGCCCACTAGCATTCCCTTTCCTGGAAAAAGTTCCAGTAGATCCCTATTTCTAGCACATACCTAAAATTAGTAAATCTCCTTCACGTATAACACAGGTGTTTTTCAAACTGGTGCTTCTGTGCTGAGTGTCAGACTGAGTGATAGAGGGTACTGGCCCTTTTGGAGTGAAGTCTCAGTTTCCTATAGCCCTGTGGCTCTTCTGGAGTCAAGCCCTGCTGGTTTTCAAGTCTTGCAGTTTTGAGTCCTGCTCATTTTCAGAGACAGATATAATGGAGGCTCTTCCTTTTGCTGTAGCTCCCCAGGGCTGGAGCTGCCCAGTGTGGGTCTTGATCCCCTCACTCCTTGAAGGAGAGGACCTCCATGCCTGTGATACACCTTCTGCTTGTGGGTCACTGTGCCAGGCATTTGATTGCTGGCTATGTCTCTGTCCCTTCTACTCTTCTCAATATAGCCTCCCCCGCCTTTTTTTAAATGTCATTGGTGTTGGGAGGGTCTGTTCTGCCTGTGTTCAGGTAGTTTTCAGAGTGCACTGCACTACATGAAGTCATTGCCTTAGTGTGTCTGTGGGAGGAGGTGAGCCCAGGATCCTCCTACTCTGTCATCTTCCTTGTCTCCTCTAGTTGTTTTTTTTTTTTTTTTTTTAAATGTCAGTGTGGGTGGGGGATGGAAGGCCTGGACAGATCTTCCTAGTCTGCCAACTTGCAGATGTCCCCTAAAAAGTGTATCTATTTTATCAACAGGGATACCAAAGCTCAGATAGTGACTTGAACAGGGTTATGCAGTTAATAAGGATAAAGGCTGGGATTTGACTATATTTCTTTTTCCGGTCTTTTTGATTTTTTTGAAAAATAAACTTTGTATTTTAGAATAATTTTAGATTTACCAGAAAGTTGCAAAGATAATACAGAGTTCCCATATCCACCCACCCTCTGACCTACAAGTTGTTCATTTTATCAACATGTTAGTTTAGTATGCTATGTTTGTTACAATTAATCAACCAATACTGGTATGTTATTATTAATTAAAGTCTATACTTTATTCAGATTTTCTTACTTTTAATCTATTTTTTTCCATTCTAGGACCCAGTCTAGGATACCATGTTACGTTCTTGTCATGGATCCTTTGGCTTCTGTTTACTGTGGCAGTTTCACAGAATTTCTTTGTTTTGATGACCTTGACGGTATTGAGGAATACCACTCAGGTATTTTGTAGATTGTGCCTCATTTGAATTTGTCTGATGGCTTTTCTCATGATTAGACTGCCTTATGGGTGTTTGGGAGGAAGACCATTCTTATTGTGTCATGTCAAGGCCTTGATCAGCTGGCCGAGGTAGTGTTGGACAGGTTTCTGCTCTGTAAAATTACTTTTTCTGCTTCATATACCACAGTTAAGAAGGATTGGGGAAAATTAAGCTCTACTTCTTGGAGAGGGAGAGACTACATAAATTATTTAGCATTCTTCTGTAGGTTATTTATTTTGTTTCTCCAATTGTTTCAGCTCTTTCATGTTGGTCCCTATGTCCCTTTGGCATGCCCTCACTGTTGTGTTTTTTTGTGCACTTTCCTTACTTTCTTATACTACAGGATGCCTATTTTGTATATTCCTTGCCTCAGCCACTGGAGAATCAGTCATTTCTCCAAAGAGCTGTGGTTCCTTTTAGTAAATCAAGATGTCTTCCAGAATATGTGAAAGGTCTAATAGATTGTAGTAGCCAATGAAAACTCATTTGGAAGGGTATATATGTATAGGAGGTGGTTAACAAGACCAAAGAAGAAGAGAAAGCCAGAAGGGTCATAATCCAATTTTCTCCTGAATGGTAGTTTACAATCGGAGGTAATTTAACAGCATAAACTAAGAGTCAGAAGCCTTAGGTTTAAATGCCAACTCTGACATTTTTAATTGTGTGTCTGTGAACCTCAATTTGCTCATCTGTAATTTGATTAAATAATATAAAGCACATGCTTTGCTGTGCCTGGCATGCAGTAAGCATTCATATGTTAGCTATTGTTACTAGTCTTATTTCTTTACTCCTCTGAACTAGCTATTTTAATGTCATGAACAACTATGAACCCTTACCATTTTTGTTTGATGCCTCTGTTACTCAGCTCCCCCTTGTTGTATTTCTTTCCCTGCGAATACTTGTGATGTGACCCAGTGTGTGTTTTCCTTTGAGATCACCGCAGGGAAGTTGCAAGTGGCATCACTGCCTCGTACTGGAGAAGCACGTGTGGATCTGTTGTAGATAACAGTTCTAGGGACCTTTTACTTTAACTAGTTATCTCTTCCTCAGATCCATATTCAGGTTCAGTTCACTCTTGAGTTTTTATCAATGTTTTTCTTCAAGACCGTAAAAAATTGTGTTGTTTGGATATAAAATATTCATATTAATGTGAACTGAACATCAGATCTCTTTTTTAAAAAGATTTTATTTATTTATTAGAGAGAGAGAGAGAGAGAGAGAGAGTGCAAACTTAAGTGGGGGGAGGGGGAAAAGGAGAGGGAGAAGCAGACTCCCTTGCTGAGCAGGGAGCCCAATGCAGAGCTTGATTCCAGGACCCCGGAATTGTGACCTGAGCTGAAGGCAGATGCTTAACTGACTGAGCTACCCAGGCACCCCCCAATCTCTTTTTGTTAATAGAATTAAATTTTTTTATTATCTTCCTAACAAATTTAGTTTACCCTTGTTAGGGGAGCTCTTTAAGTGATTCCTTAAAGAAGAAATTATCTTCCTTTTGATCATGTGATTCTTCACCTAAAGAGTCTTCCTCTTTCACTATGGGCACTGTCCAAAATCTTCCTCCTGAGTGTTGGCATCCCCATAAGATTGACATATTTTTTATACCTGTGAACCTTCTCCCATGATTTTCGTGCATGACATGTTCTTTTCTCATCTTTTTCTTCACTAGACTATGATTCAAATAACTTCAAATGCCACCTGGAGTAATACAAGGAGTGCTAATACCTCCCTGTTTACTGCCTTTTGAACACTGCTGTTTATCCTCTAGAATGTACTGGCCCTTGATATGTATATGGTGTAAATACTTGAAGTGTTGAACATTTGGTTATGTTCCTACATATCTTCTAAATATTTGTATTAATGCTGTCATCTTCCTGAAGAACATGTGCGTAAATACCCCAGTCAAGATAGTACTAAGTATCTGCTTATTGATAATCAGGAGGAAGATAAACATTTTCTAGTAGCTCTCGAATATAGTCATCTACAAATATGAATAAAGGGACTTCTTAAATCTGAGGTAGTCGGTTTCATTATGCCTTCTTTAATCCCTTGGCTGTGACTATAGGAAATTAACTTCCAACTCAGTCCAGAGCTAGGTGTTCCCTCAAGGAGATTGCTATTTCTGAGTCTTAGAACTTGGAACCTTTTTAATGGTTGGCCACTTGGGGTCCATAATACCAAGCAGTGTCTAATCTGTGGAGATTGACTATTTTACATTGCCATTCCCAGTTCATGCTGTGCTGCCTTCTATGGCTATGATTGGAATCCTCATAGCTACGCTGAGAAAAAAAATCTAGAGGTAGATGGAGTAGCAGACTGGTGCTAAATATACTTTGAGAGTAACAGGTGAGTGCTGGGGAAATACATTGTTTGGTAATTTGGAGTGACTTTTTACAGTAAAGTCAGAAAATACCCTTCTCTCCAAAAATAAAACCAGACCACCTCTATTGTTTGCCTTTATCATCTCACTGTACAAAGTACTGCTCTTATATTGAGTGATTTTACTCAGAATTTCAGTGATAACAATGTAGGAAGTTATTTGCATGTAATTGGATGGGGGAAGGGGATGCGGTAGGAAGCCAAGGTATGGAACCAATACAGAAAGATAATAAAGTGGTAGAAATAAAAGTATGGGACTTTAGGAATTTAAAACTGTTTAAAGATGTGTATTGCTTGCCTTAAATTAGAGAGGAAAATGATGTGAGAAATGTAATAAGTTGAAGTGAAAACTCATGAAAGATGAGTCATCATTGGGGCACCTGGGTGGCTCAGTGGGTTAAGCCTCTGCCTTTGGCTCAGGTCATGATCTTGGGGTGCTGGGATCAAACCCTGCATTGAGCTCTCTGCTCAGCAGGGAGCCTGCTTTCTCCTCTCTCTCTCTGCCTGCCTCTCTGCCTACTTGTGATCTCTCTCTCTCTGTCAAATAAATAAATAAAATCTTTTAAAAAGGATGAGTCATCATTTCCTACAGAATAAAGTGTGGAAGAATTTATTCTTCTTCTTTTCAGTATACACAACTGATAAAGAGAATTGGGAAAATCTAAGTAGTCGTTGTTTTCTTTTGCTTTGCCATGGCTGTGTCCCACTTGATAATATAGCTGTTGTTCCTCATTTCATTTCTTTATGCCTCTTGTAGCTGAAACTGTTGCACATCACTGATAGGGTAATTCTGGGGCTGGTCCTTCACTTTGAAGAAGGTTGGTTCATTGCCTGTTAAAGGTTGTATCAGAACTGGGGGCATTTTGCGTGTCCACCAAATTGTGGGATCTTTCCTGAGGAAGGATCTACATCTTCATGGAAGCAGGGAAATAGAGATGGAGAAACACTGTCATTATCCTTAGCAAATTATCAATGACCACTGGAAATACAAGGCTACCAGCGTTTCTGTGAGGAAATCTGGCAGTAGCCAAGCTAGAGTGGCAAAGGTGGGTTTGATCTGAAGAAACTCATTTTGCCATTCTTCATCCAAGTGCACACTAAACTATGGAAGACACAGATCCTGCATATTCAGGTGGTAAAATCCTGTGCTGTCCATGTAAGATCACATAGTCCTGGATCCGAACCGTATGAGCAGATTATCCCTGTCCATTAGTTGACTAGAGGAGGTAAATCCTGTGCACAAGGGTTCCATGTGTGAATGAGCTTCTGTAGTTGATGCCTTTAACTTGTTATCTCAGTGTAAGTTCTGAGCCCCTTATCTCCTAGTAATCTGCTTCAGTTCTTTTTTTCTCTTTTACAGAAAAACCGTTTATTGTCATATAATTCCCATTTGAAGTATATAATTCAGTTGTTTTTAGTATATTCACAGAACTGTGGAACTATCACCACCATCAGTTTTTTTTTCTATTTTTTGGGGGGGAGTTGTTTTATTATTATTTTTTTTATTTTTTAAATTTATTTTCAGCGTAACAGTATTCATTGTTTTTGCACCACACCCAGTGCTCCATGCAATCCGTGCCCTCTCCAATACCACCATCAGTTTTAAAGTATTTTTTCACATCACAAGGAAACTGTAATTTTTAGCTCTAATCACCCCAATTCCCCATTCCGTCATGCCCTGGGTAACCAATAATGTATTGGTTCATTTCTGTATATTTCATTCATTTCTTTATATTTGACTATTAAGGACTTTTTATATAAATTGAATCATGTAATGTGGTCTTTTGTGACTGGCTTCTTTAACTGAATGAACATAATGATTTCAAGGTTCATTGATGTAGCATATGTCAGTATTTCATTCTGTATTCATGTGTGAGAGTGTGTGTGTGGGTATAGCAGCTATTTTCAGATATTATCCCTGTATAATTCACAAAAAATAATTCAGGGGTGCCTGAGTGGCTTTGTCTCTCTAAAATAAAGAAGTAAATCTTTAAAAAAAATAGTAAACTACTCAATAATATTTACTATAATCACAGACACATGCAATTGTTAGTCATTTTAGATCATTTTAGAACTCCTGTTTTCAGTTCTTTTATGTATATACCTAGGGGTGGAATTGCTGGGTGATATGGTAATTCTGTGTTTCAATTTTTAACAAAGTCTCAAACTTTCAAAAGTGGCTGCACCATTTTACATTCCCACAAACAGTATACAAAGGTTCCATTTTCTCTACATCTTCACCAATACTCATTTCTGTTTTTTTTTTTTTTTTAAATTTTGGGCAGCTTAGTGGGTGTAAAGTGGTATCTTGTTGTGATTTTATTTTGCATTTCTCTAATAATGCTGTTGAGCCCCTTTTCTTTTTTAAGATTTTATTTATTTATTTGACAGAGAGAGATCACAAGCAGGCAGAGAGGCAGGTAGAGAGAGAGAGGAGGAAGCAGGCTCCCTGCTGAGCAGAGAGCCCGATGCAGGGCTCGATCCCAGGACCCTGAGATCATGACCTGAGCCGAAGGCAGCGGCTTAACCCACTGAGCCACCCAAGCGCCCCTGTTGAGCCCCTTTTCATGTGCTTACTGGAGATAATATAATTCTTCATTGAAAAATATGTAAGTCCTTTGTCCATTTGTTAATTGGGTTGTCTTTTTTTTTCTGAGAGAGTGTGATCTGGGTGGGAGGGATAGAAGGAGAGGGAGAGAATCTTAAGCAGGCTTGGTGTGGAGCCTGATACGGGGCTTGATCTCACAACCCTGAGGTCATGACCTGAGCCGAAATCAGGAGTCAGACACTTAACTGATTGAGCCACTCAGGTGCCCCTGGGTTGTCATTTTGATGTTGAATTATAAGAGTTCTTTATATATTCTAGATACTAGACCCTTATTTGCTATTATTGTCTTCTATCCTGTGGGTTTTTTGACCCTTATTTGCTATTATTTTCTTCTATCCTGTGGGTTTTTTAAAAGACTTGATTTTTATTTTATTTTATTTATTTATTTGACAGAGGTCACAAGTAGGCAGAAAGGCAGGCAGAGAGAGAGAGAGAAGCAGGCTCCCCGCTGAGTAGAGAGCCTGATGCGGGGCTTGATCCCAGGACCCTAGGATCATGATCTAAGCTGAAGGCAGAGGCTTTAACCCACTGAGCCATCCAGGCGCCCCAAGACTTAGTTTTTTTAGAGCAGTTGTAGCTTCACAGCAAAATTGAGAGAAAGGTGCAGAGATTTCTTATATACACCTTGCCTCCACACTTAAATAGCCTCCTGCATTTTCAACATCTCCTACCGTAGTGGTACTTTGGTTGCAATTGATGAATCTACATTGACACACTATAATCACCCAAACCTCATAGTCTACATTAGAGTTCATTCTTTTTTTTTTTTTTAATTTTTTTTTAAAGATTTTATTTATTTATTTGTCAGAGAGAGAGGGAGAGAGTGAGCACAGGCAGACAGAATGGCAGGCAGAGGCAGAGGGAGAAGCAGGTTCCCTGACAAGCAAGGAGCCCGATGTGGGACTCGATCCCAGGACGCTGGGATCATGACCTGAGCCGAAGGCAGCTGCTTAACCAACTGAGCCACCCAGGCGTCCCATAGAGTTCATTCTTTTTTTTTTTTTAAAGGTTTTATTTATTTATTTGATGGGGAGAGAAATCATAAGTAGGCAGAGAGGCAGGCAGAGAGAGGGGGAAGCAGGCTTCCTGATGAGCAGAGAGCCCGATGTGGGGCTCAATCCCAGGACCCTGAGATCATTACCTGAGCTGAAGGCAGAGGGTTAACCCACTGAGCCGCCCAGGTGTCCTTAGAGTTCATTCTTGTGTAAATTCTTTGGGTTTGGAAACATATGGAATTATACATGCCCATCATTATAGTATCACACAGAGTATTTCTGCTGCCTTAAAAATAATGTCTGCTCGGTACCCCTGCTTGCAACCCCTAACTGATCTCTTTTTTAATTGTTTTCATAGTTTTGCCTTTTCTAGAATGTCATGTAGTTGGAGTCACACAACACGTAGCCTTTTCAGATTAACTTCTTTTGCTCAGTAATAAGCATTTAAAGTTCCTCCATGTCTTTTCATGGCTTGATAGCCCATTTCTTTTTAGCAATGAATAATACTATGTTATTTAGATGTACCACAGTTTGTTTATCCATTCACTTACTGAAGGACATCTTATTGCTTCCAAAGTTTCGGCAGTTATGAATAAAGCTCCTAAAATATCTGTGTGCGGGTTTTTGCATGAACGTAAGTTTTCTTCTTTAGGTAAATACCAAGGAATGTGATTGCTAGATTGTATGGTTAAAAACATATATGGTTTTGTAAGAAACCACTAAACTGTTTCCAAGAGGCTAAATACCATTTTACATTCTCATTAGCAGTAAGTGAGAGAGTTCTTGCTGCTCCACATTCTCACCACCATTTGGTGTTGTCACTCACTGCTCTAGAATTTGGCCATTCTAATAGTTATGTAGTGGTATATATTTGTTGGTTTAATTTGCAATTCCCTGGTGACATATGATGTGGAGCTTCTTTCATATGCTCATGTGCTGTATGTGTGTCTTTGGTGAGGTGTCTGTTAGGTCTCTGACCTGTCGTTTGATCAGGGTTAAAATCCTTATCAAATGTTTCTTTTGCAAGTATTTTTGGTGGCCTTTGGCTACTTCTGCCCATTTCTTTTTTCTTTATTGAGGTGTAACTGACATATTAGTAGTTTCAAATGTACAACATAAGCACTTAAATTGTATAAGTTGCAGAATGACCACTGCACTAAGTCTAATTAATGTCTATCACCACATATAATTATATTTTTTTCTTGTGAGAATTTTTAAGATCTACTCTTTTAGCAATTCTCAAATATACGGTACAGTATTATTAGCTGTAGTCACCATGCTATACATTATATCCAAAGACTTATTTATTTTAAAACTGAAAGTTTGTACCTTTTGACCCCCTTCACCCATTTAGCCCACTGCCCACCTCCACCTCTGACAATCACCAATCTGTTCTCTGTGAGTTTGTTTTCACCCCCCCCATATTCTACATGTAAGTGAGATCATATGTTATTTTTCATCTTCTGTCTGACTTACTTCACTTAGCATAATGCCCTCAAAGTCCATCCATGGTATCCCAAATTACAAGATTTCCTCTTTTTTATGGCTGAATTACATTCCATTGTAATATTTTACCATATTTTCTTTCCCTTGTTTTGAACTATATTTGATGGGCAATGTTATATTAGTTTCAGGTGTACAGTGGTGATTCAATAATTCTGTCCATGATAAAGTGTAGTTACCATCTCCATCTGTCACCATACAATGTTATTACAATATTATTGACTATATTCCCTATGCTATACTTTTTAGTCCTGTGACTTACCAGTTTTATGACTAGAAGTTTGTAACTCTTTAATCCTTTTCATGTATTTCACACATCTCTCCAAACCCCTCCCCTCTGGCAAACATGATTTTGTTCTTTGTACTTAACAATTCTGTCTCTGTTTTCTTTGTTAATTTGTTTTTTACATTCCACATATAAGTGAAATTATACGGTTTTTGTCTCCTCTCATGTCTCTCACTTAGCATTTATACCCTCTGTCTAGGTCCATCCATGTTGTTGCAAATGGCAGGATCTCATTCTTTCTTAGGGCTGTGTAATGTTCTCTCTCTCTCTCTCTGTGTGTGTGTGTGTGTGTGTGTGCGTGTGTATGACATCTCCTTTATCGATGGACACATAGGTTGCTTCCATACCTTGAATATTATAAATAATGCTACAATAAACATAGGGGCATATATGTCTTTTGGAATTAGTGTTCTCATTTTCTTTGGGTAAATACTTTGGAATTACTGAATCATATGATATTTCTATTTTTAACATTTTGAGGAACTGCCATACTGTTTTCGACAGTAGTTGCACCAATTTACTTCCCACCAGTAATGCAAGTGTTCTCTTTTCTCCACATCCTTGCAAACAATTGTTATTTCTTGTCTTCATGCTAAGAGGTGTAAGTGATCTCATTGTGGTTTTGATTGCATTTCCCTGATGATTAGTGATATGGAGCTCATTTTATGTGTCTATTTGGCCATCTATATGTCTTCCTTGGGAAAATGTCCATTCAGGTCCTCTGTCCATTTTTAAATTGGATTGAGTTTTTTTGGTGATAACTTGAATAAAGTTCTCTTTGTATTTTGGATATTAACCCCTTATCAGATCTGTCATTTACAAATATCTTCAGTAGGTGTCCTTTTTGTTTATTGATGGGTTTTTTTGTTGTTCTTTTTGGTGTAGTCCTAATAGTTTATTTTTTGCTTTTGTTTTCCTTACCTGAGGAGAACGGTCCAGAAAAATGTTGCTACAGCTGATGTCCGGGAGATTACTGCCTGTGTTTTCTTTTTGGAGTTTTATGGTGTCAGGTCTTATATTTAGGTCTTTAATCCATTTTGGCTTTATTTTTGTGTATGGTGTAAGAAATTGGTCTAGTTTTATTCTTACACGTAGCTGTTCACTCTTCCCAGCACCATTTATTGGATAGACTGTCTTTTCTGCCATTATATATTCTTGCCTCATTTGTATAGAGTAATTGACCATATAAGTGTGGGTGTATTTCTGTGGGCTCTCTGTCCTGCCCTACTGATCTATATGTTGGTCTGTTTTGTACCAGTGCCATACTGTTTTGATCATTTTAGCTTTGTAGTATATCTTGAAGTCTGGCATTGTATACCTCCAATCTTCTTGTTCTTTAACAGGGTTGCTTTGGCTATTTGGCGTCTTTTGTGGTCCATACAAATTTCACCATTATTTTTTCTAGTTCTGTGAAAAGTACTATTAATTTTTTTTATTAGGTTATGTTAGTCACCATACAGTACACCATTAGTTTTTGATGTAGTGTTCTGTGATTCATTGTTTGTGTTTTGATAGGGATTGTATTGAGTCTGAGGATTACCTTGGGTAGTATGGACATTTTAACAATATTAATTCTTCTGATCCACGAGCGTGTATATCTTTCCTTTTTTGTGTTCTTTTCAATTTCTTACATCAGTGTTTTATGGTTCTTAGAGTACTGGTCTTTCACCTCTGGTTAAATTTATTCCTAGGTATTTTATTCTTTTTGGTACAATTGTAAACAGGGTTGTTTTCTTAATTCTTTTTCTGCTTCTTCATTATTAGTGTGTAGAAATGGAACAGATTCTGTATATTAATTTTGTGTCAGCTTTACTGAATTCATGTATTATTTTTAATAGTTTTTTGGTGGAGTCTTTAGGGTTTTCTCTGTATAGTATTATGTCATCTGTGAAGAGTGACTGTTTAACTGATGCTTTTTATTTATTTATTTTTCTGATTGCTACTGCTAGGATTTCCACTATTATGTTTAAGAAAACTAGTGAGAGTGGGCATTATTGTCTTATTTCTGATTTTATTTTATTTTTTAAAAGATTTTACTTATTCATTTGAGAGAGAGAAAGAGAGCATGAGCAGGGTAGAGGGAGAAGCAGGCTCCCCACTGAGCAAGGAAAGCTATGCGGGACTCGATCCCAGGGTTAGGTTTAGGGTTAGCAGGGAGCCCGACATGGGGCTTGATTCCAGAGCCCTGGAATCATGACCTGAGCTGAAGGCAGATGCTTAACTGGCTGAGCCACCCAGGCATCCCTCATCAAGTTTATTTTTAATTTCATTTATTATGTTCTTCATCTTGGACTGGCTGTTTTTTGTGTGTTTGTTAAGGGTCTTACTGATGTCCTCCACTCTTTTCTAAAGTCCAGTGAGTATATGATCATTACTTTAAACTCTCTATCAGGCATATTACTTATATCTGTTTTGCTTAGGTTCCTTACTGTGTTTTTTTTCCTCCTGTTCTTTTTTTTTTTTTAAGACTTTATTTATTTGACAGATAGAGATCACAAGTAGGCAGAGAGAGAGGAGGAAGCAGGCTCCCCGCTGAGCAGAGAGCCCAATGTGGGGCTTGATCCCAGAACCCTGAGATCATGACCTGAGCTGAAGGCAGAGGCTTAACCCACTGAGCCACCCACGCGCCCCCTGTTCTTTTATTTGGGACATATTCCTGTGTCTCTTCATTTTGTGTAACTCTGCATCTGTTTCTTTGTGTTAGACAAGTCACCTATGTCTCCTCCTCTTGAAGGTAATGGCCTTATGAAGTAGAGGTCCTGTAGTGCCCACAGTGCAATGTCCCTGTTCCCCAGGACCTGGCACTTCAGGGGTTTCTCCTATGTATGTTCTGAGTTCCCTGTTTTGTCCTGGACACGTTTTCATTCAGTCCAGTTGTGTGCAGTAGCTGTCTTTTGTGCGAGCTGTGTTTGGTCCCTGGTTTGTGTTGGGTTAATTTTAACAAGTTACCTGCCCGTCTGCTTTTGAAATGAGACCCACTGCTGGGACTGGGCTGGCTAAGGGGATCAGCAAAGTCCATGTGGGTCATGTGTGCAACCTTAACAAGGCATACCTCAGGCTTCAGTAGGGCCTGCTACTGCAGTGGCAGTTGCTGTCGTATCCATCATCAGAATTGAGGCCCCACAAAATATATGGGATGGGAGGCTGACAAGGTTTGTCTTTGACAAGGTTTTTCTAGGGGAGGGGCCCTTTAGCAAGAGATTGAGGCCAGCATGACTCAAAAGGGCAGACTGTCAATTGAGGGCACAGGGTTTGTGTAAGCAAGTTAGGGAAGAGTGTTGGCACCACACTGACTCCTGTAGGTGGCTGTGTGTTTATGCTGAGGGGCGGGGAATGGACATGGTACCTTCCAGCTCCTTTGTTCTGGAGGGGGCTCCTTGTGATTCCTGCTTCTCTAGCACAAGCTCTGAGATGAGTAAATCACTCTCCCTTAAATGTGCCTTATAGGCTATATCTCTGTGTTTGTCATGCTGTCTCTTTAAGGGTGGGCTCAGCTTCTTTTTTTTTTTTTAAGATTTTATTTATTTATTTGACAGAGATCACAAGTAGGCAGAGAGGCAGGCAGAGAGAGGAGAAAGCAGGCTCCCTGCTGAGCAGAGAGCCCAATGCGGGGCTTGATCCCAGGACCCTGGGATCATGACCTGAGCTGAAGGCAGAGGCTTTAACCCACTGAGCCACCCAGGCACCCCATGGAGGGGGCTCAGCTTCTTAACATCTTCTGTGTGCTCCTAGAGCAGAGCTCACTGATTTTTAGAATTCCAGGTCTTCAGTCTCGCTCGTTGTAACAACTTAGGAAATTTGGCCCCTCTTCCTTTCAAAACCATGTATATACGGTATATTCTTCTCATGTGTATTCCGCAGTGTTATTGTCTGTTTCCTGCCCTTCTCTGTGCCCTCAGCTCCCTTCCAACTGTAGACTTCCATAGTCTGTTTCACTCCCAGACTCTGTCTCCTCCCTTTTTCTATGTGGCTTCTTCTCTGTCTTTAGTTGTGGAGGCTGTTCTGTTAATCTTTGTGTTGTTTTCTGGGTTATTTACACTGATATGAGTGTTATCTAGTTGTATCTTGGGAGGAGGCAAGCTTAGGGTCCTCCTACTCTGCCATCTTCCCAGCTTCTTAGTCTTTGTTTTAATCTATTTTGTCTGATCTAAGTATTTCTACCTGCACATTTTTCCCACTACCATTTGCATGGAATTATGTTTTTCCATCCTTTCACTTTCAGTCTATATGTGTTGTTCAGTTTGAAGTCTTTCCTAGGCATGTTATGGATGGATCTTGCTTTTTTTTATTCATTCACCATATATTTTTTTGGTGGAGTATTTAGACCATTTACATTTAAAGTAATTATTGATAGGTATGTAGTTAATGCCATTTAATTTACTCTTTTCTGGATGTTTTGTTCTCTGTTCCTTCTTTTACTCTTTTCCCTTGTGATTGATGAGTTTTTTTAGTTATATACTTGGATTTATCTCTGTTTTTTTGCATATCTATTACACGTTTTGGTTTTTGGTTATAATGAGGTTTATATATAATATCCTAAGTATATAGTATTCTGTGTTCAGTTGATGGTTCTTTAAATTTGAACACATTTTAAAAGACCTTCATTTTAAAAAATTTTATTTCCAGGAGAGTTAACCTACGTATTAGTTTCAGGTTACAATATAGTGATTCATAAATTCCATACATCACCTGGTGCTCATCATAACAAGTGCACTCCTTAATCCCCATCATCTATTTCATCCATCCCCCACCCTTGTCTGGTAACCATAACTTTGTTTTCCATAGTTAAGAGTCTGTTTCATTTTTTACTTCCTTTCCATATTTTATGTATATGAAGTTATATTTTACATCTTTTTATTTTATGAGTTCCTTAACTGATTTTTTAGTTATAATTGATTTTACTACTTTTGTCTTTTACCCTTCATACTAGTTTTTTTTAAGATTTTATTTATTTGACACAGAGAGATCACAAGTAGGCAGAGAGGCAGGAAGAGAGAGGTGGGGAAGCAGAGAGTCCGATGTGGGACTCGATCCCAGGACCCTGAGATCATGACCTGAGCCGAAGGCAGAGGCTTAACCCACTGAGCCACCCAGGCGCCCCCCCTTCATACTAGTTTTATAATTGATTAATCTACCATCCTTCCTGTATGCATGCTTTTACTTGTGAATCTTTTTTTCTTTCATAATTTTACTTCTAATTATTGCCTTTTGTTTTCTGCTTAAAGAAGTCCCTTTAAAAAAATAAAGAAGTCCCTTTAACAATTTTTTTTTATTTTTTTTTAATTTTATTTTTTTATAAACATATATTTTTATCCCCAGGGGTACAGGTCTGTGAATCGCCAGTTTACACACTTCACAGCACTCACCATAGCACATACCCTCCCCAATGTCCATAATCCCACCCCCCCCAACCCCCCTCCCCCCATGTGGTATATATACACAATGGAATACTATGCAGCCATCAAAAGAAATGAAATCTTGCCATTTGCGATGATGTGGATGGAACTAGAGGGTATCATGCTTAGCGAAATAAGTCAATCGGAGAAAGACAACTATCATATAATCTCCCTGATATGAGGGAGAGGAGATGCAACATGGTGGGTTAAGGGGGTAGGAGAAGAGTAAATGAAACAAGATGGGATTGGGAGGGAGACAAACCATAAGTGACTCTTAATCTCACATAACAATTTTTATAATGAAAGTTTAGTAGTGATGAACTCCGTTAACTCTTGTTTCTCTGGGTTACTCTTTATCTCTCTTTCAATTCTTTTTTTTAATGATTTTATTTATTTATATGAGAGAGAGAGAAAGAAAGAGAGAGCACAACAGAGAGTAGGGGTAGAGGGAGAGGGAGAAGCAGATTCCCCTGTGAGCAGGGAGCCTGATATGGGACTCAATCCTAGGCCTCTGGGATCGTGACCTGAACCGAAGGCAGACGCTAACCCACTGAGCCACCCAGGCACCCTCTCTCTTTCAATTCTTAAGGATAACCTTGCTGGGTAGAGTATTCTTTGTTGTAGATTCTTTTCAGCACTTTGAATATTTCATGTTACTTTCTTGTCACCAGCAAACTTTCTGTTGAAAAATCAGTTGATAATCTTGTGAGATTTCTCTTGTATGTAAGTATTCTTCTCTTAAGTTTTTAAAGATTTTCTCTTTATGTTTTAGTTTAGATATTTTTCATAGTTACATGTCTTGGTGTGGATGTCTTTGGATTCATCTTATTTGAGCATCTCTGCTTCTGGGATATGGATATCTGTTTTCTTCCCTGGAATAGGGAAATTTAAGCTATTATTTCTTCAAGTAAGTTTTTTGCCCCTTTCTATCTTCTTTTGGGACCCCTATGATGTGAATGTTAGTATGCTTGATGTTTCCCCAGAACTCCCATAATCTGTCCTTGTTTTTTAAAATTCTTTTTTTTTTTTTGTGGTGTTGCTTGCATGGTTTCCACTACCCAGCCTCCAATCACTAATCTGTTCCTCTTTATCTTTTATTTTTTAAAGATTTTATTTATTGATTTGAGAGGGAGCTAAAGTAAGAGAGATCACAGGGGGAGAGGGAGAAGCAGACTCAGTGCTCAGTGGAGAGCCCCATGTGGGGCTCAATCTCAGGACCCTGAGATCAAGACCGAGCTGAAGACAGATGCTTAACTGACTGAGCCACCCAGGCACCCCCTGTTCCTCCTTATCTTAATCTGCTGTTGATTGCCTCTGGTGTATTTTTCATTTCGGTTATATTCTTCAGGTGCGATTGGTTCTTTTTATATTTTCTCTCTCTGTTGAAATTCTCACCGAGTTCATCTACTTTTCTTTCACATCCAGTGAATTTCTTTATGGCTGTTACTGTGAACTTTTTATCAGGTAGATTGCTTGTCTCCACTTTGTTTAGTTCTTTTTCTGAGGTTTTATTTTGTTCTGTCAGAGCATATTCCTCTTTCTCCTCATTTTGTTTGACTTTTTGTGATTCTTTCTGTGAATTATGCAGACTAGCTACTTCTAGAGTTGAAGGAATGGTCTTGTGTAGGGACAGCCCCTGTATAAACTGTGTGTATCTGGTTGCTTTGGCTGGTTGGCTGGAGTTGTAGTGGGTGCAGCCTGGGGATCCTGGGGTATTCCACTCAGTGGGTGTCCTAACAGGGCATCTGGAGCTGAAGCACGCATGGGCCACAGGGTTCTGGGGTGCTCCACACAGTGGACACTGGCAAGATCGCAAGATCCAAAGTGGGTGCAGGTTGAGTGGTTTCAGGGTACTGTGTACATGGGACACGCTGGCAAAATGGCTGTAGCTGAAGTGGCTATAGGCTGGGAGGCTTGTGATGTTCCCGAATAGGGCCCTGGTGGGTAACTGGAGCTGAGGTGGGTGTGGGCTGGGAGGTTTCATGGTGCTTCATGCAGTGATTGACCTGGCAAGTGGTCTGGAGCTGAATTAGGTGTGGGCCTGGGATGTTCTAGGGTTCTTTGTACCTTGGTCAGTTGGCTGGAGCTGTAGTGGTCACTGTCTAGTAGGAGTATCCCAGGGTGTGTCCCGCTGGGGTTGTCTTGGTGGGATGGCTGGAGCTCAGGATGGTTTGAGGCAGTGGGGCCACCTTGGGGGTAAGCTGGGGCTGGTGTGGGCTAAGGGCCACTACTTGTTGAGGCAGCAGGTGGCTCAGGTGCCTGGACCTTGTTCCCATCTTTACTGTTAAGGTGGAGGGGGAATATAAACAGTGGTGCCACCAGTCCCTTTGATTTTAGAGAGTTCCTGCAGCTCCCCTGCTCTTTGAGTTTTAGGACTTGTTCCTTGATATTTCAATTGCTCTTTTACTATTTTTAAAGGATTTTATTTACTTATTTGAAAGAGAAAGAGAGAGGGAGAGAGCACATGCAGGGGAGAGGAGCAGAGGGAGAGGGAAAAGCCGACTCCCTTGATGCACGGCTTGATTCCAGGACCATGAGACCACGACCTGAGCTGAAGGCAGACACTTAACAGACTGAGCCTCCCAGGTGCTCATCAGTTGCTCTTTTAAACCACAGCTTTTTTCCCCTGTACTCCAAGGTGTCTGGAGCTGGTGTATTCTAGGGGCTTGGGGATTGTTGTGGCAGTGAGTCCACTGGGGCACCTGGACCCTGCTCCTGTCTGCACTTAAAATGTGGAGGGGGGATGTAAAAGGTGGTGCTGGCTAGCCCCCGCTGAAGAGAGTTCCAATAGCCTCCCACCATTTAGAGGAGGGTTAGTTCCTTTTCATTACTGTTGTCCTTCTAAATTGCATCTTTTTTCTCTGTTCCAGGGCAACTGAATCTGCTCCTGTTTCTGCAGTACTGACTCTCCCTACCATAGTTTGCAGCATCGGGGGTGGGATTTTATTGTTAACATGTCTGTGCCTCCTTCTCTCCTGCCATTCTCAGTATGGTCCCTTTATCCTTTGTTTTGCTGTTCAGTCAGCCCTCAGTTCTTCAGGAGGAGTTGCTCTGTATTACTACATTTTCTTTCTTTTACCCATTGGTGGACACTTGGGTGACTTCCATGTCTTGGCTCTTGTAAGTAACGCTGCAATGAAGATGGGGAGTGCAGATATCCAAAAGTAGGTTTTTTCAGTCTCCATAACTATGTGATCCAATTCCTATAATAAATCTCTCTTCTGTCTCTTCCTTTCTCCTTCCCTCCCTTTCTGACTCTCCCCATGTCATTATCTATATCCGTTTTATTCTGTTTCTGGGAGAACCTTGACCAATGCAGAATTTGGAACCAAGAGTGGTTCCAGAGGAATAGAAATTTAAGGATGTTTTCGGATTTGGTTCTGTTGTTTCTGGAATTTGCTCTCTAATCTGATTAGATTTTAAGACACTAAAGGGGGCGCCTGGATGGCTCAGTGGGTTAAGCCTCTGCCTTTGGCTCAGGTCATGGTCTCAGGGTCCTGGGATCGAGCCCCCCATCAGGCTCTCTGCTCAGCAGGGATCCTGCTTCCCCCTTTCTCTCTGCCTGCCTCTCTGCCTACTTGTGATCTCTGTCAAATAAATAAATAAAATCTTTAAAAAAAGACACTAATGACTCTATTTCCATTAGGACAGAACACTGATAGTCCATGGTGGGAACTATTCGTAGAGATATGCAGAATCTCTGCACCAGATACTCCTAACCAACCACTCTTGAGAAGCAAGGAGCTAAGTGACTCAGAATATGATACTTTTAAACATTTTTTTGAAAACTAAGGAATATAATGACATTGCTCCTAATGTTGCAGGACAGAGTGGTGAAAGAAAGGAATGAGGTCAGGGATTTGAATTCCCAGCTCAAATGCCCTGTAAATGACTTAGGAGCCTTATGTGTGCCTTGAAAGAGTCTTATCTCATAGCTGCAGCGTTGAAATTGCTGACACTCAAATATAGAACCTCACCTTGTAATTGGCTGAGTTACAACATAAGTTTAACTCTCAACCTTGCAGGATATCTTCTGTTAAAGTAGGGGCATTGATTGGGAAAGAATGGGATCCTGTAAATTGCAATAAGGATGTGTAGGAAGATCTTGATGAGGCTAGGAACATCGAGCTTCTAAGTACTGAAGGAACTTCTTTGCTGGTGGAAGAGGTCTTCCCACTCCCAGTGGAACCAACCTGTCCAGCCCCAGGAAAAGTATTTCCCTCAACTACAGCAGAAGTGTCCTCCCTACCCTCAGTAGCAGCCACCTCCCTAGTCATAGTGGTGTGGGCCTCTCCACCTGTCTATGGGGATTAACACTGCATTGCTTGAGGAAATGGCAATGGCTTCCCCAGAGGCAGTTTCCATGTAAGACAATACTGAGACTTAGGATCCACTCTCATCACCCCCTCACTGCTTCTATAAATAGACTCAAGTCCCAGCAAGCCTCTAAAGATGTGGTATAAAATGTGATCCATGGGGTGGTGCACTGTACTTCAGATGAATTACTTGAGTTTTTTCAAGTAATTTATACATGCCCAAATCCAAGGAAATTGTGGGAATGTGTACTCAGAGTATGGAATAATGGTGGGAAGAATATAAAGTTGGATCAGTCCACATTTATTGATACAGGCTCATGTTGGTTCGAACCTTGGGAGTTTCCTGGGTGAAATTTGGAACTGGGGGGGCCTGGAGAGACTGAAGCAGCAGACTGCTCTAGTTTTGGCAGGAGGTTGTTTTAATAAGCAAGGAAACTTACTTATGAGGCTTGTCTTGGATGGCTGCAAGAGGAGTAGGTCTCTGTACCCATCCACTAGAATCTTAAAAGTTTATATAGAGTTCTTAATGGAATTCAGTCACATACACAGTCCAGATGGTCTTATCTCAAGGCTGCATCCTTGAAGTGGCATCTAGTGTGGGAATGGTGGGCAGAACATATATCCAAAGTACAGGGTAAGGAGCCTCTGATTGTCCAGGTACAGCTCGTGATAACATCTTTTTTTTTTTCTACCAAGAGCAACATAATCCATTGATTTCTTAAGTCCCCTAGGCTAGGGATTGGATCACTCAGACATTCCCTTGTGTCCTCAAGTCATTTAATAAAGATGATACATGAGCAGAGTCATCAGATATGAACATATAACATTCTGTTTTGATAATGGCATAGAGGCCTCCTTGTGAGTCAATAATAATGTCCCAAGACCATCCTATTTTGGAGGACAGTTTTTCTTATTACAAATATTTCAGTGTTCAACGAAGATAGGTTTGCTGTCTATCATTTAAGTCTTATTGGGTGAATTTAATGAGGGCTTCTATGTGTGCTATAAGGTCCTCCAGGCCAATGGAGGATATATAGACAGTGGCCAAATGATTGTATTGGTAGAAAACAGAATGTGCTCATCCACTGACTGGATCCTACAGAAGCAGCAGAAATCTAAGGTTGAAAAGACAGATATTTAGTAGGAACTTGTATGGGAAGGTCTTCCCCTTCTATAAGAATTACACTTGTGGCATGAACCTCAGATGTTAATGTGAGTGCAGCTTTAGGAATTTGACCTGGTTGTACATACCATACATATTGGCGGGGGGAGGCAGGACTGGCAGGTGTGAAGAGATGGACTGGGGGTGGGATCTGCCACAGCAGAATTCCCACCTTTACCACTCTTTTAATGGTGCATGTTCTGTTACAGGTATATGGTGTTTCAGTAGGTCCGGCTTGTACCAGGGCAATGAGATTCCAGTGGAGATTGAATAGTTCACTGTGAACCAGGGGTGCAAAGTAATTTACCCATCTTGGTGGGATGTCCTATTGCAAACTCTAGTAGTTAACACCTTTCCCAGGCATGGTGGGGCATGGTATTCTCAGCAGCATAGCACACTGATCCATGGTAAGAATCTGGACAATGGGTATCTCCTGTGATCCATACCATTATACACTTTCATGGTGTTGGGTATCTAGAGGTGGGTTGATGGGCTATATTCTCAATCCATCCCTTGGTAGGAAGGGAAGTTCTTACCCTGATAATGTGTTCCTTAATGCTGTCTAGTCATATCTGATTCTGTGTACATTTTGGAATATGGCATTCTAGTCAAAGCCCTGGTAACATAACCAGTGTTTCCATTTGTGTCCCATTATAAGGAGAACAGGTTCTCATGGAACTTAGGCAAATAACTGTTAGCATCATGGATGTAAGAATAATCACTAAGAGTTTCTGAATTCTAAAGAGATCAGGTAGGGAGAAAAAGACAAGTGTTTTATCATTATTGATAAAGGTATATCTTGGCAAATTGCAAATAGTGTAAGAGAAAAGAGGAAAAGTTTATCTTAAATGTGTAAAACACACACAAAGAATGTTTTAAACAAAAAGTCATAAAAATCATAATCATTCTCTAGTCCCATATAATTTTTGATCTTTTGTTAGCAGTTTAGTGAGTTCATCTAATTTTTTTTCCATTAGAGTTCTGTAAATTCTTAGTTCAGTGGAATGATCTTAGTTATCAAAAACCTTTACTTGTCAGATCCTTTTCCATGAATTTCCTTAAAGATAAAGTAGGTTTGCAGGAACACTTTTGCAAAGCATCAGAGTAAAACAACTGTCTGCAAATGACATAAGACTTACAAGTGGCTGTGCATAAAGATCTGATGAGAGTTCATTATAATGCATTTGACAAGGGAATTTGATTATTTCTGTGACATCCTTTTTTTTTAAATATCTCATTTCTTTAAGTAATCTCTATACTCAACGTGGGGCTTGAACTCATGACCCGGAGATCAAGAGTTACATGCTCTTCTGGCTGAGCCAGACAGGCACCCCACTGTAACATCACTTCTAAAATAACTAGAATTGTTATAGGAGGAGGTAATTGAGAGGACGTGACTGCCAGTTAACCCACAAACTGGACCTGGACAATTAGCGGCTCCTTACCTCCTCCCCTATCATTGGAATGTACATTCGGTTCACCATTCTCACAGTAGGAGCTGTTTTCAAGGATGCAGCCTTGAGAGAGCAGTGTGTTGCTGAGTCCATCTGGAGGGAATATGTGACTGATGCAGTTAACTAAATAAACTTGTAAGGCTCTGATGGTTGGTTGCAGAGATTTACTCATCTTGTGACTGCCCAGGACAAGTCTTACATGTAAGTTCCCTCGCTTATTAAAACTGCTACATACTAGTCTGGAATGGTCTTTTTCTTTGTTCTCTCCTAGTCCTCTGTGTATGGGGCCCATTTGTGAATAAACAGTTGGTCAGCCAGCCAGGAGACTGCAGAAATGGGTCTTGGGAAAGAGGCATCTGTGGGGGTGGGGAGTTCTGAATTGGCCATCAACCTGTGTGTTTGTGTGTGGGAGTAGTTGTATGTTAGATGCTTGATCACTGCTTAAGTACAGAGACTTCTAAAAATGCTCATTATTTTGATGTGCTTGTTTGAGAAACTTTTCACAGTGCATTGCAGCAAAGAAAGGAAACAGATTACTTCTATGTTGAGCCGGTCTCTATTGTAAGCATTTCAGCCCAATTAGAAGCTGAAGCTCCAGTTAGAAAGTTGGCAGAAGGGCCAAGGTAGAGAAGGATGTTAACCAGAGTTATTCACTACTCAACTAACTTTGGGGCTAGCAGACAAGGTAGGAGAGCAGAACAAGAAGTTGGAGACCTTTGCATAGCCAGGAGGACACAAACTGCCATGGCTTAAAGTTTGAGTGCTTGTGACAAAGCCTGATTGAGACATTAAGAGGTGGAATCACTGGGAAATTGAGGAGAACAAAGTGGTGAATGTTGTGGTTGAGAATGAAACAGATGAATTTCTAAAATACCAACTGCTATTGAAGCTTCCTTCCCCAAAATGTAGTATATAGTTTCCATAAGATTATTCATCAAGGGCAAATACAAATCTTAAAAGTCTTCAATTAGTTACAATTTTGTGCATCCGATTTCTTGGGTTTAGTTCATGTGTCAACCAGTGGTCACATCCTCTCAATGAACTCCAACAGCTCACTAAGCAGAGATTCTGCACGTAATGTAATTCTGTAGTGTGATGTAGCTTGGGAAATTAGGGCTTTAATTGGTTGGTTGGCTGAAATATGGACCAAAAGATGGCCCACCTTATGTGAATTGGAAATGTCCCATCTCCCTTAGTTTAATGTAGAGGAAGGAGTTGAAAGGCTTAGAGAGATTAGACTATTAGAGTGGATTTGTCATTTAAGATGTACTCATCCATCCTGGGAGGGTCCAGAAGACCTACCTTTTACTAATACTATGAGAAATAATTTTGTGAGTGGAGCCCTAGCATCCTCAAAGAGCTCTGTGATTGCTCTTCTCTGTGGGCCAGACCTTATAGTGGGAACCACAGCCACTCAGTTGGAAAAACTAAATGTAATGGGAATAATTGAATCCTGGGGGCCAAGTGGTGGTACTCAAACACCAAAGGGAAGGTGGGTGTGGTTATTGTAATGGGCAGTATAATCGAAACAGCAGATTTTTCTGATTCATGCAGACTTATGGCACTGGCTAGCTATTGTGTTCTAAAAAGTGAAATAAATAGAAAACCTACTAGATTCTTATTTGATCTGTATAAACAGAAAAGTTTTAGGGCACATGAACTAAAGTCTAACTCAAATCCTAAAGCCAAGAATCACAGTTTCTCAATAAATTCCCACACTTGAGATAGGTTGTAGCCCCAGAACTCTTTGTTTTTTTTTTTAAAGATTTTATTTTATTTGAAAGAAGAGAATGAGGGAGAGTAAGCATGAGAGGGGGAAGGTCAGAGGGAGAAGAAGACTTTCTGCTGAGCAGGGAGCCTGATGTGGAACTCAATCCCAGGACTCCAGGATCATGACCTGAGCTGAAGGCAGTCACTCTACCAAATGAGCCACCCATGTGCCCAGGCCCACAACTCTTGAAGGAAGGAGAGGCCAGTTCTCTTGAGGAAGGACCCCCATACACTATTGAGAATTTATACTGTTATTCTGTTGTACAAAAGAACCTACAACTTTTTACTGAGGTAACTGCACATTGAAGACAAGGAAATAATCATACCTTCCAGGGACTGCTGGACACAGATTTGAACTGACACTAATTCTAGGAGGCCTGAAAGATTTCTGTGGTCCTGCAGTCAGAATATGGGCTTATGGATATCAGGTGATCAATGGAGTTGTAGCTCAGGTCTATCTCACAGGGAGTCCAGTGGGTCCTTAAACCCATTCTGTGATTATTTCCTTAGTTCCAGAATATATAACTGGAATAGAAACACATAACAGCTGGCAGAATCCCAGCTGTTTCCTGATCTATGGAGTGAGGGCTACTATGGTGGGAAAGACCAAGTAGAAGCCATTAGAACTGCTTCTACTTAGGAAATAATAAATCAAAAATACTTCAGTAATAAATTAAAAAAAACTCCACATTCCTGGAGGGATTGCAGAGATTAGTGCCACCATGGAAGATTGAAAGATGCAGGAGTGGTGATTTCTACCACATCCCCCTTCAGTTCTTCTATATCTTTGATCTATGCAGAAGACAGGTGGAGAATGACAATGGATTATTTTAAGCCTAACTAGGTAGTGGCTCCATTTGCAGGTGCTGTACCAGATGTGGTATCATTGCTTGAGCAAATTAAGATTATGTGGTACATGGTATGCAGCTATTGATTTGGCAGATGCACTTTTTTCCCCCATACCTGTCCATAAGATTCACCAGAAGCAGTCTGCTTTCAGCTGGCAAGACCAGCAATGTACCTTCACTGTCTTACTTCAGGGGTAAATCAGCTGCCAAGCTCTATGTTGTGATGTAGTTTGCAGGGAATGTGATTGCCTTTCCCTTTCACAAGATGTCACACTGTTTCATTGTACTGATGACATTATGGTAATTGGACCTAGTGAGTGAGAATTAGCAACTGATCTAGACTTATTGGTGATACAGTTGTGCTCAGAGGGTGGGAATTAGATTGAACTAAAATTCAGGGGTCTTCTGTCTGAAATTTCTAGGGCTCCAGTGGTGTGGGGCACCAATGCTGAGACATCCAAGATGAAGGATAAATTGTATTTGGTCCCTTTTACAACCAAGAAAGAGGCACAGTGCCTAGTGGGCCTCTTTGAATTTTGGAAGGAACATATTCATTTGGGTGTGTTACTCTAGCCCATTTACTGAGTGACCTGGAAAGTTGCTAGTTTTGACTGAAATCTAGAACAAGAGAAGACTTTGCAGCAGTCCAGGCTACTTAGCAAGGTGTACCGCACTTGGGCCATATGATCCAGAAGATCCAATAGGTGCTTGAAGTGTTAGTGACAGAGATGGTGTTTGAAGAGTTTGGTAGACTTCTCCAGGTGAATCGCAGTGTAGTCCTTTAAGATTTTGGAGCAAGACCCTGTCATCATCTGGAAATAACTCCCCTTTTGAGAAACTGCTCTGACCTGCTACTGGGCCTGAGACTGAACACTTGACCATGGGCCACCAAGTTACCACATGACCTTAGCTGCCTTTCATGAACTTGAGCGTTGTCTGACCCAGCAAGCCTTAAAGCTGGGTATGCAAAACAATGCTCCATCATCAAATGGAAGTGGTATATATGTGATCAGGCCCAGATGGGCCCTAAAGACACAAGTTACATGAAGAAGTGGCCCAAATGCCCATGGTCCCCACTCCTGCTATACTGCCTTCTTCCTCCCAGCCTGTATCTGTTGCTTCATGCGGTAGTTCCCTACAATCGATTGGCAGGAAGAAAAGACTTGGACCTGGTTTATAGATAGTTCTGCATGGTATGCAGGTACTGCTCAAAAGTGGACAGCTGCAGCACTATGGCCCCTCTCTGGGACATCCCTGAATGACATTGGTGAAGGGAAATCCTTCTAGTGGGCAGAACTTCAGGTAGTACCTCTGATTGTTCACTTATGTTGGAAAGACAAATGACCAGATATGTGATTATATACCAGTTCCTGGGCTGTGGCCAAGGGCTAGGGACTTGGAAAGAACACGATTAAAGAATTGGTGATAAAGAAATTTAGGAACGAGGTCTGTGGATAGACCTGTCTGAATTGGCAAAAGATGTGAAGATATTTATAGCCTGTGTGAGTGCTCACCAATGGTTTGATTACCTCACCAGAGGAATATTTTAATGATCAAGTGGGTAGGATGGCCCATTCTGTGGATGCCATTCAACTCTTTTTCCAGCCGCTTCTGTCATTTCCAGTGGACTCATGAGCAAAGTGGCTGTGGTGGCAGGATGGTAGTTATACGTAGGCTCAGTGACATGGACTTCCACTAACTAAGCCCAGCATGGCTATAGCTAACACTGAGTGTGCAGTCTATCAACAGTAGAGACCAGATCTGAGCCCCTGATATGGTATCATTCCCTGGTATAATCAGCCAGTTACCTGGTGGCAGGTTGATTACCTTGGACTGCTCCCATCATGGAAGGGGCAACATTTGTCCTTACTGGAATAGACATACTAGATACAAATTGCCTACCCTGCATGCAGTGCTTCCTCCAAAACTACCATCTGTGGACTTAAGGAATGCCTTATCCACCATTGTGGTATTTCACAGAGCATTGCCTGCAGATCAAGGAACTCACTTCGCAGCAAAAGAAGTATGACAGTGGGCTCATACTTTATGGAATTCACTGGTCTTACTATATTTCCTATCTTTTTTTAAGATCTTTTTAAAAAAAAGATTTTATTTATTTATTTTTGGGGGGAGGGGCAGAGGGAAGAGGGAGAAGCAGGCTTCCCACCGAGCAAGGAGCTTGACGCGGGGCTCTATCCCAGGGCCCCGGGATCAAGACCTGAGCTGAAGGCAGGTGCTTAATGGACTCAGCCACCCAGGCACCTATTCCCTATCATCTTGAAGCAGCTTGCTTAATATAACAATGAAATGACCTTTTTAAGATTTAGTTATAGTACCAGCTAGGTGGCAATACCTTGCAGGCCCAGGGCAGGGTTCTCCAGAAAACTGTAGATGCTCTGAATAAGTGTCCAGTATATGGTGCTGTTTTCCAATAGCCAGGATTCACAGGTCCAGGAATCAAGGGGTAGAAATGAAAGTGCATCACCCACTATTATCATAGTGACTGACTACCAAAATTTTTGCTTCCTGTTCTCATGATATTGTGTTCTGCTGGCCTAGAGGTTTTGGTGTCAGAGGGAGGAAAGCTTTTATTGGGAGACACAACAATGATTCCAACAAGCTGAAGGTTAAGACTGCCACCTGGCTACTTTGGGTTCCTCATGCCTCTGAATCAATAGACAAAGAAAGGAGTTATGGCATTGCCTGGGGTGATTGTTTTTGATTATCAAGGGGAAATTGGATTACTACTACACAAGGGAACTTAGGGTAAGTATGTCTGGAATTCAGTCTCTTAGGATGTCTCTTAGTATAACCATGCCTTGTGATTAAAGTCAGTGGAAGGCAGAGGATCATAGGGGAAGAGAGAAAAAAATGAAACAAGATGAAACCAGAGAGGAAGACAAACCAGAAGAGACTCTTAATCTCAGGAAACAGGGTTGCTGGAAGGGAGTGGGGTGGCAGGGATGGGGGTGCTGGGAGATGGACATTGGGGAGGGTATGTGCTATGGGGAGCATTGTGAATTGTGTAAGACTGATGAATCACAGACCTGTACCCCTGAAACAAATAATACAATTTATGTTAATTTAAAAAACCCCACAAGTTAAAGAAGATTACCTAAAGCCCAATATTTAGATACAGTTTGAAATTATGTGAGAAACAACCAGTAAGTCTGGTAAATTTTAATATGTTGTTCATAGATATAGTCATTCTATAGTACAAGTATTAAAACATGTATGAAGCTTATAAAAGAATTCAGGATAGAATAGTGGTTACTTCTGGGAAGGAAGGAGAGAGGAAAGGAATGATATCAGAATACACAGGGCTTCGTTTTTATATGCAATTTTTTTTGGTTAAAGAATGGATTTGAGACAAACAAGGAAAGTTAAAATTTAATAAGGCTATTTGGTGGATGTGTGGGATTTTTTGTTGTATTCTGAATTTTTTTTTTTTATTTGACAGAGATCACAAGTAGGCAGAGGCAGGCAGAGAGAGAAGGAGGAAGCAGGCACCCCGCTGAGCAGAGATTCCCAATGCAGGGCTCTATCCCAGGACCCTGGGATCATGACCTGAGCCAAAGGCAGAGGCTTTAACCCACTGAGCCACCCAGGTGCCCCCATATTCTGAATTTTCTAATTGTATTATATTCTGTATGCATATTGTTGTAAACATTTGTAATAAATATTGTTTCATAAAAACAGGTAAAAAAAAAAAGTGAAGCCGATGGAAAACTACAACAAACCAATCCAGGCAGGACTACTAATGGCCCACACCCTTCAGGAATGAAAGAGTTACCCTGCCTGCTAAAGAACAATGACCAGCTGAGGTAAGTGTTCATTGAAGGCAAAGGGAATACTGAATGGGTATTAGAAGAAGGTCATTATAAATACCACCTACAACAGAAATGACTCTAATTACAGAATTACAGAAATGACTCTAATAGTGATGAATATTTCCTCGTTTTGTCATAAACATGTTTGTGTGCATATATACAGGTAAAGAAGCAAATATCTTTGTTTCTTATTCCATTATCATGAATTGACTTTATATTAGTTTTTAAGTATTGCTAATTTTACATCATAGTATTTAATTTACAGGATATCAGAAGGGTAAACACCACTCAAGGACTCTACCTCATCTTCTGGAGAAGGGATTAATACATGTTCAGTTATATGCAGGAGAGCTGTGTCCTGTTTGGTAGAATTCTGACCTTGTTTATTGTCTTTATTTGGAGATTAAGTATAGTTTAAGGAGATATGTGTTGGTGCCAAATTGACAGGTGGTGAATTTAATGTTAGTTTTATGTATCATCATAACAGGGCTACAGGATACTCTGTTGGTAAAACATTATTTCTGGGTGTGTCTATGTGGATGTTTCCAGAGTAATTAACATATGAATTGGTAGACTGAGTAAAGACCACCCTCACTAATGTGGGTGGGCATCATCCAATCCATTGAAGGCCTAAATAGAACAGTCAGAGGAAGGGCAAATTTACTCTTTGCTTCAGTTTTGCTTGAGTTGGAACATCCTTCTTCACTTGCCCTTCTAGATTGCCACTCCTGGCTCTTGCGCCTTTAGACTCAGACTGGAATTTACACAAGTGGCCCCTCATTTCTCAGCCCCTTGGATTTAGACTGAATTACAGCTTTCCTAGTTCTCCAGCTTGTAAATGGCAGATCTTGGGATTTCTTGGCCTCAATAATCACATGAGCTAATTTGTATAATAAGTCCCCTCATCTATATAGCTGTATCTATATCTATAGCTCTCTATCAATCCATCCATCCTATTGGTTCTGTTTCTATGGAGAACCCTGACTAATACAATATGGAATCTAAAACAGTCAAATTCATAGCAGAGAATAGAATGGTTGTTGCCAAGGGCCTGGGTGAGGGGGAATGGAGAGATGGGAAAAGAGTACAGAGTTTCAGTTATGTATGACAAATAAGTCCTAGAGATCTAATGTCTAGCATAATGACTAGTTAGAAATACTATATTATAAACTTGAGATTTGCTAAGAGGTGTTCTCCCCACACACAAAAAAGGTAATTACATTAGGTGATGGATATGGTAATTACCTTGATGGTAGTGATCATTTTACAATGTATACATTTATCAAAACATAAAATTGTAGGGATACCTGGGTGGCTTAGTCGTTGGATGGCTGCCTTCGGCTCAGGTCACCATCCCAGAGTCCTGGGATTGGGCTGCCTGCTCAGCAGGAGGCCTGCTTCTCTCACTCTCCCTCCCGCTCCCCCTACTTGTGTTCCCTCTCTAGCTGTCTCTCTCTGTCAAATAAATAAAATCTTAAAAAAACAAAAACAACGACATCAAATTGTATACCTTAAATATATACAATTTCTATTTGTCAGCTATACCTTATTAAACCTGAAACAAACAAGGATAAAAACATCCAGGTCAGAAGGAAAGAAGTAAAACATTATTTACTTTCAGAAGACATAATTTTCTATATAAGAAGTCCTAAGGAATCTACACAGAAAAAACTATTAGAACTAATAAATGAGTTCAGAAACATTGCAGGATACAAGATCAATATGAAATCAGTTGTATTTCTATATACTAGTAATTAACAATCCAAAAATGAATTAAAGAAAGTAATTTTATTTACAATAGCATCAAAAAGAAGTATTAGGAACAACCAAAGAAATGCATGACTTTTACACTGAAAATTACAAAACGTTATTGGGTGAAATTAAGTAAATGGAAATATATTCTCTGTTTATAGATTGGAGGGCTTAATATTGTTAAGATGGTAATACTACCCAAAATGATCTTCTGAAAAAAAAATGATCTGATTCAATGTAATCGCTATCAAAATTTCAGATGCCTGTTTTTCCCTAACATTGGCAATCTGATTTAAAATTCATATGGAAATTCAAGGAACCTGTTAAGAGCTAAAAGAATCTTGAAAAAGAGCAACAAAGTTGGAGGACTCATTTCCCTGTTTCATAATTTACTACAGAGGTACAGTAATCAGAGCAGTGTGATTTGTCATGAAGATAGTTATATAGATCAGTGGAATATAGTTGAGAGTCCAGAAATAAACCGGTATGTCTTGATTTTCAGTAAAGATGCTGAGACAAGTAAATGGAAAAAGAACAATCTTGTTAACAAATCTTGCTGGGAAAACTATACCCGTCTCACACTACGTCTCACACTACATATGCGAATTAACTCAGTGTATCAAAGAACCTGTATGTAAGAACTGAAACTGCAAAATTATTATAAGAAGGCATAGGTGTTTTTGTATTTTTTGTGTAAATACCCAGTAGTTGCAATTACTAGATTGTAGGATAGTTTTATTTTTGAGGACCCTCTACTTTCTTCCACAGTTGATGCACCAGTTTGTCTTTCTACCAACAGTGCAGGAGGATTCCTTTTTCTCCACATCCTCGCTGATACTTCTTTCTTGTGTTTTTGATTTTAGCCATTCTCACAGGTGTGAGCTGATATTTCACTGTAGTTTTAATTTATATTTCTTTGATGGTGAAATAAGTGGTAGAGATTAAGGAGTGCACTTGTGATGAGCAGTGGGTGTTGTATGGAATTGCTGAATCACTATATTGTACACCTGAAACTAATATAATGCTGTGTGTTAATTATGCTGGAATTAAAATAAAACCAATTTAAAAAAGTCATGAGTGTGCATCTTCTTATACTTAGATTAGGTCATGGCTCTTTAGGTATGATATCTAAAGGAAAAACAACAAAAGGAAATATAAACTATGCCTTATCAAAATTAAAAGAAATTCTTTGCTTCAAATGACACTTAATAAAATAAGATTTTATTCATTAAAAATTCATTTTTAATAAAATGAAAAGCAAATCCACAAAAAGAAAATATTTGCATCATATATCTGATTAGGATCTAGTATCTAGAATGTGTGAACTCTTTAGCATTCATTTAAGAGTTCTTTCAACTCAAAAAGACATACAATTCAGGGGACCTGGGTGGCTTAGTCAGTTAAGTGTCCGACCCTGGATTTTGGCTCAGGTCTTGATCTCAGGGTCATGAGTTCAGGCTCTGCATAGGGCTCCATGCCGGGTGTGGAGCCTACAAAAAAAAAGGGGGGCCTACAATCCAACTTAAAAATGGACAAAGGGTTTGAGTAGACATTTCTCCAAAGAAGATATATGAATGACCAATAAGCAAAAAGATGGTCACCATCATCAATTGTTAGAGAAATACAAGTCAAAACAACAATGAGATTCCATTTCACACACAGCAGTATGTCTATATTAAAAAAAGATAGGGGCTCATGGTGACTTAGTTGGTTAAGCATCTGACTCTTGATCTCAGTGCTCAGGTCTTGATCTCAGGGTTGTGAGTTCAAGCCCTGTGTTGGGCTCCATGGGCGGGGGCAGTGTGGAGCCTACTTAAAAAAAAAAGACAAACAATAACAAATGATGAGGACACAGTTAAATTGGAATCCTCCCACATTGCTAGTAGGAATGGAAAATGGTGCAGCTGCTATGTGAAACAAAAGATTAAAAGGTTAAGCACTGAGTTAACATAGAGGAATTCCACTCCTAGGTTATATACCCAAGAGAACTGAAACCATGTTCACACCAAAAATCATGCATAAATATTCATAGCAGCATTCCTGATAATACCCAAAAATGTCAATTAATGGATAAATGTGACATTTCCATACCATGGAATATTGTTCAGACATTCAAAGCAGTGAAGTACTGATGTATGATATAACATGAATGAACATTAACATTATGCTACATGAAAGAAGCCAGTCACAAAGGACCATATATCTTATAATTTCATTTCTATGAAGTGCCTATAATAGACAAAAACATAGAAAGTAGATTATTGGCTGCATAGGAATATAGTGGGGAGCATGGTGGGCAGGAGAATACCAGTTGGTATAGACTTTCTTTTAAAGGAGATGAATGTATTTTAAAATTAATTGTGATAATAGTTACATAACTCTGAAAACATACTAATTCACAAATGCACACTTTATGAGTTTGGATTTTATAGTATCTAAATTATATCAATAAAATGTTCCTGTAACAGGAACCCCAGGACCATATCACTTCATTGGTGAATTCTACTAATCATTTAAAGAAGAATTAATATCAATTTTATATAAACTCTTTGAAAAATAAAGGAACACTTTCAGCTTTATTCTACGAGACCAGTATTACCTTGATGCCAAAAGTTCCCAAACACTTAACAAAAAATATGAAACTACAGAACAATATTCCTTATGAATATATATGTAAAAATACACATCAAAACAGTTCCCTTGTATTCCTAGTTTACTACGACTCTAAAAAATAGCTTTACTGAAATTCACATATAGGTGTTAAGTTTTCTCAAGAATTGATACTGTTTTTCCTTTAGCCTGTTAATATAATGGATCACATTGATATTTAAATATTGAACAAACCTTACATAGTTGGAAGAAACTGGTCCTGGTATATAATTATTTTTATACATTTTTGGATTCAGTTTGTTATTTTGTTGGGTAAAGTTTTTGTGTATGTAGTATAACCACACAATGGAATAATATGAATATGAATAATATGAATAATATTCAGCCACAAAAAGTAGTGCTGTATTGATACATGCTACATGGCTGAAGCTTAAAAACATTGTGTTAAGCAAAACAAGCGAGTCTTAAAAGATCATGCTTTCATATGATTCAATTCATATAAAATATCCAGGATAGGGAAATCTATAGTCACAGAAGATTAGTGGTGGCTTAAGGTTTGGAAAGATGAGGGTAGCTAAATTGTACAGCGTTCCTTTTAGAGGTGATGAAAATGTTCTAAAATTGACTGTGGTGCTACTTGCCCATATCTGTAAATACAGTAAAAAAAAACCCTACTGAGTTGTACACTTTAAATGGGTAAATTGTGTGGTATGTGAATTATCATTCATAAATCTGTTTTAAAAAAGAATGAACAACAACAACAACAACAAAAAAGAATGAACAGACTACTGAATAGTGTCATCAGCAAGAGAGCAGAATAGGAAGCCCCAGAACCTCCTTCCCCCACACAAACACCAACTTAACTACAAGACATGGACCAGTTGCCTTTGTAAGAAATCAAGACACCAGTTAAGAGGTTCCAGCACTCCAGGTGCCCAAGAAGCCCACTGCTTCAAAGCCGGGTAGAAAAATTCGTAGTACTCGCTCACTAGAGCCCCTCCCCCCAGCACAGTACGCATGATTGAGAGAAAACTCCCAACCCCCTACTTTTCCCTTTGGAGGGAAAGAGGAGAGTAGAAAACATATGCAGTATTCTGACTTTTGGGGGTATTCCCCGAGAGACTGCTTTTACCTTGCCTTAACTCTAAAATGGTGTCAGTTTGGAAGCATTTGAGAACAAGGAAAATTAACATGGTCCAAAGTCTGCAGACACTAGATGGTGCTCCAGTACTGTGGCTTAGTATAATATTAAAGAGCTCGCAGTATCGCAGACAGACACCAGAGGGAGCTTGCGAAGAGACATTGTCAAATCTCTTAAATTAGGAATTTACATACAAGCCCGGAGAGAATGTATTCCCAGAAAAAGCTTTAGGGGTTTACTGAGTGATTGGAGAAAGTCTTCACTATACAAAACCAGACCGCAAAAACTGGGAGAGGTGGCTGATTTTTCAAATACCAAAGACCCAGTAGAACATGACAAGGTATACAAAGAAACAGGGAAACATGGCTCAAAGGAACAAACTAAATATCCTGAAGCCATTCCTAGAATAATAAAGATATATGAATTACCAGGCAACAGATTCAAAATACTGCCATAATATGAATTCTCAGTGAATTAAAAGAGAGTGCAGACAAAATCAGGGGGGAAATATATGAGTAAATTAGAATATCAAGAAAAAGTTAGAAATTATGAAGAAGAAACATAAAATTCAGGAACTGAAGAATGCAATTACTGAACTGAAAAAGTCACTAGAGAGGTTCAACAGTAGACTTGACCAGTCAGAAGAATCAATGAATTCAAAGACTTCAAAATTACCAAGATAGAGGAGGAAAAAAAGAATGAAAAAACTGAATGGAGTTTAAGAAACACTATCAAGGAGAACAACATATGCGTTTGGAAGTTTCAGAAGGAGAAGAAAGAGAAAAAGGGACAGAGAATATATTTGAAGAACTAATGGCTGAAAATTCTCCAAATCTGAGGAGAAATGAACACATGAATTCAAGAACCTCATAAAACTCCAACTAGGATAAGTATAAGGAGATATACACCAAGACACATTTAAGCAAACTGTCAAAATTCACAGACAAAAAGAATAATTGAAAGCAGCAACAGCAACTTGTAATATACAAGTGAACTTCTATTAAAATTATTAGTGGATTTCTCAGCAGAAACCTTGCAGGCTAGAAGGAAGTGGGATGGCATATTCAATGTGCTGAAAGAAAAAAACCCTGCTATCTTAGAACACTATTTCCAGCAAAACTGACCTTCAGAAAAAATAAAGAAGAAATTAGGATTTTGTTAGATAAAAGCTGAGGGAATTTATTACCACTAAATCTGCCCTACAAGAAATACTGAAGGGATTCCTTCAAGTTGAGGTTAAAGAATGATAACAACACAAAACCATAAGAAAATATAAAACTCCCTGGTAAATATAAGGGCGCCTGGGTGGCTCAGTTGTTAAGTGTCTGCCTTCAGCTCAGGTCATGATCCCGGGGTCCTGAGATGGATCCCCGCATTGTGCTCCCTGCTCAGCGGGAAGCCTGCTTCTCCCTCTCCCACTCCTCCTCCTTGTGTTCCCTCTCTCTTTCTGTGTCTCTCTCTGTCAAATAAATAAATAAAATCTTAAAAAAATAAAGGTAAATATATACAGAAATAATAATATAATATTCTAAGTACACACATCATTTTAAAAACTAGTAAGCAATTTTTAAAAAAGCATAAAAAGTAGTTATACATCTATGTTAATGGATACATGGTATAAAGGGTAATTTGTGTAATAAATAACATGAATTTGAAGGGACAGAGATTTAAAGAATTAGTGTTGCTTTGTGTGATTGGATTTAAGTTGTTTTTGGTTTAAAATAGATTGTTATTACTTTAAGATGTTTCATGTAATTATAATAATAATAACAAACAAAATATCTATAGAATATACACAAGATAAATGAGAAGGGATTCAAAACATGTTATGACAAAAATTCAACAAACACAAAAATAGACAACAAGAGGGACGAAATACTACAAGACAGAAAAATGAACAAAATGGCAATCATTTTTCACTATCAGTAATTACTTTAAATGTAAATTAATTGAACACCTCAGTTAAAGGACATGGATTGGCTGAATGGATGACAACAAGGTCTAACCAGATGCCATCTACAAAACATTCATGTTAGACTAAAAATGAAAGTATGGGAAAGATATTCTATGGAAACAGGAATATAAAGAGAATAGGGATGGCCATACTTATATTAGACAAAATAAACTTTGAGACAATAATTGTTAAGAGACAAAAAAGGATATTAAATATAAAAGGGTCAATTCTCCAGGAGGATATAATGATTATAAATATGTGCATCTAATATCAGAGCTTCCAAATATATTAAGGAAACACTGACAAAATCAAAAGGAGAAATAAATAGTAGTACAATAATAATAGGAGACTTATATACCTCAATATCAGTTATTGGTAGAAAAACCAGACAGAAGATCAGTAAAGAAGCAGAGGACTGGACCAACACTGTAGACCAAATAAATCTAGCAGATGTATATAGAACATTTCATTTAACAGCAGCAGAATACATATTATTCTCAACATAAACATAAACATAAACATTCAGATTACATCACAAAACAGTTCTTAACAAATTTAAGAAGATTGGATTCATACAAAGAATCTTTGACCATAATAGAATGAAATCAGAGATCAAAAGCAAGAAACAAGAAAATCTACAAAAGTGTAGAAGTTAAGCTATTCACTCTTAAATAATCAAAGAAGAAATTACAATAAAATTTAGAAAGTTATCTGAGACAAATGAAAACAAAAGCATGAAATAGCAGAACTTACTGGATTCAGAGTGACATCAGCAAAATGGCAGATTAGAAGTTTTATACTATCTTCCCCTTCTTCAGAACATCAATTTTCACAATCCTCTACAGATGAGAGTGCCTTCATAGAAGCCCAGGATTCCAGTGGAGAAGTTCTAGCATATCACTGGAGCAAAAATAATGAGATTGGACACATTGTAAATGGTAAGAGGAAAAGGTTTCCTGCACTTAAGTCACCTTTCCTTTAAGGTGGCATAAGCTCAGTGTTAAGAGAGACCCTCTCCACCTATGGTTTCTTCCATGGGGAAAGTAAGAGTTTCAGTGAGTGACAAGAATCCTCAGCTATGTGATCTAAGTGAAACAGATAGAAGAAACATGCCTGATGGAGTATTTAAAGCAATGATGATAAGGATACTCACTGGACTTAAGAAAAAAGAGAGTGAGAACACTCTCCCACGAGTGAGAGCCTTAACACAGAGGTAAGGAATAACATAGCAGAGACAAAGGGCTCAATAAATGAAATGAGAAATATGCTTGATGGAATGAACAGCAAGCTGGCAAAAGCAGAGGGATAAATTAATGACCTAGAAGACAGAATAATGGAAAGTAATCAAGCTGAACAAAAGAGAGAAAGGAATTAGGCAAAATAAGAGCATACTTAGGAAACTCAGTAACTCCTTCAAACATAGTAATATTCATATTATAGGAGCCCCAGAAGAGAGAGAAAAGGGGGCAGAAAATTTATTTGAAGAATAATAGCTGAAAACTTCCTAATCTGGGGAAGGAAAAAGACAATCCAGATCCAGGAGGCACAGAGAACCCCTATCAAAATCAACAAAAGCATAGCCATACCAAGACACATTATACTTAAATTGGCAACATATACTGATAAAGAAAACACTTTAAAAACATCAAGACAAAAGAGGTCCTTAACTGACAAAGGAAAATCTATAAGGCTATCAGGGGATTTATCCACACAATCTTTCCAAGCCAGAAGAGAGTGGCATGATATATTCAAAGCGCTAAATGGAAAAATCTGCAGCTAAGTGTACTCTATCCAGCAAGGCTATCATTCAGAATAAAAGGAGAGATAAAGAGTTTCCCAAACAAAAACTAAAAGGAGCTTATGACCACTATAACCAGCCCTGCAAGAAATATTCAAGGAAATTCTCAAGAGTGACAAAGACAAGAAAGGACCAGAGAAAACCTCCAGAAACAAGGACAAAGCAAATAAAAAATGGTAATAAATACATATCTATCAATAATTACTTTGAACATAAATGGACTAAATGCTCCAATGAAAGGCCATAGGGTGTCAGAAGGATGAAAAAACAGGAGAAGAATAAATGAAACAAGATGGGATTGGGAGGGAGACAAACCATAAGGGACTCTTAATCTCACAAAACAAACTGAGGGTTGCTGGGGGGAGGGGAGTTGGGAGAAGGGGGTGGGGTTATGGACATTGGGGAGGGTATGCGCTATGGTGAGTGCTGTGAAGTATGTAAACCTGGCGATTCACAGACCTGTACCCCTGGGGATAAAAATATATTATATGTTTATAAAAAAAATGAAAAAAAAAACAAACCAAGACCCATCTATATACTGCCTATAAGAGACTCATTTAGGACCTAGAGACACCTACAGATTGAGTGAGGGGGTAGAGAACCATTTATAACACAAATGACTGCCAAAATAAAGCTGGAGTAGCAATACTTATATTGGACAAACTAGACTTTTAAAACAAAGACTAACAAGAGACAAAGATGGTGCTATATAATCATAAAAGGACAATCGAACAAGAAGATATAAGACTTGTAAATATTTATGGACCCAGGGCACCTGGGTGGCTCAGTGGGTTAAGCCGCTGCCTTTGGCTCAGGTCATGATCTCAGGGTCCTGGGATTGAGCCCCGCATCAGGCTCTGCTCAGCGGGGAGCCTGCTTCCCCCTCTCTCTCTTTTGGCCTCTCTGCCTAATTGTGATCTCTGTCTGTCAAATAAATAAATAAAATCTTTAAAAAAATATTTATGGACCCAACGTGGGGGCACCCAAATATATAAAACAATTAGTAACAAACATAAAGGAACTCATTGATAATAATGCAATAATAGTAGAAGACTTTAATACCTCCTTACATCAATGAACAGATCATCTAAACAAAAAAATCAACAAAGAAACAATGGTTTTGAATGACAAACTGGACTAGAGGGACCTAACAGAGATATTCAAAACATTCCATCCTCAAACAGCAGAATACATGTTCTTTTCAAGTACGCATGGAGCATTCTGCAAAATAGATCACATATTAGGTCACAAAAGAGGATTCAAAAAAATAAAAAAGATTGAAGTCATACCATGCACCTCTTCTGACCACAACACTATGAAACAAAGTCAACCACAAGAAAAAAAATCTGCATACATATATGGAGGTTAAACAATGTTCTAATAAACAATGAATGGGTCAACCAGGAAATAAAAGAAGAAATGAAGTACATGGACAAATAAAAATGACAACACGAAACAGTCCAAAATGTTTGGGATGCAGCAAAAGTGGTCCTAAGAGGGAAGTATATAGCAATACAGGCCTAACTCAAGAAACAAGAAAAATCTCAAATAAACAACCTAACCATACACCTAAAGAAGCTTGAAAAAGAAAAACAAACGAAAGCCAGCAGAAGGAAGGAAATAATAAAGATTAGAGCAGAAACAAATGATATAGAAATAAAGAGAACAATGGAACAGATCAAGGAAACCAGAAGCTGGTTCCTTGAAAAAATTGATAAAATTGATAAACCTCTAGCCAGATGTATGAAAAAGAAATGAGAAAGAAATAAAATCACAGATGAGAGAGGAGAAAAAACAACCCAAACCAGAGAAACACAACAATTATAAGAGAATATTATGAAAAAATGGAGGCGAAAAGTTGGACAACCTAGAAGAAATGGACAAATTCCTAGAAATGTATAAGCTACCAAAACTGAAACAGGAAGAAATAGAAAACTCTAATGGACTGATAACCTACAAAGAAATTGAATCAGTAATTTAAAAAACCCCAACAAACAGAAGTCCAGGACCAGATGGCTTACCAGGTAAATTCTACCAAACATTTAAAGAAGAGTTAATACCAAAACTGAATCGGGAAAAAATAGAAAACCTGAACAGACCCATAATCAGCAAGGAAAATGAAGCAATAATCAAAAATCTCCCAATAAGATTCCATGGCCAGATGGCTTCCCAGGGGGCATTTTACCAAACATTTAAAGAAGAACTAATAACTATTCTTCTGAAGCTGTTTCAAAAATAGAAAGGGAAGGAAAACTTCCAAACTTGTGCTATGAGGCTGGTATTACCTTGATCCCAAAACCAAAGACCCCATCAAAAAGGAGAATTATAGACTAATAACCTTGATGAACATGCATACCAAAATTCTCACCAAGATAATAGCCAATATGGTCGAACAGTACATTAGAAGGATTATTCACCAAGACCAAGGGGTATTTATTTCTGGGCTGCAAGGTTGGTTCAACATTCACAGATCAATCAATGTGATACATCACATTAACAAAAGAAAGGACAAAAATCATATGATTCTCTCAATTGATGCAGAAAAAGCATCTGATAAAATACAGCATCCTTTCTTGATTAAAACTCTCCATAGTATAGGGATAGAGGGAACATAGCTTAATATCATAAAAGCCATATATGAAAAGGCCACTGTGAATGTCATTTTCAATGGGGAAAAAACAGAGCTTTCCTCCTAAGGTCAGGAACACGACAAGGATGTCCACTCTCACCACTGTTGTTCAATGTAGTATGAGAAGTACCAGCCTCAGCAATCAGACAACAAAAAGAAATAAAAGACATTCAAATTGGCAAAGAAGAAATCAAACCCTCACTCTTCACAGATTACATGTTACTTTATGTGGAAGACCCAAGAGACTCCACTCCAAACTTGCTAGGACTCATACAGGAATTCAGCAAAATGGAGGATATAAAATCATTGCACAGAAATCACTTGCATTTCTATACACTAACAATGAGACAGAAGAAAGAGAAAGTAAAGAACTGATTGCATTTACAAGTGGACCAAAAACCATAAGATACCTAGGTATAAACCTAACCAAAGAGATAAAGGATCTGTACTCTAAAAACTACAGAACACTTATGAAAGAAATTGAAGAAGACACAAAGAAATGGAAAAACATTCCATGCTCATGGATTGGAAGAACAAATATTGTTAAAATGTCTATGCTACCTAGAGCAACCTACACATTTAATGCAATTCCTATCAAAATACCATCAACATTTTTCACAGAGCTGGAACAAATAATCCTAAAATTTCTTGGAACCAGAAAAAACCCTGAATAGCCAGAGGAATGTTGAAAAAGAAAACCAAAGCCAGTAGCATCACAATGCCAGACTTTAAGCTCTATTCAAAGCTGTAGTCATCAAGACAGTATGGTACTGGCACAAAAACAGACATATAGATCAATGGAAGAGAATAGAGAGCCCAGACATGGACCCTCAACTCCATGGTCAATTATCTTCAACAAAGCAGGAAAGACTATCCAATGGAAAAGGACAGTCTCTTCAATAAATGGTGCTGGGAAAACTGAACAACCACATGTAGAAGAGTGAAACTGGACCATTTTTTAAAAAATTTTTAAATTTTCCAATATCATACCTTTTAATTAATTATTTATTTTTTATTTTGTTAGTCACCATACAGTACCTCATT
>NW_019154151.1:8446408-8459625 GCF_002288905.1 Enhydra lutris kenyoni | reverse complement strand
CCTGGGATCATGACCTGAGCCGAAGGCAGAGGCTTAACCCATTGAGCCACCCAGGCGCCCCTAAATAAATAAAATCTTAAAAAAAAGGGTACTAATTTAATTTCTTTTGGATATATACCCAGAAGTGGGATTGTTAGACCATATGGTAGTTCTGTTTTTACTTTTCTGAGGAATCTCCATACTGTTTTCCATAATGGTTATACGAATTTACATTTCCACCAACAGCATACAAGAGATCTGATTTCTCCGTATTTCCACCAACAACTGTTATCTGTTATCTTTTTGGTAAAAGCCATCCTAACAGACATGAGGTCACATTTCATTATGGTTTGATTTCCCTGGTGATTAGTAATGTTGAGCATCTTTTCACGTCCTTGTTTACCATTTGTATGTCTTCTATAGAAAAATGCTTATTTAGGTCTATTGGTCTTTAAAAAAGGATTTTATTTATTTATTTGAGAGAGAGAGAGAGCATGAGTGAGAGAGAGCAGGGGGAGGGGCAGAAGGAGAAGGAGAGAGAATCTCAAGCAGACTCCCTGCTGAGTGGGGAACACCACACAGGTCTTGAACTCAGGACTCTGAGATCATGAACTGAGCCAAAATCAAGAGTCTAACACTTAAATAACTGAGCCACCCAGGTGCCCCTCCATTGCCCTTTTTAAGTCAGAGTATTTGTTATTTTGCTATGGAGTTGTATAAGATCCTTATGTTTTGGATATTGACCTCTTGTCAGATATATGGTTTATAAATACTGTCTTCAAGTCATATGATGTCTTTTTATTTTGTTATTTCCTTTGCTCTACAAAAGCTTTTTAGACTGATGTAGACCAACTTATTTATTTTTGCTTTTATTGCCTGTGCTTATTGTGTGATATTAAAAAAAATCATTACCAAGGCACTGGTATCAAAAGACATTTTATCTATGTTTTATCTAGGAGTTTTATAATTTCAGGTGTTACATGTAAATCTTTAATCCATGTCAGTGTAATTAAGTGGTGTAAGGTAGGAGTCCAGTTTCATTCTTTTGCCTGTGGATATCCTGTTTTCCCAGCAAAATTTCTTTTTTTTAAATTTTTTATTTTTTTCATTTTTTATTTATTTACTTTTTTTTTAAAAGATTTTATTTATTTGACAGAGAGAGAGATCACAAGTAGGCAGAGAGGCAGGCAGAGAAAGAGAGGGGAGGAAGCAGGCTCCCTGCGGAGCAGAGAGCCCGATGCGGGGCTGGATCCCAGGACTCTGGGATCACGACCTGAGCCGAAGGCAGAGGCTTTAACCCACTGAGCCACCCAGGCGCCCCTCTTTTTTTTTTTAAAGATTTTATTTATTTATTTGACAAAGAAAGACACAGTGAGAGAGGGAACACAAGCAAGGGGAGTGTGAGAGGGAGAAGCATGCTTCCCGCTGAGCAGGAAGCCCAATGCGGGGCTCAATCCCAGGACCCTGGGATCATGACCCGAGCTGAAAGCAGACGCTTAATGGTTGAGCCACCCAGTGCCCCTCCTCAGCAAAATTTCTTGAGGAAACTATCCTTTTCCCACTGTGTGTCTTGGAGCCCTTGTCAAAGTTTAGTTGACCATATATACATGGGTTTATACTGGAATCTCTATTTTAGTCCATTGATCTATGTATCTATTTTTATGCAAGTATCATACTGTTTTGATTACTATGGCTTTGTAATATACAGGAAGTAAAATGCCTCCACCTCTGTGTTTTGGCTGTTTAGAATATTTTGGGCTTCTCAACAAATTTTATGATTATTTTTACTATTTCTGTGAAAAAATGCCATTGAGATTTTGATAGTGATTGAACTGAAACTGAAGATCACTTTGGGTAGTTATGCATATTTAAATAATACTAGTTTTTCTAATCCATGAACATGGATTTTCTTTACATTTATTTGTGTCTTTCCCAATTATGTTCTATTTTTTAAGTTTTTATTTTCATTCCAGTTAGTTAACATTAAGTGCTAGTTTCAGGTATATGATACAGTGATTCAACAATTCCATACACCACCCAGTATTCATCATGACAAGTGCACTCCTTAATTGCCATAACCTACTTAACCCGTGCCATCCCCCCAACTCCCCTCTAGTAGTGATCCCCTTATTCTCTATAATTAAGAGTCCATTTCTTGGTTTGTCTCTCTCTCTCTCTCTCTCTCTGTTTTCTTCTTTGCTCATTTGTTTTGTTTCTTAAATTCCACATATGAGTAAAATCATACGGTATTTGTTTATCTTTGATCTATTTCACTTAGCATAATACTCTCTAGCTCCATCCATGTTATTGCAAATGGCAAGATTTCTTTAGTTTTTATGGCTGAATAATATTCCATTGTATATATACACCACATCTTCTTTATCCATTCATCAATTAATGGACACCTGGGAGGCTTCCATAATTTGGTTACTATAAATAATGCTGCTATAAACATTAGGGTACATTTATCACTTTAGATTAGTGTTTTTGTATTCTTCAGATAAATACCCAGTAGTATGATCGCTGAATGGTAGGGTACTTCTCTTTTTAACTATGAGGAACCTCCATATTGTTTTCCACAGTGGCCACGCCAGTTTGCCTTCCCACCAACAGTGCATGAGGGTTCTTTTTCCTACACATTCTCGCCAATATCTGTTGTTTCTAGTGCTGCTGATATTAGCCATTCTGACAGATGTGAGGTGATACTTCATTGTAGTTTTGGCATATTTCCCTGACTGATGAGTGAGGTTGAGCATCTTTTCCTGTGTCTCCTGCCATCTAGGTGTCTTCTTTGGAGAAATGTCTATGTCTTCTGCCCGTTTTTTAATTGGATTATTTTATTTTTCGTATGTTGAGTTTTATAAGTTCTTTATATATTTTGGATACTAACCCTTTAGCAGATATTTCATTTGCAAGTATGTTCTCCCATTCCACAGGTTACCTTTTAGTTTTATTGATTGTTTCCTTTCCTGTGCAGAAGCTTTTTATTTTAATCCCAATAGATTATTGTTGTTTTTTATTTCCCTTGCTTCAGGAGACCTATCTGGAAAGAAGTTGTTGAGGTGAAGTCAAAGAAGTTACTGCCTGGGTTCTCTTCAGGATTTTTATGGTTTATGGTATCACATTTAGGTCTTTAATCCATTTTGAATTTATTTCTGTGTATGGTGTAAGAAATTGATCCAAGCTCATTCTTTTACATGTTGCCGTCCAGTTTTCCCAACACTGTTTGTTAAGAGACCGTATTTTTCCCATTGGATATTCTTTCCTGCTTTGTCGAAGATTAATGGACCACATAGTTGTGGGGTTATAAATGGGTTTTCTATTTTGTTCTATTGATCTTTGTGTCTATTTTTGTGTGAGTAACCATACTGTTTTGATTCCTATAGCTTTATAATATACTTTGAAGTCCAGAATTATGATGCCTCCAAGCTTTGCTTTTCTTTTTCAAGGTTGCTTTGGGTATTTGAGTTTTTTTGTGGTTCCATACACATTTTAGGATTGTATGTACCAGTTCTGTGAAAAATGCTGTTGGTATTTTGATAGGGATTGCATTGAATGTGTAGATTTCTTGGTGGTAGTACAGACATTTTAACAATATTTGTTCCTCCAGCCCATGAGCTTGGAATGTTTTTCCATTTCTTTGTGTCATTCCCAATTCCTTTCAGCCTTTTTAAAATAGTTTTCAGAGTATAGGTCTTTTACCTCATTGGTTAAGTTTGCTCCTAAGTATCTTATCACTTTGGGTGCAGTTGTAAATGGGATTGATTCCTTAAGTTCTCTTTCTGCTGCTTCATTGTTGGTGTACAGAAATACAACTGATTTTTATATGTTAATTTTATATTCTGCAACTTTACTGAATTTGTGCATGAATTCTAGCGGTTTTTTGGTGGAGTAGGGCTTTTTTTTTATATAGAGTATTAGTCATCTGTAATAGTTTGCAAAAAGTTTGGGTTCCTTATTGATTTGGATGCCTTTTATTTTTGTGTGCTGTCTGATTGCCATGGCTAGGACTTGTAGTACTATGTTAAATAACACTGGTGAGAGTAGACATCCCTGTCTTTTTCCTAACTGTAAAGGAAAAGCCTTTAGTTTTTCCACATAGAGGATGATAGTAGCTGTGGGCTTTTCATGTATGGCCTTTATTATGTTGAGGTATGTTCCCTCTAAACCTACTTTGTTGAGAATTTTTTTTTAATCATGAATGGATTTTGTACTTTATCAAATGCTTTTTCTGCATCCATTCTCATCCATTCTGAATCAATCATATGGTTCTTTTCTTTTATTAATGTAGTATATCATGTTGATTGATTTGCAAATATTAAACCACCACTGCAACCCAGGAATAAACCCCACTTGATTGTGGTGAATGATTTTTAAAAATGTATTTTTGGAATCAGTTTGCTAGTATTTTGTTGAGGATTTTTGCATTTGTGTTCCTCAGGGATATTGGCCTGTAGTATTCATTTTTAGTAGAGTCTTTATCTCTTTTTATATCAGGATAATGCTGGCAGCATAGGATGAATTTGGAAATTTTCCTTCCTTTTCTGTTTTTTTTTTTTTTTGAATAGTTTGAGAGGAATAGGTATTAACTCTTTTATAAATGTTTAGTAGAATTTGCCTGTGAAGCCATCTGGTCCTGGACTTTTGTTTGTTTTGTGTTTTTTGATTACTGGTTCAGTTTCTTTGTAGCTTATCTGTCTGTTCAAGTTTTCTATTTCTTCCTGTTTCAGTTTTGGTAGTTTATGTGTTTCTAGGAATTTGTCCATTTCTTCTAGGTTGTCCAATTTGTTGACATCTAGTTTTTCATAATATTCTCTTATAATTGTGTTTCTCTGGTGTTATTTCTCCTCTGTCATGTGTGATTTTACTTATTTGGGTCCCTTCTCATTTCTCTTGGTAAGTCTGGCTAGAGGTTTTTCAATTTTATTAATTTCTTCAAGGAACAAGCTTCTGGTTTCATTGATCTGTTCTATTATTTTCTTTGTTTCTATATCATTTGTTTCTGTTCTCATCTTTATTATTTCTTTCCTTCTGCTGGCTTTAGGCTTTGTTTGTTGTTCTTTTTCAAGCTTCCTTAGGTGTAAGGTTAGGTTGTTAATTTGAGATTTTTCTTGCTTCTTGAGGTAGGACTGTATTGCTATAAACTACCCTCTTAGGACCACTTTTGCTGTGTCCCAGAAGTTTTGGGTTGTGGTGTGTTGTCATTTTCATTTGTTTCCATGTACTTTTTAATTCCTTCTTTTTAAAAAAAATTAATTTATTTGTTTTTTTTCATTCTAGTATAATTACCATATAGTGTTACATTAGTTTCAGGTGTACAATATAATGATTCAACAATTACATATATTACACAGTGCTTATCATGACAAATGTACTCTTAATCCTCTTCACCTATTTCTCCCTTTGTCCCATCCACCTCTCCTCTGGTAACCACCAGTTTGCTCTCTATATTTAAGGGTCTGATTTTTTTTTCATTTGTCTCTTTTTCCTTTGTTTGGTTTCTTAAATTACACATATGAGTGAAATCACATGCTATTTATCTTTCTCTCCCTGACTTATTTTACTTAGTATTATACTCTCAAGATCAATCCATGTTGTTTCAAGGGCAAGATTTCATTCTTTTTTTATGGCTGAGTAATATTCCATTGTATACATAGTACCACAACTTCCTTATCCATTCATCCATGAATGGACACATGTGTTGCTTCCGTATCTTGCTATTGTATAAATGCTGCAATAAACAGGGGTGGACATATCTTTTCAAATTAGTATTTTTGTATTCTTTGGATAAATATCAGTAGTGGAATTACTGGATGATATGATACTTCTATTTTTAATTTTTTGAGGAAACTCCATACTGTTTTCCACAATGATTGCATGAGTTTCCATACCCACCAATGGGGCACGAGGGTTCCTTTTTCTCCACATCCTTGCCAGTACTTGTTGTTTCTTGTGTTTTTGGTTTTAGTCATTCTGATAAGGATGAAGGGATATCTGATAAGGATGAAGGGATATCTCATTGTGGTTTTCATTTGCATGTTAAGAGACTCCCAACATTTAACACCTAAGTAATTAATACAAGTCCCTAAATAAAAATAATCATCATACTATTAATTCCTTCTTTTATTTCCTGGTTGACCCATTTGTTATTTAGTAGCATGTTGATTACCTCCATGTATTTATGGTCTTCCCAGATTTTTTCTTGTGATTGACTTCTAGTTTCATAGTGTTGTGGTCAGAAAAGATTCATGGTATGACTTCACTCTTTTTGAATTTGTTGAGTTTTGTTTTGTTTTGTTTTTGTGGGCTAGTATGTGATCTCATCTGGAGAATGTTCCATGTACACTTGAAAGGAACATGTATTCTGCTATTTTAGGGTGGAATGTTCTGAATATATCTGTTAAATCCATTTGGTCCAGTGTGTCATTCAAAGCCACTCTTTCTTTTTTATTTTCTGTTTGAATGATCTGTCATTAATGGAAGGAGGGTGTTAAAGTCTCTTTCTATTATTATATTATTGCCAATGAGTTCCTTTTTGTTTGTTACGAATTGTTTTATATATTGGGACCTCCCAAGTTGGGTGCATAAATATTTATATCTTCTTGTTTGATTGTCCCCTTAATGATTATATAGTGTCATTCCTTGTTTCTTGTTACACTCTTTATTTTAAAGTGTAGTTTTCCAACATAAGTATTGCTACTCTGGCTTTCTTTTAGCATTCATTTATGTCATAAATATTTCTCTATCCCTTCACTTTTAATCTGCAGGTGTCTTTAGGTCTACCATGAGTCCATTGTAGGCAGCATATAGATGGGTCTTTTTTTTTTTAATCCATTCTGATACCCTATTTCTTTTGATTGGAGGATTTAATCCACTTGCATTATGAGTAATTATTGATATATATGAATTTAGTGCTATTTTATTACTTGTTTTGTCATTGTTTCTGGAGATTTTCTCTGATCCTTTTTTATCTCTGTCACTTTTTTTTTGGTCTCTCCTTTCCACTCAAAGAGTACCCTTTAATATTTCTTTAAGCACTGGTTTAGTGATCAAAAACTCCTTTAGTTTTTGTTTGTCTGGGAAACTATCTCTCTTTCTATTGTGAATGATAGCCTGGCTGGGCAGAGTATTCTTGGCTGCAGATTTTTCCCATTTAGCACATTGAATATATCATGCCACTCTCTTCTTGCTTCCCAGATCTGTTGGGTAATCTGCAGCTAGCCTCATGGGTCTTCCATTGTAACCAAGGACTCCTTTTCTCTTGCTGTTTTTAAGATTTTGTCTGTATCACTATATTTTGCAAATTTAATTGCAGTATGTCTTGGTGTTGGCCTGCTTTTGTTGATCTAAAAAAAAGATTTTATTTATTTGAGAGAGAGAGAGAGTGTAAGATAGCACAAGAGTGGTGGTAGGGACAGGGGTAGGGGGAGAGGCAAACTCCCTTCTGAGCAGGGAACCTGATGTAGGGCTTGATCCCAGGACCCTGAGAATATGACCTGAGCTGTAGGGAGATACTGAACTAAGTCTCCCAGGCACCCCCGCTTTTGTTGATTTTGATGGGAGTTCTTTTTGCCTCCTAGATCTGGATGTCTGTTTCATTCCCCAGAGCAGCAGTTCTTAGCTATTATTTCTTCAAATACATATTCTGCCCCTTTTCTCTCTCTTCTTCATGTGGAACTCCTGTAATATGGATGTTACTACATTTGATGGAGTCCCTGAGTTCCTGCGTCTATTCTCATGTTGTATAATACTTCTAATTAATTCTTCTTTCTCTCTTTTATTCAGCTTCACTAATTTCCATTACCTTGTCCTTTAGGTCACTAATTTGTTCTGCTGTTCATTACATCAATCCTGATTCCAATCTTGATTATTGCATTCTTCATCTCTCATTGATTCTTTTTTAGCTCTTTACTTCTGTGGTAAGGAGCTCACTGATGTCTTCTGTTCTTTTTTAAAGTCCAGTGAGTATACTTAAGATTATTGTTTTAAATTCTTCATCAAGCATATTACTTTTATCTGTTTTGCTTAGATCTCTGTCTGTGGCCTTCTTGTTACTTCATTTGGGATAAATCCCTCCATCTTGGCATTTTGTCTAAGTCTATGCTTCTTCTTTGTGTTATGTCAGTTATGTCTCCTGGACCTGAAAACAATGACCTTCTGAAGAAACAGTCATGTAGTGTCCAGAGCCTGATGCTTCAGGTAGTGTCTCTGGTGTGTGCTGCACATGCTGTGCTGTTGTGTTTTGGCTGCTCTGTCCTTCAGGCTAGCCATCTGTGAGGCTCTCCTTGCCTGCTGTGGGCAGTGTTTTGTCCCTGGGCTTAAAGCGGTGAGTTTAAAGCGGTGAGTTTTAACTAGGTTTTTTCTAATCTGCTTGTGAAATGATTCCTGACACCACTTCTACCAGAACTGAGGCCCTGCAGAACTCTCTGGTTGGGTTATGTGGTGTGGGCCAGGGTTTATGCTGGTTTTCCAGGCCAGAGGTCTGTCGTGCGGGGGCTGAGGCAAACTTGACTGAGAAGGGCAGTCCAGTCAGAGCCAGAGCACTGGGGGTTTGGGTTCATTGTATGCAAGATAGTCTATCAGTGTTGGTGCTGTGCTGCTTCCTGCAGGTGCATCTGTTTTTATGCTGAGGGGTTGGGGAGGGAGATGGTACCAGCCAGCCCTTTTGTTCCTGGAGAGGTATCGCCATGAATGCTGACTCTCAGTGATACACTCCAAGAAGAGGGAATTGTCTCTGCATTGTGTGCATCAGGTGGTCTTTGGATTGCTGTTTTCATGCTGTCTGCCCCCAACTATTTGCCTTTCTTGTGTCTAAGAGCAGTGCAGTGCTCTCTAGGCTGTATCCCAGCCAAAAACACTGATCTTTAAAACTCTAGGCTTTAAGTCCCACTGGTTGCAAGAACTCACAAAATTCAGATTCTCTTGTTTTCTAAGCCAATGGCTTTGGGAAAATGTTCTCCTTGAGCATTCCCTTGTGTGCTCCTCCCTCTTGCCCTTATTTGCAACTAGGGCTCCCTCCCTCTATAGCACCTGCAATTGGTTTCTCCCCTAAATCATGTCCCTACACTTCCTACCTTGTTCAATTTGGCTTCTTCTCTCCATTTAGTTGAGGGGTTTGTTCTGTTAGTCTTCAGGCCGATTTCTGGGATATTTATATATATTTATATATATTTAGGATAGTTATCTAGTTGTGTTCATGGAGCAAGATGAGCCTAGGGTCCTCCTACTCTGCCACCATTTTCCTTTTCCCTCATTTTGAGTTAATTTTTATAAATGGTGAGAGGTAAGGAGTCTACCTTCATTGTTTTGCACATGTTCTGCACAAAAGATTCACAACAGCTGTGTTTCAGTTTCAAAAGGAAAGAAAACTGTGTTATTATTACAGAAACCCAATAGAAACAGGAGAAGAAAGGAATATACACATAAATGAAGGTAATAGTAGTCAATAAATGAGAACAAGGCCAAGTTACATCAAATCAGGTACTTAAAACATCCAACCTCATCAGCTAGGGAAGCCCTGTGGAAGCAGCCAGGCTAGAGTCCCTATTGAGAGGCCTGGGAGGAGCATCCTCTCCTCAGGTGAGACTTCCAACTGATCATCCCCATGAAGGCCATATTGATAGGACAAATATCAGGGTTTGAAATTAAACATTTGTTTGCCTATGTGCAGTTTGGTGTGAGCTGCATTTCCATGTTATCATATTTCTATATTTTCAAGGAGCCTGGGCTATGTATGTCTGTCTCCCCTCCCAGATTCTTTTCTGGAGGCCAGCCCAGCCTGGAGCAGGAGGGGGTGTGAGACAAGATTTGTGAGCTCTTGGCATCCAGAACAGAAGGGACAGTTATGACCTGGAGACCAGATAATATATTTTAAACAATTAGGCTTCCAAGGTTATTTACATAGCATGAGTCTCACAAACAACATTCTTATCGTGTCTGTGTATATGCAGGTCCAGATGGTCAGTTATGTGGGACAAATCACAAAAAAACATTTTATCTGTACAAAACAGCATGTGGATATCCAGTTGTACCAGAATATTGGTTAAAATTTCTATTCTTTTCCCATTACATTTCCTTGACATCCACTGGTCTCTGTGTCTCTTTGTGCCAGTATAATAAGTGTCTTGATTTTACAGGTTTGTAATGAGTTTTAAAATCAGAAAATATGAGTCCTTCAATTTTGTTCTTCTTTCCCAAAATTAATTTGGCTATTCTGAGTCCCTTTGAATTTTTTTTTTTAGATTTTATTTATTTATTTGATGGAGAGAGAGAGATCACAAGTAGGCAGAGAAGCAGGCAGAGAGAGAGGGGAGAAGCAGGCTCCCTGCTGAGCAGAGAGCCCGAGGTGGGGCTTGATCCCAGGACCCTGAGATCATGACCTGAGCCGAAGGCAGAGGCTTAACCCACTGAGCTACCCAGGCGCCCCCCTTTGAATTTTTCTATAAATTTAAAAATAAGCTTGTTAATTCTTCCAAAGAAAGCAGCTAGGATTTTGATAGGAATTATATTGCATTTGGGAATAAATTTGGGATGTGTTGCCATACTAACAATATCAAGTCTTCTGATCTCATGAACATGGGTTGTTATGTTGGTTTCCTATTGTTGGTGTAAGAAATTTCCACAAATCTGTGGCATAAAACAACACAAACTTATCTTATAGTTCTGCAATTCATAAGTTTGAAATGGGTTTGTTTCACTGTGTGAAAATCAAAATGTCAGCAAGGGGAAATATATTTCCTTATCTTTTCCAGCTTCTAGAAGCCACCTCCATTCCTCATGGCTCATGGCCCTTACTCAATCTTCAAACACAGTCGTGTAACATGTTTTAATCCCTCTCTCCAACTCATACTTTTGCCTCCCTCTTATAAAAAAAAAACCTCTGTTACATTAGGCCCACCCAGAAATGCAAGATAATCTTCCCATTTCAAGATCCTTAATCACATCTGTAAAGTACCTTTCTCTAAGTAAGGTTATATATTCACAGGCTTTGGAGATTAAGATGTGGACATCCTTGTAGGCCATTACTCTACCTAATACAGATATCTTTTCATTTACTTAGATCTTTTTAAATTTCCTTTAATAATGTTTTATAGTTTTCAGAGAGGAAGTTTTATACTAGTTCTGTTAAATTTATCCCTTGATATCATACTCTTTTCATTTTTTATACATAGAATTATTTTCTTATTTTTATTTTCATATTGTTCATTGTAGAAATACAATTGATTTTGGGATTTACAAAACTCCAGTTGTGTTTACATAAATAAAACTGGATATTTGTGTATTATTTTTGTATCCTTAAGCCTTATTGAACCCATTTATTAGCTCTAGTAATTTGTGTGTGTGTGAGTGTATTATTTAGAGTTTTTTATATACAAGATTATACCATCTACAAATAGAATGTTTCTTCATTTCAAACATATGAATTTTATTTCTTTGTCTAGCTTAATAGCCCTGGCTAGAACCTCCAGTACAGTGCCGAGTAGAAGTGGCAAGAGCAACATTCTTGTTTTTTTCCTTATCCTAGATGAAAGCATGCAGTCTTTCACCATTAAGTATATTAACTGTGGGGTTTTCATAGATGCTCTTTATCAGGCTGAGGAAATTACCTTCTACTCTTAGTTTGTTGGGTGTTTTTATCATGAAAGGCTGATTAAATTTTGTTACATGCTTTTTCTGCATCACTTGTGCTGATCATGTGTGTTTTGTCCTTCATTCTATTGATATTTTGTGTTATGTTGGTTTTCAGATGTGAAACTAATTTCATTCCTGGGATAAAAATCCACTTGGTCATAGTGTATAATCCTTTTTTATCTAACTGGATTCAGTTTGCTATTATTTTGTTAAGGAGTTTTGCATGTATATTCATTAGGAATATTGGTCTGTAATTTTTTTAATGTGATGTCATTGCCTGGCCTTGTTATCAGAGTAAAACTGGTATCAATGTGAGTTGGAAAGTGTTCTCTCTTCTTTCATTTTTTGGAACAATTTTTGAATAAGTCATACCAATTCTTCTTAAGTATTTGGTGATTCACCAGGAAAGCTATCTGGACTTAGGCTTTTGTGTGTGTGTGTCTTGTGGGGGGTAGTTTTTTGATTACTGATTCAATGTATTTTCTTGTTATGGGTCTATTAGATTTTTTAGATCTTGAGTCAGTTTTGGTAGTTTTTATTTTCCTAGAAAGTTATTCATTTCATCTAGGTTATATAATTGTTCAGACATACAGTTGTTCATAATATTCTCTTATGATTCTTTTTACTTATGTAAGATTAACATTGATTTCACATCCATAATTCCTGATTTTAGTAATCTGAATCTTTTCAATGTTTACCTTGGTACTCTAGTTCAATGTGTGTCAGTTTTGTTGATCTTTTCAAAAAACGAACTTGGTTTCATTGATTTTCTATATTGTTTTTCTTTTCTTTTTTTAAAAAAATTTTTAATTTATTTTCAGCGTAACAGTATTCATTGTTTTTGCACCACACCCAGTGCTCCATGCAATCCGTGCCCTCTCCAATACCCACCACCACCTGGTTCTCCCAACCTCCCCCCCCCGCCCCTTCAAAACCCTCAGATTGTTTTTCAGAGTCCATAATCTCTCATAGTTCACCTCCCCTTCCAATTTCCCTCAACTCCCTTCTCCTCTCTAACTCCCCTTGTCCTCCATGCTATATGGTATTTTTCAAAGAGCTGGAGCAAATAATCCAAAAATTTGTATGGAACCAGAACAGACCCCGAATCACTAAGGGAATGTTGAAAAACAAAAATAAAACTGGGGCATCACGTTACCTGATTTCAAGCTTTACTAAAAAGCTGTGATCACCAAGACAGCATGGTACTGGCATAAAAACAGACACATAGACCAGTGGAACAGAGTAGAGAGCCCAGATATGGACCCTCAACTCTAGGGTAAGTTAATTTTCGACAAAACAGGAAAAAATATACAATGGAAAAAAGACAGTGTCTTCAATAAATGGTGCTGGGAAAACTGGACAGCTATATGTAGAAGAATGAAACTCGACCATTCTTTTACACCGTACACAAAAATAAACTCAAAATGGATAAAAGACCTCAACATGAGACAGGAATCCATCAGAATCCTAGAGGAGAATATAGGCAGTAACCTCTTCGATATCAGCCACAGCAACTTCTTTCAAGATATATCTCCAAAGGCAAAGGAAACAAAAGCGAAGATGAACTTTTGGGACTTCATCACAATCAAAAGCTTCTGCACAGCAAA
>NW_019154151.1:8413413-8436408 GCF_002288905.1 Enhydra lutris kenyoni | reverse complement strand
TTCTCCGCCATCTTGACTCCTCCCCGATAGTTTTTTTTTATTCAACACTTTGAATATGTCATTCCACAGCCTTCTGACCTTCATTGTTTCATATGGGATTTCCTTGTATGTGATGAATTGGTTTTCTCTTGTTACTTTCAAGATTTTCATGTTGTTTTTTGCTTTTGGCATTTTTATCATAATGCATCTTGGTGTGAAGTTTCTTTTTGCATTTATCCTGTTGGAGTTCACAGATTCCCGGGTATGTACAATTACATTTTTAGCAAATTTGGGACATTTTCAGCTTATTTCTTTGAGTTTTCTCTGCTTCTCTCCCTCTCCTCTCCTCCCAGTACTCCCATTATGTGTATGTTGGTGTTTTTCATGGAGTCCCAAATTTCTCTGAGACTTATTTTGCTCTATTCTTTTTCTGTTATTCAGATTATATAGTTGCTATTAACTGGTCTTCAAGTCTGCTGATTCTTTCTTCTTCCAATATGAATCTACTGTTGAATCCCTCTAGCAAATTTTTGTTTACATTGTTGTACTTTTAACTTCAGAATTTCTATTTGGTTCTTTTTTTATAATTTTATCTCTTTAGTGATATTCTCTATTTGATGTGATATTGTCACCAAAGCTTCCTTTATTTCTTTAAGCATGATTTCCCTTTACTTATTTGAACATATTTATAATGGTTACTTTGAAGTTGTTTTCTGTTAAATCCAACATCTTCATCACTCTTTCAGGCACTTTCTATCACCTGTTTTTTCTTGTATATGGGTCACTCTTTGCTGTTTTTTGCATGTCTCATAATATTTTGTTGAAAATAAAACATTTTAGGTAATATATGGTAGCAAGTCTGGTTATTGATTCCCTCTCCCATCCCTCTAGTTTGTCCTGGTTGTTGTTTGCTTGTTTATATGTTTAATATCTTGACTAGACTATTTTAATGAAGTGTATTTTCCATGCAGTGTGAAGCCTTTGATGTTGCTTGTCAGATAGTGCAGACTTGAACATGTGTTTCAGCAGTGTTGTCTTTAAATATATCTCTCCCTCTTCTTTCTGTTGAGAGGACTATCTCTGTTGGTATCACACTCAGTTTTTGGACTCCACTATTGCCTGCCTGACTGCTCTATTGTTTTAAACAATGCTCTGGGGCTTAAATTGCTCTACAGTTTGATCCAATTAAAATTGGGCTCCTCTGTAGGGATAGTTTTTGAGGCACATGTTTGAAGTTTGTGCTGATCCTTGGAGGGTTAGTCTTAGCCTTCTATTTCCCTCATTGTTTCTGGTAAATTTGTTGGCCTAGAGTTTACCTTGTTGCTTTCATGGATTTATTAGTCTTCTCTTAATTGCTTACTACCAAAATGTCCATTGTTTCCAAGACCACCCTTAGTCTTGAACTGCCCCACATTCTGTTTTAAATTAAGTCAGTTCCTAGGAGGAGACCTTTGGCGCTCTCTGTTATTATTGGCTGCCTTGCCCCATAGGGTGGGAAAACAAAAAACAAAAAACAAAACCTCTGAGCTATTCTCTGGGGACTGTTTGGATACAGAAGCCTCTGGTCCTATCAGTTTTCTTCTTCTGACATGGAGACTTTACTTTTAGAGTGAGGTGGAGCAAGGGCAATTAGGGCCCCAGTATTCTGGCCTGCTCTGTGTGGCGCAGAACCTCTGCTCTGAGAAGGAGCTGGATAAAGGGAGGGTGCCCCAACTTCTTCACCATACTCACCAGAAATTAGCTTTTTCACCTTGGAGTGGAATGGGATGAAAAGTGCTGGCTTGTTTCTCCCAATTAAATATGGTAACCCTTGTTTTGGAGCAAGAGGTTAGAGAGATTTGTCTTTTTGGCCACATCTTCCTGGAGTGGAGCTCCCATTTAATTCAGCTGGGGCTGGGGAGGAGGGGAATGGGTCTTGGCTGAACTGCCACAGATTCTTGGCTTTCTTACTGAGTTTTAGTAGGTTTTCTTAAAGAAGTATTTCTGTATTTACTGTTTACCCTATAACAATTTCCAGGGACTTTAAATGGTTGGCTCTTAAAATTATTTTCATCAGTTATACTTGCTTCTGGAGTGGATCTACAATGCTCCCCATATGTCATTCTGAATGTGAAATTCCATCACTTCTATCTTTAACAAAATGCTACTTTGTGTGAGAAATTTTATAGTTTGGTGGATCAGATAGCACTCAGTTCATGAAGACAAGTGTGATTTGTATAGTCACTTTTTGTCTTGTGGTCAGGTGTTCAGTCTGTATCAGGACCCAATAGTAAACCAGTACCTATTTTTCAAATGCAGAGCAGTTAGCAATAGAGGAGGGCATGGCCTTACTCATAAGCCATAGTGATTTTTACAGTGATTCCTGCTGTGGCTTGTCAGAGTTTTCATATTACTTCTCTGCCTGATATAGACATGAAATTTAGAATAGTATTGGGTCTGCTGGGGTCCAATAAGTCCTAAGGGCCAGATCAACTTCCACTGCAATCAGGACCTGCTTCAAAGCTGTTTCTTGCTCTGAGCTTCATTCAAAAGTGCAGCCTTAGGGGCACCTGGGTGGCTCAGTGGGTTAAAGCCTCTGCCTTCAGCTCAGGTCATGATCTCAGGGTCCTGGGATCGAGCCCCGCATCGGGCTCTCTGCTCAGAAGGGAGCCTGCTTCTCCTCTGTCTCTGCCTACTTGTGATCTCTGTCTCTGTGTCAAATAAATAAATAAAATATTAAAAAAAAAAGTGCAGCCATACAAGGTTCCTGGTAAATGGGTCAGAGCACCATAATCGAATATGGTAAATATTGCCTTCAAAATTCGAAGAGACTCACCAAGCATTGTCCCTCTTCTTTATGGTAGATGGTACAAACGCAGGGGGTTATATCCTATTTCATAAGGAATATACAGACATACCCCATACCACTGGACACTTAGAACTTCAGCAACTAGAAGGTGCTTGAACTTCTCCAAGATTTATCCCTTATCCTCTAAAATACATATGTCCTACCAAGACATTTATTTCTTTGTTATTTCCTACTCACTGGGTTCATATAGCATAATATCATCAATAGAATGGACCATTATATTGGGATATCAAGACAAGTAATTTCTAGACTGGTCACCATTGGTAGTAATTGATTTATACTTGTTCTATTACTAAGTAATGTTGTTCACTTTGATCATTTGATTAAGATAGTATCTGCCAGCTTCTTCATTGTAAAGTTCATCCTTTTTACCTTTTGTAATTGGTAAGTATTTTGTGAGGGCATACTTAGGAATTACGTAAAAAAAAAGTTTATTTACTTATTTATATCAGTATGAACTCATGGTTTCCTATCTTATCTAATAATTTTTTTGCTCTCATTAATTTGATGCTCAGATTTTCACTGATTTGGCCAGCAGGAGTCCCTTCAGTCTGGCTTGTTTGTCCTTCTGACATGCCCTGTCAATCTCTGAGCACTTTCTTGCTTCCTTACTGTCTGGCACAAAAAGTTGTTCCAGGCTTATTTTATCATTTTCCTGGTCCACCCCTGCAATAAACCACTTGTTCAAGGTGCTCTGATTTCTTTTAGCAGAAACTGGTATTTAGAATATCTGGGTACTATGTGTGATCATTGCTTGTAGGTCCTCTCAGCAGATAGCTAGGAAGTGTATGTAGAGGTGTGTGTGTGTATTTATTTCTTTAGCTGTCTATATATCTAAATGTGTATATACATATGCACATTTATATCTATACTTACTTATTTTTGAAAAGATTTATTTATTTTAGAGAGAAAGAGAATGTGTGAGTATGGGAAAAGGCAGAGGAAGAGGAGTGAGAATCTTAAGCAGACTCCATGCTGAGTGCAGAGCCTGATGTAGGCCTTAATCTCACGACCCTGAGATCATGTCCTGAGCTGAAACCAAGAGTCAGATGCTCAACAGACTGAGCTACCCAGGTACCTCTGTATTTGTATGTATATATATTTGTTGTTTCTACTGATTGATTGATTTTTAAGTTCAATTAGCCAACCTGTAGTACATCATTAGTTTTTGATGTAGTGTTTAATGATTCATTAGTTGTGTATAATACCCAGTGCTCATCAGATCATACACCCTCCTTGAGATTTTATTTTTAAGTAATTTCTACACCTACCATGGGGCTCAAACTTACAACTCTCTGAGAACAAGAGCTGCATGTTGTCCTATCTAATCTAGCCAGGTACCTTTACACTTACTTTTAAATTGAAAACCATGAGTTCTCATCAATACCTTCAATTCCAACCCAATACCACAAGGCTCATTCTAGTTTTTTTCTCTTTCATATTGGTAACTCTCTTCTCTGACAGTGAGAAACCTGGCTTCATTTATCCTTAATAATTTCATTAGGCCATGTGTGTGTAATCTGCATTTCTTCCATTACCTCTTCTTCTATGGAGATACCCTCCTAACCCCATTCTGTCTTCAACACCTGATACCAGGCCACCTCTCTGCATGGATACCCTCCTCATCCTTCTTGGCCACTGACACCCTGTACCAGGCTATGTTTTGTGGGCATACCCATTCTATCCCATTAAGTTTCTGATGTTGCACACTGCCTACCCCACCCCTCTTCCACTGTGTGAATGTGCTCTTAACTCCACATAGGTTTTGACATTACATGCCAGATCACCCCTCTGCAGAAATGCTTTTCACACCCTTCCCTACTCAGGTTCTAAACCCTCAATGCCAGGCTGTCCCTCTTCCCACATGAATTTTTTTTTTTTACACTGCTTTGGCTCTGATACCCCACGTCAGGCAACCTCTTCTGGAGACATCATCCTAACTCTCTTTGAGTTCAAACACCCCTCTCTAGGCTGCTTCCTTACCTGTATGGAAATTGTCCTCATCTTGTATGGACTGTCACATCACACGCCAGGAAGTCTCTCCCTTTCATGGACACTCTACTCACTCTTCTTGGATATGACACCTCACGCCAGACCTTACTACTGCACGTATGCCTTCCTTGCCTGGCTTGGGCTCTGACACCTTGCTTTAGGTTGCCACCTTACCCTCATGGATGCACTCTTCACCTTGTTCAGGATCTGACATTCTGTATGAGCCTGCCTGCCATCATGGACATCTTTCTTACTCTACTTGGGCTCTGATACTGCATGCCAAGTTGCAACTCTGTAGGCCTTCCTCATCCTGCCCAGTTCTAACTTCTCATGCTGAGTTGTGCTCCAGCGTGGATACCCTCCTAATCCTACCTAGGCTGGGATATCCCAGCCAGACCACTTCTCCCATTAATACCTTTCTAATTCTACTTGGGCTTTGACACTGTCATCAGGCCACTCCCTCTGCAAGGGGCTTTCATTTCTCATACCACACAATCCCCTTCACTCCATGTGGACACTTTCCTCACTGTCCTTGGACTCTGATAGCCCATGCCAGGCCACCCCTCCTTGGGGATGCCCTTCTCGCCCTGCCCTGGCTGTGAGTCCCTATACTAGACTGACCTTTCGTACAGATACTCTCCTAACTCTACTTGTGTGCCAGCACCCTATGTCTGGTCACCCCTCTACATGATCTCTCTCTTCTCCCTATTTTGGCTTTGACACTCCATGCTAGACTGTCTCCATATCTGCACAGGTGCCCCCCGTACCCTACTTGGGCTCCATAAACTTATGCCATACCTCCCTTACCTCACTCGGGCTCTAACTGCCTGCCCTCCAGATGCCTCTGTTGCTCTGTCCCCAGCAAATGGCTTTCAAATGGAATTTCTCAGGAATGGGAAGGAAGAAGAAGAACATCAGTGCATGTTTTAAATGCCTTGGTGAGGGCAGTATTGTATGTGCCTTCCCAGGAGGTATGGTTAGGGATAGATCCATTCCATTACATCCATTTCTCTGAACCTTTGGATTCTTTCTAAAGGATGTCAGAGAAGTTCAGGCATTTTGACAACAATGACTGCAGGCCATCCCTGAGTCTAGGCTTTTTTTTTTTTTTTTTTTTTAGTTTTTAACATTTATTGAGGATTCTTAACCAAATCTGTCCATATCATGATGGTTACAAACTTCCTAATTCTACTCATCCTTCCAGTACATTTTGGAATGGGGAAAAATCTTATAATCCAAAAATTCACAATAATTAAAACAATGTTGGAAACTGCCATAAAAACACAAGTGAAAAACTCCATCTTTTTTAAGAACCACAAGACGATGAATTCAGGAAGAACACACACAAAAAAATTGTAACTGAATCAATGAGTCTAGACTTTGATTAGCCAATTTAACAGACCATTACCACACACTTTAGTGCTTTCGTCAACACTTTAAAGTTTGAATTCTGGGTGAGTACATCAATGAATTTTACCCTATTAAGTCTTATATTTCTTCCCTCTTGGTCAACACCCTTAAAACTCACTTCCATATATGCTTTCTATGCTCTTGCCAATACAGGCTGGGGAGGTCTGATGAGTCTTTTGGGGGTATAGGCTTTCTCTAATTTGTGCTATGTTGGGATCTAACTGTGCTCATGGACTTGGGGAACATGAAAATGTGGATTTAGAGGAGGCTAAATACTATCTTGTCTAACAATTGCCCCAGGGTATTTATTGAAAAGACTTTAAAGACTATGCATATTTTATGTTAATCAATTATCTCTTTCTCACTTCCTTTTCCTTGCTTCCTTGATGAAGAGTACTGGTGGTGGCTAATGTTATAATTTAGGTTCCAGATAGGAATATAATTGAATCAACATCACCTCATGATGATATATTGTTATAGATTTTGTGTTTCCTCTGTTGGAGATGAGAGAGTTCTTCCTTTGCACAAAAGATAGGAATCACTTCTGATGCACAAAAGACGGGAATCATTTCTGAGGAATGAGAAGGGTAGACTTTGCTGATTATTCTTTGCTCTTGTTCCCATCCAATTTCTACTCTTGTGAGCCTCGTTCTGTGACCTAGGAGGTTTATCCCTGCAGACTGTATATTCTTGACTCTCTTGCATGTTGGCTTGTAGTTGGGTTTGGTAAAGGGGTAGAAATGGTAAAAGATTGGATAGTAGAAAGGGGAATCAGGGTATTTCTCCCTCACTCCCTCCTTGCTCTGGCTCTGTCTCTGGCAATAGTTGCATCCCTGTACAACTGGAGTACCTGGGCTCCTCTTCCATGGTTCTGGCACTCACTAGGCTCTGGTAACTCTGTTACTTCCCTGACCCCTTGGCCCTAGGGATGGTAATGGTTTCCCATTCATACTTTACAATTCACTGTTTCTTCTTATGACTCTGACCACTCACTGTAAATAGCCTTTTCACAAACTCTATTAATCTGGACCATCTAAGTGAATTATTTTGTTGTCAGAGCCCTGCTGATAAAGTCTGTTTGTATCTTCATCCTTTGCTTTATCTCCATGTTTAAATAACAATAATGCTGGAAGTGGAGAACTCCCCACTTGGGTGTTTTTCTGTACACCTTCTGGGTGTTCTACAGTGCTTAGAGATAGAGCATCAGGGAAATAAAAATGACTCATCTAGGAAAGTTACTTTTCAAAAAAAGAAGTTTAGTAAAATCTATACAAGTAATACATGGTCCTGATGGAATATTTAGGAAACCACAAAGAGAAAATAAAATTTCCAGTGATTCCCCTCTATAGAAATAACCACTGATAACTTTTTTTTTTTTTACCACTGATAACATTTTAATAAACACCTTTTTAAACTAAGTTTACATTTCCTAAAACATCCACAATTCCTGAAGCAGTGCTAACTTGAATTCTTGGGCTTTTAGAATTTTCACAACTTCCCACATCGGTGGTAGTATGTACAAGGCAGGGGCAATTGAAGAAAAGAGAAACACAGTGGAGGAGGAAGCAGACCTGGAGTGGTTTCATAATTCAGCCCCTTTCTGGACTGTCATATTTGATGCACTGGATGGACCCCACCCACTCCAAGTCCTGCTGTGCTGGGTTGGGCTTGTGTGCTCTCTGGGAGGGGCTGCCTTTTCCAGTTCTCACACTCAGAGGAATATAAGCCAGAAGCATGGGTAAATAAGCTACAGTTGCACAGCTGGCTGCCCTGTACAAAGCTCCTTTGGAATACATGGAAACCTCTAGAGCCTAAGGCAGCCAGCCCAGAGAGAGAGACGTTAAGAACCAATTAATTCTTCAGCAGCCCTGAAAAGGTTAACCCCAAATTAACTGCAGAACACAAATGTGTTCCCACAGGGTAGAATCTAATCTTATTGTGGGTAATAACTTCAATCTTCAGAACTGGAGCTTATTTTCTAGATGCCAAGGTCATTTTGTTTTCCCTCAGAATCCGAAGAGCCAAAAATCCCTGCTATTTGATTCCTGTGTCTCCTTAAAAGAAATTACACTATTATGTATGTGTAGAACATCTTGTACCTATCCCCTATATTTGCTTTTCCACTGCTCAGTGTTATGCTGACCCCAGATAATTAACCCTGTCATCAAGTTTATAAATTAGACTGGGTCTATAAAATAGACCACAAATAAGGGGAATCTGCACAGGCAGAGATGTACACACAGTAGAGTTACTCTGAGCTAGCTGATTGGTGTCAAAGTACAACTTTTCTTCCTGGGGAATGTCCTCTTTGTCTCACTACTTCAGAGCAACTGAAGCATCAGCTTTCTACTAGTTTCCTCCTCTGGAGAGTTAGCAGTAGCAATAGAAGGATGGAATTTATATATCATCCTTCTTGCTTGTCCTTTCTTTCTTATTCTATTATTCTTCAAGCCTCTAGTTTCACTCTAAACAGATCCTGTTGTGAATCTACTTTTTAAAAAAAGGGTTTATTTATTTATTTATGAGAGAGAGAGAGAGAGAGAGAGAGAACACAAGAAGAGGGAGGGGCCGAGAGGGAGGGAGAACCAGGTTTCCTGCTGAGCAGGGAGCCCAATGCGGGGCTGGATCCCAGTTCCCTGGGATCATGATCTGAGCCAAAGGCAGAGACTTAGCCAACTGAGCCACCCAGGCACCCCATGAATCTGCTTTTTTAAAGACCTAAAGAAAGAGATATCATGTGAAAAATCTGTCATAGGCCAATTGTAAGACTTAAAGTACAGAGAGAACCAATCTTCCTATTTAAAAACAGAAGACTACCTTCACTTTAACTCTGCTAGTCAAATATGTGCCTTTTAGAAATCTTGTAGCACCTTTTCAGTTAATGTTGAGGTGAGCTAGTCAAACGTTTACTGAGCTTCAAATAGAAAGGTATCTGGGAAGGGTGGACTCTCAGTAAACTTGTTTGCTCAAAATGAGTGCCAGGATTCAACAAATTTGCTGAAGCGTCCTAGTAACTGCCTGCACATCTTATTTTTGTCAAGCTTCATTCTCACAGACCTTTGGCTACATATTAAGAAGAATCTCAAGATTGTCAAGCAGGAATTCAAGAAGAACAACAAAGAGAATTTTAGGAGAAGGAAGAGGGGACTAAACCACTATTCCTGTGAAGCATTAGATATGGTCTTAGAATAGTCTTCAGTGGTGCTCTTAATAATAAATAATAAAATTAATAATTAATTAATAATTAATAATAAAAGCAAAGTTGTACAATCCTTGCTTTCTTCTGATTCCCTGTAAGGGAAGGATTAGCTTAGCAATGACATAAAAGACTACATAAAAAGAACTCTTCTGATTGTTTTCTGGAGTACTGAGATTGTTTTCCACTCTACAGAATTGGGGAAGGAGAATATTTACAAAGCTTTTTTTTTTTTAAAGATTATATTTATTTGACAGAGATCACAAGTAGCAGGGGGGGGGGGGGGTGGGGGGGGGGGGGGGGGAGCAGGCCCCCTGCTGATCAGGGAGCCCAATGCGGGCTCAATCCCAAGACCCCGAGATCATGACCTGAGCTGAAGGCAGAGGCTTAACCCACTCAGCCACCCAGGCACCCCGGGGAGAAGGAGAATATTGATGAGAACTCTGAGGGGATAGAAAGGATAACAACACTTTCGGAAAGAGGGAAAGACAGACTGAATCCCAGAGGCCTTTGGCTAGGAAGTAGGTCTGGGCCTGAGAAGGGACCTTGAAGTTGCCATTAGAAAGGCCTATATGTGGGATATATCACCTATCATAGTCTGTTGTTATCATAATCAAAATTTGTGGATGAGAAACCAAAGAATAGTGAGATAAATGCCATATTCATTTTTTCAAGTACATATGATTAATTTTACCAGTTCGTAACTTTTGATTCCCAGCTCAGACATGATCTCATTGGACGGCAGTGCCTCCAAATGGAAATATACCAAAGGAAAATGTGTCTTATTCAAGTAGGGAGAATCAAACAAAGAGATAACTGGTTTTAGAGTGGATGCCAAAATATTGTTTTCCTTTTAAAGTTTAATAGAAGCGAATAAAATGTTGTAAGTATTAGAAGATATCATCTGCCTTGAGAACTTGATTTTTATGTGCCTTAAGCACAGGATCATCTTAGCATGGTATAATAGAAGGACATTGGATTTAAGGACTTATTTCTTCACTTAGAATTAATGTTACCTAACTTCTCTGAGCCACAGCTTCCCCATCTGTAGAATGGAGATAATAAAATTGCCTAATTTATAGTGCTATTGTGAGGATTAAAAGAGATGATGCATATAAAGCACTATATTTATAAAAATAGCTCAACAAATGCTCATTTCTCTTTCCTTTTCCACTTGTACAGAAGTTTGTCTAGTGTATTTAGCTTGAGTCAAAAATAGTGGCTCTAAACAGTTCTCTGAATTTAGTTAAAGCCCTTTGGGCCATTTGTAGAATGGTCCATCTCACCATAAGTGTGCATTTTTTCCAAATATGGGTTTTAGCATACATTCAGATGTACTTCTGCTCATCCAACAAGATTAAGTGAAACCCCAGCCCACAAGAACTTTATCTTTATTACTTCTTTTTCCTCCTCTTCATTATCCTAGACTCCAGAAGACAGGACTGAATATCACAGGCAGCTCCATAATTCAGTACAAGAGTAACAAAGCTAGAAAGTACATCTTTGTCGAGAGGCTTTGTTTGTCCTCAGGCAGGGTTTTCTTAGCCTTAGCACTATGAATGTTTTCACCTAGATATTTCTTTGCTGTGAGACACTGTCCTCTGTACTATAAGATGTTTAGCCGCATCCCTGGCCTCTACCCACTAGATGCGAGTAGCATCCCTTCCCTGTGTTGTGACAACCAAGAGTGTCTCCAGACATTACCAAATGTCCCCTGGGGAGGGGGTTAACATTGTTACCAGTCTTAGGAGAATCAAATCAGCTACCTGTTTGGCATACAAACATCCTATAAGGAAGACAAATGAAATCTTTAGGAGTGATTGGAAATTCAAAGGACAAGGAAGAATAAGGGAAAAAAGAGTTCAGGCAGAGGAACAGTCTAGATTTAGAAAGAGAACCTAGTTCATATGCCAGGCCTCATTGATACAAAGAGTCATAAAACATAGGTCCTGTTTTTGAGGAGCTCACATTTTAGTGGGAGAAATAGCCACTTGAACAATGAGAACACTGGAGTGAGCGCTAGAGGAGGGTCACCCATCCTAGAGAGTGGAAGGAAGGCTTTCCAGAAAAGATTACATTTGAGCTGAAGCATGAGTAAGTATTAGTATGGAGAAGATAAAGGGAGGATGGAAGAGATGTAAAAGAATTTGAGGTTTGGAGGGAATTGCAAATCATTTAGATTGACTGGGAGAAGAGCACTCAAGAACAAGGAGTGGTGGAAAAAGAAGGCCTATTAAGCTAGATAAGAAGCAGATCTTGAAAGTCCTTCTAGGCAGTGTTAAAGAATCAATTCTGAGAATTACCAGGAGTCATTGAGTTTCTCCATGATCCAATTTGGATTTAGGGAAGATTACTTTGGCAGCAGTGTGAAAAATAGATTGGAAGTAGGGGGACTTATTAGGAGGTTATTGGTTTAACCCAGATGATTATGGCCTGAGTAGTGACAATGACATGGAAATCAAGACCTATTTAGGTGGTGAGAGCAACAGGATATGGGGTCTAAGTAGATAGGTGGACAGTTTTTGGCTAGTGCTACGACGTAGATTATGTAGTGTTATTCACTGGGATGGAAAACATTGGTGACAGAAGCTTGGAAAGAAGATGAAGTTTCAGTTTGGGAAAGTTGAATTTGAGGTGGTTGTGATCATTGAGGTGGGGATATTTGGTAGGCATGAAATATATGAGTCTGAAGATCAGGAGAAAATTTAGGGTAGAGTTATAAGATTGAGAGTCATCAGGGGAAATTGGAGCCATGGGAATGAATGATATCATCTAAGGAGAACATCTGAAAAGAGATGAGGGCAAGGATACTCCCATGGCTTGTTTCTTCATTTTTGTCACCTCCTCTAAGAGTCTTTCTTTGAGTATATAAAATATCACCCTTCTCACTCTCTATTACTTTACCTTTGTTTTTGTTTTTGTTAATAACACATCACAGTCCTTTGTTATATATGTAACCCATTTGCTTCATGGCTATTCCCAGATATTTAACAGCAATTTAATTCACTGGCATTAAAAATAAGTTAAACCGTTCAGAATAAAAAATTCCATCTCACATTCAATTTAAAGCTTCTCCTCCAGCCCCCAACCTCTGGTACAGCTTGATTAGAGAGCCCATTGGATCTCTAGGGAAAAAGGGGGCTGTTCTTTCATTCTCCTTTCTGCACCTCATCCCCTACTTGCTCTACCCACTTGCTCTACTCGCTGCTTCTTTGGGGTTGAGGATTAGGTAGGGAGAGAGAGTCTTAGAGGGAAAACAAGAGGCTTAATTCACTGAAGCTTGTGTATTCTGGCTATCAATACCCTTTGTGAGGTTGATGTTCAAATACTGGCTTTTATTTTATTATTTTTTTAAAATTTTAAAAAATTTAATTTATTTGACAGAGAAAGAGAGAGCACAAGTAGGGGAAGCAGCAGGCAGAGGGAGAGGGAGAGGCGGGCTCCCCACTGAGCAGGGAACCAGACAGGACGCTTGATTCCAGGACCCTGGGATCATGACGTAACCCAAAGGCAGCCGCTTAATGACTGAGCCACCCAGGCACCCCCCAGTACTGGTTTTTATTGTGCTGTGCTTTTGTGGTTTCTTTAGAGACCCCTTCACTCCATATCCTCCTAGTGGGGACCTCTACCCAAACCATTCCATGATGGGAACAATGTATCTTCTGACTATTTTCCCACACAACTTCCTTCTCATGTGATCGTCATTCTTCTGCTAGAGTTGCCAGCTACACTGCGAGGAAACTATCTGGCCAATAGAAAATATGGTTCCTTGGAAGTCTAGATACTTTTCTTTGCATTGCCACTGTCAACAACTTCAACCTGGCTTCTGTCTTTAGATTTCTTCAGGTTAAAGTCAAGCATAAGTTTCTATCTTCTCCAGACACCACAGGACATAGGTGAGGGTCCCTCATGGACTCTTTCTACTCCAGTGGCCACACGGGCAGGCCTAAACATTTCTGTAGTACAGTAAGCCTTCAGGCTGGAAGTAAGATGCCAGTAAACCTTCTTGAAAGGTTTAATTGGGATGTGTTTACTTTGCTTGAGGAGAGGAACCACAGTGCTTTTTACTTCCATGAATTCCCTTTTAAAAAATCCTCTTTTCCTTCCTCCAATTAATCTCTAGAATTCTACTATATAAATTGGAGTTGAATGGTGAAGAATGATAATTGAGACACCAGTTTGGTCACCTCTTAGTAAGTCCTATTTGATATATTTGCTTATCACTGAGAGGCCGTATAGAGAACTAGTTAAGAACATAGACTCTGGAGCTATACTGTCTGACTTCAAATCTTGACTTAACCATTTGATCTCCCCGTACCTCAGTTTTTTTATTTGTGAAATGGGAGTAATAATAGTACCTACACTGTAGGATTTTTGTGAGGACTTAATGTGCATGTGTATCTTAGATTCATACCTTAAAACAGTATTTAGAGTGATGATAAGTGCTATGTGTGTTTGCTATTAGTGCTATTGTTTATTTTTCTTTGGCTTAGACTGTAAGCTCTATGTGCGCAAGAACTTTTTTGTTTACTGCTGTATTTCCAGCTACTAAAACAGTGCATATAAGAGGCACTAATAAATGCTGGTGCTCTCAGATTCCTTCTGAATAAATTAATGTGACATTTAAGCCTTAAATATTAAGATGTGGACAGAGAACGTGGGGTTTGAGATGATTAAGAAAGATAGGTAGAGAGATAGGAGAACCAGGAGGCTGTGATGTTCCAGAAACCATAGGAGAGGAAAATTTAACAAGGAAGGAGTGGGCAATAGCGTCAAACATTGCTAGAATGTCAAAGGTAAATAAAGCTAAAATACAGTCAGTACATTTTGTAACAAGGAACCCCTATCTTTCACTTTCATATCCTGGTAAGTAATGGTGTTTTTTCCCCCAGAGATGCTTTTATTAAAATGAATAACAACTCAGAATAAATCTTTGAATAGGTCTTAAAGTTTTTAGCCCTGCATTATCGAACTCCAATGAACAAACCAGTCCTGCACTTACTTAATTTTTTCCATAAACACAAAGGACCCAGCGTCAGTACAATTTAGTACATTTTCCCTTCACCTGGACTCACCTCTTGAATCAAACAACAAAACCTGTTGTGAACATCTGCTTCTAACTCCATGCCACTTCCCCTCCCAAGTATGTTCTTCTCCTTTCCTCCTATCCCTTCTCTCTTTACAAAACTATAAGTGAATGTATAAAAAAACTCTTACAACTTAGTAAGTAATAAAAAGATAAATAACACAATTAAAAATGGCAAAGGATCTGAATAGACATTTCTTCAGAGAAGATATACTAATGGCTATAAGCACATGGAAAAGATGGTTAACATCATTACCTATTATGGAAATGCAAATCAAAACTATAATCAGATACTACTTCACACCCACTGGGATGTCTATAATAAAAGAAGCCAGTACTAACAGGTGTCTTTGGGGATATGGAGAAATTGGAACCCTCATGCATTGCTCGTAGGAATGTAAAATGGTACAGCCATGTTGGAAAACAGTTTGGTGATTCCTTAAAGGTTAAACATAGAGTTACCATATGATATAGCTATTCCACTCCTAGGTATATAGACAAGAGATTTGAAAACATGTGTTCAAAAAATCTCATACATAAATGTTTGTATCAGCATTATTCATAATTTCCCAAATGGGGAAATAACCCAAATGTCCATCAACTGATGACTGGATAAGCAAAGTATGGAGAATTCAATGGATTATTATTCAGCCATAAAAAAGAATGAAGAATGATTTGAGTGATGTCACCAATAACAATGGAGAAGAGAAGAAGAGAATTGAATGGTTACAATTAGCCACTGAATAAAGTCCAAATTTCTTTAAAAAACAAGATTTTATTTATTTATTTGACAGAGAGACACAGCAAGAGAGGGAATATAAGCAGGAGAGTGGGAGAGGGAGAAACAGTCTTCCCGTGGAGCAGGGAGCCCAATGCAGGGCTTGATCCCAGGACCCTGAGATCATTACCTAAGCTGAAGGCAGATGCTTAATGACTGAGCCACCCAGGCACCCCTAAAGTCCAAATTTCTTAACATGACTCATAAGGCTAACAGAGTCTAGTCTCTACCCAACTGTCATGGGTTAAGTTGTGTCCCCTGTCCCCAGTTCATATGTTGAAGTCCTAACCCCCCAGTACCTCAGAATATATTATAACTTGGAAATAAGACCATTGTAAGATGAAATTATTTGGGTGGGCCCTAATGTCATATGACTGGTATCTTTATAAAAGGGGGAAATATGAGCACAGGGACACACACACAGGGAGAATGCCATGTGAAGATGAGGGCAGAGATCAGGGTAATGCTTCTACAAGCCAAGAAATGCCAAAGATTGTCACTAGACCGCCAGAAGCTAAGAGAGAGGAGCATGGAACAGATTCTTACAGCCCTCAGAAAGAATTAATTCTGCACCTTGTTTTCAGACTTCAAGACTCCTAAACTGTGAGATAAGAAGTTTCTGTTGTTTAAGCCACTCACTTTGTGCTACTTGGTTACAGCAGGCCTAGCAAATTAATATACCATCTTTCTAGCCTCATCTATTATCATTTTTTCTTTACACTTTCTGCTCCAACAACACCAACTTCCTTGTGCTTACTTCCTTTGCATAGAGCTGGTGTTTCTAGCCTTTTAGTTTTTGCTTATGCTATTCTTCTGCCTGCAACTCCTTTTTGGTCTAGCTTAGTCCTACTCATCCTTTAAGATTCAGAGAAGCTATTACTTTTTCCAAGGACCCTTCTTCACTGACCACTCTCCACAAGGATTGTATAAGTAGCCTTCCTCAGTGCTCCCACATATCCTGTGTCTTTCCCCAGCTTTGTACTTTCTATACTGTATTGTAATTTTATGGGTTTTCTGCCTCTTTCCACCCCACACAATATACTGTGAACTCCTTGAGGAAAGAGTCACTAAAATCCTACAGCTTACTAGCACAGTATACTTTGCACATAGTAGATGCTCAATGAATTTCTTTGAATGAAGGGACATCTTTTTTCAGTGTTTATTCATTTTCTTTTTTCACCATAGCACCTACTAAAGTGCTTCACACATAATGGGTGCTCAGTACCTCTGGCCAGTGGGTGTCAAATAAGGACATTTGGCAATATCTGGAGACATTTTTGGTTGTCACTACTGGCATCTAGTGGGTAGAGGCCAGAGATGCTGTTAAACATCTAGAATGCACAGGATAGCTCCCCAAAACAAAACACTATCTGGTTCAAAATATCAATAGTGTGGAGGTGGAGAGACCCTAATCTTGACTGAATAAGAGACTGAATCTGCTTCTTATATCATATACTCTCTGCAGACCACTAGTATACTAAATTTGCTTTGTCAGGAAGCCTGACTTTTTTTTTTAAACAGAAATAAACAATTTCCTGACAAGAAATGAAGGGGGGAGTGTTCTGGCATCCAGAATTAAGATTTTGGCAATTGAAAAGTACCTGATTAATAAAAGAACAGACATATAAGTTATAATATCTTTAAATCTGAAATGCTCTACAACAGTGAAAACGAATGAATCAGATATATATAATTTCACTATATATATGTATATATATATACACACACAGTGTATATATACTATATACTATATTTCACTCTGTGTGTGTGTGTGTGTGTGTGTATCTCAACAGGGATAAATCTCCTAAGCATAATGTTGAGTGAGGAAAGAAAGCAAATTGCAGAAGGTACATACAAGAGTGATACTGTTTAGGTAAAGTACTACATGTAGTTTAGGGGTAGACACATATGTAGTAATGTATAAAGAGATGCATGGAAAAGATCAAATCTTTTTGATTTGATGAAATCTGGTGAATAGTGAAATAGTGAAAACCTCAGGGCAGAGGTATATACAGAGGGCTTCAATTGCAGTGGTAATGCCTTATTTCTTAAGCTGGGTAGTGGGCATATCTTTGTTATATTATTCTCTATATATTTATGTACTTTTGAAATATTTAACACTTTTATAAAAGAGCAATTGCTCAATACTGAGGCATCCTATATCACATAGGGTTGAGGAAAATCTCCATCTTGTTAGTTTGCACTAGCCAGAATTCCTTCAATGTGTCAAAATTGAACGACTCATTGAATCCAATCATTCTCTATGGGACAGGATCTTACATACTATACATAGGGTAATATTCCCTAAGTTGCTGTTTGCATTGTCCTGCAATGTCTAAACTTTGTGATAATTATATATTTATTGAAATTTCATGTTATGCAGTCTAAAAATATAGTCAATTTTAGTATTATTCATTATTTTTCAAAACTATGAAAATGTCCTTTGATGTTCATCATTTAAAATAACAGAGTAATGGGAAGGGGCGCCTAGCTGGCTCAGCTGGTTAAGTGGACAACTCTTGATTTCCACTTAGGTCATGATCTCAGTGTCCTGGGATCGAGCCCCACATTGGGGTCTATACTCAATGGGGAGCCTGCTTGAGGAATCTCTCTCTCCCTCTTATTCTGTCCCTCCCCCTGCTCACACATGCGCTCTCTCTCTCAAATAAATAAATCTTTAAAAAAAATAACAAGATAATGGGAAAAGGATGGACTTTTAAACAAATGATGTCAGGAAACAGGATACCTACATACAAAAGAGTATGAGATCGGACCCTTACTTTACAACATATACAAAAATGAATTAAAAGTAGAACAAAGACCTAAACATAGAGCTAAAACTTTAAAACTATTAGAGGAAAACATATAGACATTGGATTTGGCAATGATTTTTTTTTTTGGACATGACATCAAAGCACAGACAACAACATAATAAATAAATTGAACTTCATTAAAATTAAAAAGTTTTGAACATCAAAAGATACTATCAAGAGAATGAAAAGACAACTCACAGAATAGAAGAAAATATTAGCAAAGCATATATCTGATAATGGATTAATACCTAGAATAGGTAAAGCACTCCCACAACTCAACAAAAACAAATCCAATTCAAAAATGGACAAAGGACTTGGGAGACTGTCTTAAGTAAAAGAGTCAGATCCTCACATCCTCTTTAATGAGGTGGACCTTAGAGAGTGAGAAACTGCAGAGGTAGAAATAAAAACATAAAATAATATCTGGAAGTTTTGCTGAGGAATAAGGGGATTGAACTAAATGTTTTCTGGAGTCCCTTCTGGCTGAAGGTGTTTCCAGTTTCTGCTAAGCACCACCAGCAAAAAAAGAGCAGAAAAGTGCTTGGTCTGAATTCCCACAGGCCACATTAGGGAGATGGAACACTTGCAAAGCCTAGGGCTGAGCACAGGGTCCCTGAGTGCTGAGTTGGCAAAGATAGAACAAAAGGATTTCCTTTTTGAAGTGGCTTCTTCACACTTCAGGCTGTGCATGGGGTACTAAAGGGCTAAATATGGAAGAAAACTTTAGGTAGAAACTGGGAGCTAAATTTTACTGTTTTATCTGCTAGAATTATGATTTTTTTCAGGGCACCTGGATGGCTCAGTCGGTTGTGTCCTACTCTTGGTTTCAGCTAAGGTTGTGATCTCATGGGTCCTGATATGGAGCGCCCAGTCAGGCTCCAGGCTTAGTGGGGAGTCTGCTCCTCCCCCAACTCTCTCAGTGCTTTCTGTCTCAAATAAATAAATCTTTAAAAATGATTTTTTTCTAAGATTTTTTATTTTTATTCTTTATTATTTATTTTAAAAAAGATTTTATTTATTTATTTGACACAGAGAGAGAGCAGAAGCAGGGGTAGTGGCAGGCAGAGAGAGAGGGAGAAGCAGGCTCCGCAACGAGCTGGGATCCCTATGCAAGGCTTGATCCCAGGACCCCAGGATCATGACCTGAGCTGAAGGTAGATGCTCAACCAACTGAGCCATCTAGGTGCCCCTCTTTCCAATATATATTTTTTTATTTTTAAAGTTTTTATTTATTTGAGGCAGAGAGAAAGAGAGCACAAGTGGGGAAGAGGGTCAGAGGGAGAGGGAGAAGCAGACTCCCTGCTTAGCAGGGAGCCCAATAGGGGGCTCAATCCCAGGACTCTGAGATCATGACCTGAGTGGAAGGCAGATGTTTAACCCACTGAGCTGCCCAAGTTCCTCTCTAAGATTTTTCAAAAATAATTATTTATATTATCAAAGCCATACAGTTCTCATTATACTGAAGTTGATAATACAGAAAAGTAGAAGGAAAAGAAAAAATTCATTTAGTTCTACCACATACAACCAATACTAGTATTTTGTATATTTTTTCGTCTTTTTCTCATGCATATCGACCAATTTTCATTAATTGTGATCATATTTTATATTAAATGTATCCTATTTTTATATTAGAGCATAAGCATTTCCTGTCATAAACTATGTGTAAATGTTAGTTTTATTGGTTATATGACATTCCATTGTATGACTCTATTATAATTTACTTAACCATTAAGTTTTTGGTTAGTATTTTATTATCCTAAGTAATACTAGGATTAACATAGTTGTACAAAAAGTTCGTGTACTTCTGTTTTCCTTAGGACGCATTCATTCACATATATAAATACGAGTGAGGATCTTCTATGTGTCTTCTATGTGACTATGCTAGGTGTCAAGTTTCTGCCTTGGGTGGCATGCTATTATTTATTGAGATAGGAAACACTGGAGGAGGGGCAAATTTAAGAGAAAACATGGTGTGTTCAGCTTTGGATGTGTTGAATTTGAGGTGCCTGCAAGACATCTGAATGGAGATGTCAAGAACCTAGAACTCAGTGAAGAGGTCTGGATAAAGTTATAAAATTACAGTTGTGGCCACATACATATTTAAAGCCAGGTGAGTGAAAGAGATCATTTAGGGAGAAAATATGCAGCCTAGCTCTGAGAATGTCTGATGTTCAGAGGTTACATAGCAGAAGTGGAGTCTACAAAGTGATTCTGAGGAGAGGGCAAAGGATAGGAGGAAAAGCAAGAGTATGGCATTATAAATGCGACAGGAAGACTTTCAAGTAGGAGGAAATAGTTAACAGCATTAAATATACGGAAGATGTCAAGCAAGATAGTGATTAAAAATGTTCTCTTTAGGGGCGCCTGGGTGGCTCAGTGGATTAAAGCCTCTGCCTTCAGCTCAGGTCATGATCCCGGAGTCCTGGGATCGAGCCCCACATCGGGCTATCTGATCAACAGGGAGCCTGCTTCCCTTCCTCTCTCTCTGCCCGCCTTTCTGCCTACCTGTGATCTCTCTCTGTGTCAAATAAATAAATAAAATCTTTAAAAAAATGTTCTCTTTATTTATTTTATTTATTTACATAGATTTATTGACATGGAGGTCATTCATTGGTTGGGTATTTCATTGAGCACAGTTTCTGTGGAGTGTTGGGGAAGAAAGCCAAACTGATAAGTGAGAGAAGAGAACAGAGATTGCAAATGTACCTGCAAAGTACATTTTCAATAAATTTGTCCATAAAGAGGAGCTGGAGAAGTACCTAGTTTGTAGGGAGGATTTTTTTTTTTTTAAGATGGTAGACTTGGGTACGTTTAATTGAGCACAGTTAATAGCTGATGAGAAGAAGGGAAGGAGAGAGAGGGAGGAGGGAGAGAGGGGGACAGGAATCTACAATTACTGGATAGATATAAACATTTTAAAGCCTAATGATATATATTGCTCACATGCCTTCTAAAAGGGTTTTTAAGCAGCACGTACTCCTAGGGCAATTATGAAAGAGCTCTGTTTTTGGTACCTACTCTGTCGTCAAATATGATAAAAACAAACAAAAACTTTGCCAAAGAATCTCATTATTGCTCTAATTTACTCTTACTTCATTACTAGTGAGTTGAATGTTTTAAACGTGTGTGTGTGTGTGTGTGTGAATTAAATCTATGTCCTTTGCCCCCAAACGTTTCTATTTTAGACACTTTATTTGCCTGTAAGTTAAAGGATCAGAATGGTATCATATTTTATCTTCCCAAATCATATGGTCTAGAGTCTTCATCTTATAAGTACATGACAGTTTGACAACTTTTGGCTCAGCTAAGCGGAAGAGGCAGGAGATTTATCATCTGAGTGACCACAGATGGAAGTGAAAAGGGGGCCATGTCCAGTCTTGGACCCCTATCCTCAGCCCTTAGGCTCCCTTTCCTAACCCGGAGGGCATCCCTCCAGTGACTTAAGTCTTTGGCTCTCAGACCACCCTTTCGGTGGCGCGGCCCCCTACTAAGGGGCCCAGAGAGCTGTGCGGCCCCTTTAAGAGTCCAGCTCCTCCCCGCTCCAGGGAAAGTTGCAGCTTTTTCCGCCTCCCGGGAGGGTGAGTAGGGCCGGCCGCCCGAGCAGGATTGCTGACTTCTCCCAGCCAGAGACCCTCCCTTGAATCCGGCACTGGGACGTCTCACCCTCTCGCGGCACCTGTTGCAGGTGACACGTATGTCCCCGGCCAGCGGCCGCCCCTTCGCCCTCAGTCCCGGGCTCCCTCGGGCCCCTAGCTCCTTTTCTCTGCCTAAGCGCCCCCCACCCCTATCTCAGGAACCCGCGCCCTTCTCTACCCCTCTATCCGCTCTCCCAGTCTTTCCTTCTCTGTAGCTGACCGCCCGTCCCTTCTCCCTTGTCTGCTCTCCGGACCGCACCCCCGACGCTTTGACTCCAGTCGCTTGGGGTCGTCCCTCCCGGCCAGTTTGCGTTCCTTCGGGCTTCTTTTGGCCCCTTTCCTGGCCCACCAGTTGCTAACGGGGGCTGCACCCCTCTGGGCTGTGCCTCCTCTGGGTCTCGCCTCAAACAGAGTGGGTGGGCTTTTCCCGCCAGCCCCAGCTGGAGCCCCTCCGGAGCTGGCCCTGGGGGCGGGTGGGGTCGAGCTCCTAGCGGGAACTGCACCCTCAAAGACGTCGAGTCACCTTTGCAGTGGTTCCTTTCTCAGCGCTTGGCCGTCGCGCCCGCTCTCAGCCTCGCACTGCTTCCGGACCTCGGACCTCGCGGGGTCAGCTTCTCTGGCCTCGAAGGTCTGCCTGAGGTAAAGGCTGGAGGCCGGTTGGCTGTGAATCCTAACTCAGTGGACTCCCACTGCGCCTGGGCTGGGGACCCACTGGTATGCTCTGGAGTTGAACTGCTTTCTCTTAACACCCTTCAAGCAGGCATCAGAGGTTTGCTCGTGGAAGAGGGTCTCCAGAGCCCTCAGACGGGGCACAGAATGCTCTAATCCCCAGTGATGGTTTGTAAGGGGCCAGAAAACATGTTCCTCTAGACCCCCAAAGTTGAATGTGATTTTTTTTTTTCTGGTGCTGAAAACATTTGGTTATAATTCTGGTGAATGAATAGGTGATCTGTTTTTCATTAACTGAGATTTTCTTCCCCCAGTAAGTACCCTGCTTCTTCAGGACCGGAGGAGCTAGCATTCCAGAATATTGTTTTTGGCAGGGTTGACCCTAGACCTTGTGCATTTGAGTCTGCACTGCATCCTGGACCTGTTTTTAACTGGCTTCTTTTCTGTTCTTTAAGCTCCCCACCCTGACTCCTCATAAACCCATTGATATTAAAGTGTTAATAACCTAATGTGTTTACTTCACTGGCTATGGAAAGATGTTTAATGCAACAGAGTTGAGGCCCCACCAATGAAGTTTTTTTTTTTTTTT